>NC_060139.1:971820649-972123679 GCF_021461385.2 Schistocerca piceifrons | reverse complement strand
AAGTTCAACCCTTCTGCAAATTGCTACAGATTTCAATTCTGGACTGTCAACAAGTGTCAACGTGCGAAACTTTCAATGAAATGTCATCTATGTGGGCTTTCGGAGCTGAAGGCTCACTCTTGCACCCTTGATCACTGCGCGACACAAAGCGTTACGTCTCGCCTGAACCTGTAAGCACCGACATTGGACTATTGAAGACTGGAAAGGTGTTGCCTGGTCGGACGAGACTCTTTTCAAATTGATTGGCGACTCCATAGAGTGCTGTGTGCAGAACTACCATATGACAAGTAAAATTAGAAGGAAGGTCAGCTTTGGCCGTAATTTTGATGATTTATTAAGAGCAAAATCGATTTTCGATTACTTAATGATCATCTTCAGTGCTTTAGCGTACAAATTAAAGCTCTAGGCACTGGTGTCTAGTTATTAGCAGCAACAGAAGCTATGAAACGATCACAGTAACTCAAAATCGTATCGAGCGGATGGACATGTACGGGTATGGAGACAACCTCATGAATCCATGGACCCTGCATGTTGGCAGGGGACTGTTCAAACTAGTGGAGGCTCTGTAATGGTGTGGGGGCGCGTGCAGTTGGAGTGATACGGACCCCTGATACTTCTAGATACGACTATGACAGGTGAAATGTACGTAAGCATCCTCTCTGATGACCTGCATCCATTCATGTCCATTGTGTGTTCCGACGGAGTTCGGGAATTCCAGGAGGACAATGCGACACCCCGCACCTCCAGAATTGCTGCAGAGTGGCTCCAGGAACACTCTTTTGAGTTTAAAGACTTGCGCTGGCCACCAAACTCCCCAGACACGAACGTTATAAAGCATATCTGGGATGCCTTCAACGTGCTGATCTCCGCCTCCTCGTACTCTTACTGATTTATGGACAGTCCTGCAGGATTCATGGTGTCACTTCTTTCCAGCACTACTTCAGACATTAATAGAGTCCATGCCACGTCGTGTTGCGGCACTTCTGCGTGCTCGCGGGGGCCCTACACGATATCAAGTACGTGTACCAGTTTCTTTGGCTGTTCAGTGTGTTATTAACTGTGCTACGTATCGGTTGCAACATTTGCGAATTGTACAGGAAGAGAGCCAGTGAGGTTCTGGAAGGTGCCGGCTGGGTTGTTGAGTCATCCCGACCGCTGTGTCCTGGCCAGCTGCGCCTTGTTTCGCGGCTCAAGTTCCATTGCGCTAACAACTCGATCGAAGTGCTTCCACAGAGTCCCGATTGGGCTTAAATCCGGGAAGTTTGGTGGCCATGGAATTGCAGTAAACCCAGCCTGATGCGCTTCGGACCACGCATGTACACTGTGAACTGTGTGACACTTTAGATTGTCCTGCTAGATGATGTCGTGCCGAGGAAATACATACTGCATATAGATATAGAAATGATCCCAAGGGTAGATGCAGAATAACGAGATCGTCCATGGAATGCCACAATACCGTGTCACAATGCAGCCTGCCCCATACCGTAACGTTCCCTCCTCTGGCCTGGACCCTTCCGACGACTGCTGCAGGGTATTTGCTTTCAGACGCCGTGCACACATGTGGCCATTTTTCATCTGAAAAAGCGACCAGTCGCCTCTCACTGGATGTCCAGTTGGGGTATTGGCGTTGAAGAAAATCTGTTAGCAGGGTTGCACGAACTGGGCGCCTGCTACTGAGGCCAACACCCAGCAACAGTTGCTGAACGGTCATTGGGGAGCCATCGTCGGCAGCCCCTTCATTCATCTAGGGGGTCAGTTGCTCAACAGTTGTACGTCTCTTCGCTCGTACACGTCTCCGCACCCCTCGTTCACTCTTGCCATCTACGACCTGTGGTGTACCACTGTTGCCTCGGCGCCGGTTTTGCATAGCATAAGTTTACCATGCACGGTGTACTTTAACCACGGCGACACCGAATAGCTTACAAAATGGATTCCAAAATGCTTTCTGTCTTGGCCCGGAAACCAATGATGATGGGTTTTTGGACGTCAGATAAGTAAATCCCCCTCCCCCCCCCCCCCCCCCCACACCACACGCTTCAGATACCCTCCCCTGCTAGTGCTGCCACCTGCCATCTGTGAGTGGTTATTCCACGTCGACGTCGAACATAGGCGGTAGTCACATAAAGGTGACTGCTCCTGTGAGATGTGAGAAGGCGACGAACAGAGTGTTCTATAAATTTGTATATGTTCTGCAGCGGCGTTAGGGCACTTTACCGTCCTATGTCTGCTGTAACGTTCTCTTACACTACTGGCCATTAAAATTGCTACACCAAGAAGAAAAGCAGATGATAAACGTGTATTCATTGGACAAATATATTATACTAGAACTGACATGTGATTGCATTTTCACGCAATTTGGATTCATAGATCCTGAGAAATCAGTACCCAGAACAACCACCTCTGGCCGAAATAACGGCCTTCATACGCCTGGGCATTGAGTCAAACAGAGCTTGGATGGCGTGTACAGGTACAGCTGCCCATGCAGCTTCAACACGATACCACAGTTCATCAAGAGTAGTGACTGGCGTATTGTGACGAGCCAGTTGCTCGGCCACCATTGACCAGACGTTTTCAATTGGTGGGAGATCTGGAGAATGTGCTGGCCAGGGCAGCAGTCGATCATTTTCTGTATCCAGAGAGGCCCGTACAGGACCTACAACATGCGGTCGTGCATTATCCTGCTGAAATGTAGGGTTTAGCAGGGATCGAATGAAGGGTAGAGCCACGGGTCGTAACAAATCTGAAATGTAAAGTCCACTGTTCAAAGTGCCGTCAATGCTATTCAAGAGGTGACCGAGACGTGTAACCAGTGGCACCCTATACCATCACGCCGGGTGATACACCAGTATGGCGATGACGAATACACGCTTCCAATGTGCGTTCACCGCGATGTCGCCAAACACGGATGCGACCATCGTGATGCTGTAAACAGAACCTGGATTCATCCGAAAAATGAGGTTTTGCTATTCGTGTACCCAGGTTCGTCGTTGAGTACACCATCGGATTCTGTCTGCGATGCAGCGTCAAGGGCAACCGCAGCCAAGGTCTCCGAGCTGATAGTCCATGCTGCCGCAAACGTCGTCGAACTGCTCGTGCAGATGGTTGTTGTCTTGCAAACGTCCCCATCTGTTGACTCAGGGATCGAGACGTGGCTGCACGATCCGTTAGAGCCATGTGCATAAGATGCCTGACGTCTCGACTGCTAGTGATACGAGGCCACTGGGATCCAGTACGGCGTTCCGTATTACCCTCCCGAACCCACCGATTCCATATTCTGCTAACAGTCATTGGATCTCGACCAACGCGAGCAGCGATACGGTAAACCGTAATCGCGATAGGCTACAGTCCGACATTTATCAAAGTCGGAAATGTGATAGTACGCATTTCTCCTCCTTACACGAGGCATCACAACAACGTTTTACCAGGCGACGCCGGTCAACTGCTGTTTGTGTATGAGAAATCGGATGGAAACTTTCCTCATGTCAGCACGTTGTAGGTGTCGCCACGGGCGCCAACCTTGTGTGAATGCTCTGAAAAGCTAATCATTTGCATATCACAGCATCTTCTTCCTGTCGGTTAAATTTCGCGTCTGTAACACGTCATCTTAATGGTGTAGCAATTTTAATGGCCAGTAGTGTAGTTTTAATTTTATTCTCCTGTGTTTGGTAGCAGCTTCGGAAACGTATCGAGACTGTTTTCGGCACTGTATTAAGCTACAGTCATGTCATCCGTCTGCCTCCGAAGCGCATCTCCTGGTCACCGTCGCGGAGGCGTAACTAGACATTGTGCCGCCATGGGGCTGGTGTGGAACTGTGGGTTCTCCCTCGTGTGTGTTGTGATCTTGGACGCACGTGCGCATTCTGCGACTGAAAACTCGCATTCACATCTTGCACAGCAGTAGACGCACTCGGCTACACTGTTTACTTGTGAATTTGCAGCGTACTGTTCTGAAAGACAACGAGGCGGGAAAGAGCGGGCACGGTACGGGCTTCCTCGTGCTAGGCCCACCTGCGGGGAGCCCCGCACACACTGTACACTGCTCACTCTGTGCAAGGGGCGGATCGGATCGTTACGGCCGCCGGCGAGGCGGGCGCGATGACACGGCTGCCGGCTGTCTGCCGCTCCGCCCCCGCTCCCGCCCCCGCCTCTTGTCGGGGGTGGGGAGGGCAGGCCGTAAATCACGGCAGCGCGCGCGATACAGCGGCCGCACACAATGGAGATTGTCTGCTGTCTGCTGGGGTGGCACTTTGCGGGCCATACCACCGCCCCCGCCGCCCCCGCCGCCCCCGCCTCGGCGGCATTCCGGCCGCTACCGGCGCAGTCTGCGGCAAACGGAGCGGACACCCACCTACCGGCCGTCTGCTGGCGCGCCAGCCGCCGCAGATAAGCCCCGGCAGCGCTACCTGCTGGAGCCGGCTGCGGGACGCGATTTCCAGGTCACGTGCCTGCTTTAAGCCTTCGGCTCAAGGACCGTGCATCCGAACGTTGAGGTGCCGTGTTCCTCACGTCATAGCATGGAATAGCACGTTGGGGAGTCGTTCCGAACGTGCTTAACCATATCTAGCTTGTCAGATACTCTGAACGTGCGTTTGAACGTTGTCCAATGAGATGGCACAACGCCGTCTACGTCACATGCACGCCATCTCCCTTAACTACGAAGTGTTGAGGCGCCATATTAGCATTCAGTTGAAGCCCACATGTATACTGGGTGGTCCATTGATTGTGACTGGGCGAAATATCTCACGAAATAAGCGTCAAACGAAAAAACTACAAAGAGCGAAACCTGTCTAGCTTGAAGGGGAAACCAGATGGCGCTATGGTTGGCCCGCTAGATGGTGCTGCCATAGCTCAAACGGATATCAATTGCGTTTTTTTAAAAATAGGAACGCCCATTTTTATTACATATTCGTGTAGTACGTAAAGAAATATGAATGTTTTAGTTGGACCACATTTTTCGCTTTGTCATAGATGGCGCTGTAATAGTCACAAACGTAGAAGTACGTGGTATTTGGTTCGTGATACACTGCCCGTGTTAAAGTGGACCGTTTACCAATTGCGGAAAAGATCGATATCGTGTTAATGTATGGCTATTGTGATGAAAATGTCCAACGGGCGTGTGCTATGTATGCTGCTCGGTATCCTGGACGACATCATCCAAGTGTCCGGACCGTTCGCCGGATAGTTACGTTATTTAAGGAAACAGGAAGTGATGAGCCAGATGTGAAACGTCAACCACGACCTGCAACAAATGATGATGCCCAAGTAGGTGTTTTAGCTGCTGTCGCGGCTAATCCGCACATCAGTAGCAGACAATTAGCGCGAGAATCGAGAATCTCAAACTCATCGGTGTTGATAATGCTACATCAACATCGGTTGCACCCCTACCATATTTCTGTGCATCAGGAATTGTATGGCGACGACTTTGAACGTCGTTTACAGTTCTGCCACTGGGCACAAGAGAAATTACGGGACGATGACAGATTTTTTGCACACGTTCTATTTAGCAACGAAGCGTCATTCACCAACAGCGGTAACGTAAACCGGAATAATATGCACTGTTGGGCAACGGAAAATCCATGATGGTTGTGACAAGTGGAATATCAGCGACCTTGGTGGGTTAACGGATGGTGAGGCATTATGGGAGGGACGATAATTGGCCCCCATTTTATCGAAGGCAATCTAAATGGTGCAATGTATGCTGATTTCCTACGTAATGTTCCACCGATGTTACTACAAAATGTTTCACTGCATGACAGAATGGCGAGGTACTTCCTACATGATGGATGTCCGGCACACAGCTCGCGTGCAGTTGAAGCGGTATTGAATACCATATTTCATTACAGGTGGATTGGTCGTCGAAGCACCATACCATGGCCCGCACGTTTCACCGGATCTGACGTCCCCGGACTTCTTTCTGTGGGGAAAGTTGAAGGATATTTGCTATCGTGGTCCACCGACAACGCCTGACAACATGTGTCAGTGCATTGTCAGTGCACGTGCGAACATTACGGAAGGCGAACTACTCGCTGTTGAGAGGAATGTCGTTACACCTATTGCCAAATGCATGGAGGTTCACGGACGTCGTTTTGAGCATTTATTACATTAATGTGGTATTTAGAGGTAATCACGCAGTAACAGCATGCGTTTTCAGAAATTGTAAGTTCACAAACGTACATGTATCACATTGGAACAACCGAAATAAAATGTTCATACGTACTTACGTTCTGTATTTTAATTTAAATAACCTACCTGTTACCAACAGTTCGTTTAAAATTGTGAGCTATACGTTTGTGACTATTATCACAAAGCGAAAACAGTGGTCGAACTAAAACATTCACATTCCTTTACGTACTACACGAATATGTAATAAATAATGGGGGTTCCTATTTAAAAAACACGCAGGTGATATCCGTTTGACCTATCGCAGCGCCATCTAGCGGGGCAACCATAGCGCCGTCTCCTTTCCCCCTTCAAGCTAGACAAGTTTCGTTCTTTGAAGTTTTTTCGTTTGACGCTTATTTCGTGAGATATTTGACCCGGTCACGATCAATGGATCACCTGTATGTGGCGTTTGTGAGCACTGGCAAACTGAGGATCTCTCGTAAACCTGTCGTTAACTGTATAATTCATTGTAATCGTATAATTCATTGTAATAAAATGACAGGAAACGGCATATTCGTGGTAAAAGAATTATTTTAACTTGCGTATTATTAGAGTATGTCACTTCAAGGCAACCGCACATTGAGGACCCATCAAAAATGCATTATTCTTGGTACAATTCGTTAAATTTCAGTTAGTAACATAGTTACGATTAAATCTTTCGTGAGGTGGTAAGAAGCTAGGTACGGCCAGAAGCATCGTGGTCAATTTAGGGAAATGAGAAGCGTCACAGTTCCGTTGAATGAAGTGTTACGTGTTGACGGTTCGGGTCTCTCTCTGCATCCAAGTATTTTCCTTTTTCCTAACCTCAGCGTTTTCAGTAGTTTCTGATACTTTCTTATTAGCTTAACATAAGTATATACTATAATATTCGATGTTATATAGATATAAATGTGATCTTTTTGAGGAGTGAGTTTGTTCGATTCGCTTAATCTGCAGGACAGAATGCACCTCTTGCAGTAACATATTTCCCCCGTTTTTTTCTTTTAAGTTTGTAATTCACATGTTGTAATTCACATGCTACTGAATGGGAGCAGTGATCAAGTAAGTATGACCTTAGAGTTTTAGTAAAAAGTGAGAATGATGAAAAAATTTTGATCTTATCTGGAGATCTATTGTAAATTTGTATCGTCCTGTTTATAAGAACTTTCATAAGCTGATGTTCTTATATACTGGACAAGGTACTTTTCTTTATGACTTAAAACATATCCATGGTTATTGAAGTTTTTATTTACGTACACTACAGACAAAACAACGTGAGTAGCATATGTATAGTGGAGGAAATTTGCGTTTTAATAGAGCTAACATAGGAATTTTACGTGCACCCATTTGCTAAACAGTGTGATTTACGAACCAGAAACAGCCGACAAGCGCCGTGGGAGCGCGTTGCGATCGCGTATTACCACGTAGGGGCACACGTACCGTATCAACATGTCGCATCGTTTGTGACAGTTCAGCAGCAAGTTGAACTCGGTACGCTCAACGTTAGCGTTCAAAAGCACGCTGTTTGCCGACGACTTTACGCGGCCACTGTTAAAGTCTCATATGCTAACGAGCCAAAACTTGACTACCAGATGCGTTACGGTGTGCTTGTCAATCTCCGGAGCTCGACAGAGGTTCGATGCAGTGTGGCAGAAATACGATTGGCCTTTGTCGGTTTATGGAAGTATGTAGCTTGAGATGTCTACGCACAGATCCCGCTATTCCCATTAAGTAGGGGTCAATGGCGTGCAGGCGCGGAGGTGGCTCCCGATAGCATTCCCGATGCGTTCCTTCGGGTTCAGTTCAGGTGAATTCGGTGGTCAACAGATCAACTTGAGTTCACCATCATGCTCCTCACTGTCAGTGTAGTATGATTGTGGTACAAACACCTATCCCGCTGATGATGCCATCGTCATCGGAAAAAGACATCTACATCAACATCTGCACTTCTCCGTAGAGGTGCCTGGCAAATGGTATTTCTCCACCGTTCTACTCTCGTATAACGCGTGGGAAAAGCGAACGCCGGCCGGAGTAGCCGAGAGGTTCTAGGCGCTACAGTCTGGAACCGCGCAACCGCTACGGTCGCAGTTTCGAATCCTGCCTCGGGCATGGATGTGTGTGATGTCCTTAGGTTAGTTAGGTTTAAGTAGTTCTAAGTTCTAGGGGACTGATGACCTCAGATGTAAAGTCCCATTGTGCTCAGAGCCATTTTGAAAAGCGAACGCTTAACAGTCTTGCCGCAGTGGTAATAACACCTGTTCCCGTCGGATCACCGAAGTTAGGCGCTGTCCGGTTCGGCTAGCACTTGGATGAGTGACCATCCGGTCTGCCGAGCGCTGTTGGCAACTGGGAAGCACTCACGCTTTGTGAGGCAAACTGAGGAGCTACTTGATTGAGAAGTAGATTCTCTGGTCTCGTAAACTGACGTATGGCCGGGAAAGCGGTACACTGACCACATACCTCTCCATATCCGCATCCAGTGTCGCCTGTGGGCTGAGGATGACACGGTGGCTGGTCGGTAGCGTTGCGCCTTCATGGCCTGTTCTGGTGGAGTTATGGAGAGTTAAATTTTTTTCCGTGCAACCTCTGCTTTCTCTTATTTTATTTCAATGTAGACTTCTCCCTGTTTAGGTGGGCTTCAGAAATCACCTTCGCGTTAAGAGGAGAAATTGATAATTGATATTTCATTTGAAGATGTTGCAGCAACGAAAAACGCCTTTGCTTTAATGATTGCTACCCCAACTCGTGTACCATGTACGTGACTCTCTCTCCCGTATTTCGCGTGATACAGAACGAATTGCCCTTCTCGGACTTCTTCAATCTCCTGCGTCAATCCTATCTGACGCGCATCCCACACCGTACAGCAGAACTTCAGAAGAGGGCGGACAAGCGTATTGTAAGCAGTCTCTTTAAGTAGACCTGTTGAATATTCTGATTGTTCTGCCAATAAAATGCAGTCTTCACTTTGCTTTCCCGACAACATTGTCTTTGTGATGGTTCCATTTTAAGACATTCGTAATTGTAATTCCTAAGGACTTAGTTGAATTCACAGCCTTCAGATTTGTGTCATTAATCGTGTAACCGAAATTTAGCGGATTCTTTTTACTACTCATGTGGATGAGCTCACACTTTGCGTTAAACACCAACTGCCATAAAAGTCAGGTGCCAGCTTTGCACCATACAAATGCATTGCCTAGTCCATTTCCCAACTGGTTTTGATAATCCGTATCTACTAAATCATTTACCTAGATAAAGAACAGAAGAGGGTCCTAAACACTTCCTTGGGGAACGCCAGCTATCACTTTTGTTGTACTTGATGACCTGGAGTCAGTTACAAGGAACTATGACCTTCGTGACAGGAAATCACGAATCCACTCGCACAACTGAGACGATGCTCCTTAGGGACGCACTTTGGTTAGTCGCTAATGAAGAACGGTCTCAAAAGCCTTCTGGGTAACCAGAAGCATATAAATATGCAGGTGCTCGCAAGTAAGGCTCACGTAGCTGTCACGGTGTGTTCGAGCTCTACCACAGCTGCTATAAAAGCCAAGGGGAATGTCTCCCATAGCTTAACATACCCCTTTGGCTGCGACCGTCGTATGGTTCACGTTTCGAGTACCCGTGCCTCTGGATGGCGCCAGATCCAGACACAGCTATCTACCTTATGGAACGGGGAACGTGATTCTTCCGCCGTGGCGACACGCTTCCATTGATCGATGGTGCAAACTCGAACCTGTGCCGACTGCAGTCGTATCAATACGGAAACACGTAGGGATAGTCGGTTGGAGCGCTGTGTTTACCAGTGTGGGCCAAATGGTGAGCTTCGAAACATTTGTGCCTACATCAGCGTTGTAGTCTCTACAGAGTAGTTTTACAGAGGGAACGAGCGTCCGACCTCCACATTCTATGAAGGGGCAAGGATGTCCACCACTTTTTCACCTGTCTGAGGTACCACTGGCCTTCAATCACTTCCCACAGATGCTCACAACAGTAACACTCAGTTTCCGAGACGCTCATTCTCACTCTCGGGGCCGTAACAACCTGCCCTTTTTCAAAGCCACTTATCTCGGTAGATTCGTTCAATTCCGGCCTGCACTGCCGGTAGAATGATTCCCCATTCGTCCCCGTTCCGCATATATACTTTCCTTAACCTGTCACTTACCCGCAGAGCCATCAGGCGAAATTTCTTATCAGGCCCTCATACTTAGCGGGAGACGCTATTTTCTAGACATCTTTACTTACTCGCTGTGCGCTCAGAACAGAAAAGAGCGACGTGACCGATCGGTGCATACTAGAGACACTGCCCAACACATTTGTTCGTAGCTTTATCGGATTTTCGCTGTAGATGCCATTTCGCGCACGGTCGGACCTTACTTTCCGAACAGTCAGCCCCCGGTAGCTGAGTGGTCAGCCCGACAGAATGTCAGTCCTAAGGTCCCGGGTTCGATTCCCGGCTGGGTCGGAGATTTTCTCCGCTCAGGGACTGGGTGCTGTGTTGTTCCAGTCATCATCGTCATTTCATCCCCATCGACGCGCAAGTCGCCGAAGTGGCGTCAAACCGAAAGACTTGCAACCGGCGAACGGTCTACCCGACGGGAGACCCTAGTCACACGACTTTCCGAACAGATGTCGTGTGTATGATTCAAGTTCCGTCAAGGTATGCTACTTGGAAGTGACGCATGATGCCAAAGTTACTTTCGTCCTTAATTTTTTCACATCAGTGTAGTAGAGTGATTGTTGTGCACACAGTTCCGCGTACACAACTTTCCCACTAGAGCGCGCCCCGCTAAACACAACAGCGTAGGCGCAGCGCCCGTCCGTCTCCGCACTACGAGATGGCGCTGTCTTAGAGACGGACCAAATTCTGCTTCCGCCGATCCGCGTATTAATATGTAACGCAGCCAATGAGATTGCTGCTAACGTAGAACCTTTTCTCCTCGCGGATCACACTCGCGCAATGATACCTGAACGCGCGAGGTATTATAGTGAGTCTGCATTTGTCTGTACCAGTCTATAGTCAAGTTTCTGTCTGCGCCTAATAAGATTATCATATTCCTGTACATAGCCGTGAAGAGAAATGTATAGACACTTTGTCAAGTATCAGAGATATGTGAGAATAAGATTAACGTACCACGACCAAAGGAACTTCAGATTGTCAATTGTAAACAGCATCCAGAACCAAGTTAAGTAATTTTTATGCTTGTTATTATTTTAATAAAGGTGTGTGAACATTAATCAAGTTCTCTTTAAAGTTGGTTACCGTCAATCTGCTACTCTAAGCGTGCAAGTAGCATTTCTATCGTCTGACCTAACGGCAGAAGATAAACACGCCACGATAAGACCACGACACATATTGCTGACACTCGCCTACTTCGTTAGAGCGACAAGTCAAATAATCTGATGGTGTGTGTACCGAAGGTCTTACAGTGCGCACACCACAGTGATGAAAGTTTGATGAATATTCATTGCCGCCCATGCAAGCAACTTAGCCAACTTTCAGTTGTCAAAATTACGCGACCTGACAAGCACCACGATTTTATTAAAAAAGCTACAGAATCTGTCAGCAACGAAAAACAGTTCTAAACCAGAGACCGCAACAATCGGCAAGTGGAAGCCACTGCGTGGCTACGCACGGAGCACTTGTTTGGCGGTCGCCGTCTCCCAGCAACCGCTGGCGTTGTTTTGTGCGGCCGCAGCCACCGGTCCAGTCGCTGACGCTGCTGCCGCCGCGACATCCATTTAAATTACGCCGCCGCTGCGCTGGCGACATTAATTTGAAATGAGAGTATCGGCGCGCAGCAGAACAAAACAAAAAAGGACAGAAACGCGGCCAGTGCAGTGGCTGCGGGCTGGTGTTTTATAGCGCGCCTGTCCACGGCGAGGTCTTTACTACTGGCGCGGACGCGCGCCCCATCGTTTTTTCTCGTTATCGGCAGCGGCCAACGCCACCGCTGCTGCGCTTATCCCTAAATCTCCGACGCTTGCGTGCTCCAAAGTGACACCGGTAAACCTGTGAACTATAGAAGCAGCTGCCAAATAAGTAGGCGGACACACCTCAGGATGCACCAGTCAGTATAATCACAATACTTTATCAGTCAGAAACCTTTATAATCGTCGTGAAACATACGCGGGCCAAAATATTACGAGCAATGCTCACTGCGAGAGTCTAGGCCGCGTGGTCGCGATGCAGGCACATGACTCGGTAATGGGAGTCCATACGGTGTTAACCTGAAGTGTTTCCGATCTTACAAGGAAATAAGGAGTTTATTCTTCAAAGTAAATTTTATTTTTCCACGAGATCTCCTTGTAAGTCTACACACATCTCCCAGCGGTGCTTCCACCTTTTTAGCCCGTCCGAATAGCTGTAACAGTGTCTTTATCTGCAAAATACTCGTAGTTTCCAGAGTGAGATTTTCACTCTGCAGCGGAGTGCGCGTTGATATGAAACTTCCTGGTAGATTAAAACTGTGTGCCAGACCGAGACTCGAACTCGGGACCTTTGCCTTTCGCGGGCAAGTGCTCTACCTTGCACTTGCCCGCGAATGGCAAGAGTTCGAGTCTCGGTCCGGCACACAATTTTAATCTTCCAGGAAGTTTCATATCAGCGCACACTCCACTGCAGAGTGAAAATCTCATTCTGGAAACATCCCCCACGCTGTGGCTAAGCCATGTCTCCGCAATATCCTTTCTTTCAGGAGTGCTAGTTCTGCAAGGTTCGCAGGAGAGCTTCTGTAAAGTTTGGAAGGTAGGAGACGAGGTACTGGCAGAAGTGAAGCTGTGAGGACGGGGCGTGAGTCGTGCTTGGGTAGCTCAGATGGTAGAGCACTTGCCCGCGAAAGGCAAAGGTCCAGAGTTCGAGTCTCGGTCCGGCACACAATTTTAATCTGCCAGTAAGTTTCATACTCGTAGTTGTTTACAAATATGATGGCCCCTTCATTCGACGACGATTTCCGTCCTCCGAGCTCGACTTTAAGCCGACGGAGCAAAAAAGAAATTCACGTGGTGCTAGATGAGTAAGGAGGCTGGTCAAGCAGTTCTCTGAATTCCATTTACCTTAAAACATTTTGTAGTTATCATCATCATCATCCGCCTCTATGGAACGTTGAAAGTGGCGTCACGACAGTTGCATTTCCATAGGTTGACTGTATAAAAAGCTGAAGCCTGGGTCAGCACCTGAGTGGGCCAGAGTGTTCACATCTCAGATGACCCGGTGCCCCACGCAAGCAACAGCGTACACACACTTTCGTGTACCTGCAGATATTTACCATAAGTTATCTTTTCTTCCTCCAACTTCCAATTCATAAAATTTTTCTTGACGTTAAAGGAATAGTGGCATTAGTTCTGTTTTGACTGGTTGTTTTTCAAAGGGGAGCTTCTCCTAGAAGAGGTAGTTTTTACTTATTTCCACGTATTTTTCGACGGAACTGAAGAGGCCATTCGATCTATACTTCGAAAGTAATACATGCTTTCGACTAATCAGCGAATGGAAATTATAACGTTTAGTTCCATAGAGCTAAAGTGTATGTTAGATAAGCAGAAACATTGTTATTTTCCAGCGTCGGCCATCAGAAAAGCGCTGTGAACGGTGTTGTGTAAGGACAATGTCGAGAGTCTGACTGCAGACTCTTTCGAGACAGTTCGGAGTAATTATATTAGTTATAGTAATGAAACTGTTGTGGTGAGAGTGAATTCATTCATACATATATTCAGTGCAGCAGAGCAGAATATTGCACCTGGAGGACACTGTACCTAGGAACACACGACATTTCTTGGCCGAGTTTCAACCTAGTGACTGACTTCAGAACCACAAGAAGGAATGCGCATTAGAAACCGTGATAAGCAGCTTCCATTGTTTTCTACTGTGTTTGATTTCGCGAGACATGAGGTTCTCGTTTGCGCAACGTCTGTAAATATTGCGACTTCTATATATTTAAGGGCTGTATAATACATTAAAACTATTTTGAGACTGTTACTGATTCTTTGCTTACAGATGTTTATGGTAATCAACATAATGTAAATTTTTAAAACTAGTTACATAACATGTGCACGGTTAAACTCTTACTTCGTCGCACGTGGATCAACTGTTGTTTTGAAAAGCAGAGTCTTCTACCATGGGGCACGTGATGTTTGCAAATGAGCTGAGATTATTTAATGTCTTAAAACAATTTGTAATGTCTTGAAAGTGGAGATTTGTGTTACTTCTCAGTAGCATCTATTTCAATAATTTTCTGATTTGTAACTGGCTTTTGATAATACTTCTTCCTTATTTTACGTACTGATTATTGTGGTGTAATAGAGTTATAAAGTAACACATGGAGTACTAAATACAGTACTGACAAGATTTTCCCTATTGCAACATTTTTAAATTTGGCTAGAATATTTGTTCCAGTGTACATGACCGTGTATCGTGGTTCACTTTTTAACATTTACAAACATCCTACTTGTCCGAATCAGTTTTTGTAATTACAAAAAAGACTGCATCACACGTAAAGTGAATACTGAAATTTGAAAATGGAGTAAGAAAATATATTAAACGTCTTTTATAGGGCTGGCGAAAGTCTGGAAAGTTTTGGAAGTACGATACACGCCCCTGTAGATTTTTCTTTTTTTATATTCTGCTACTTTGTGAGAGAACCCACAGAGTGTAATAGAGTGCTGGCTGTTCAGAAGTAAGTGAATACTATAGGAGCTCTGTCATCGACGGGGACGCAAAGTGGAATACTACAAATTTTCTTCTCTGTGTTCACAGTTTCGATTGGTTTCGCGTACTAACCTAGTTTTTAATTGCTAATCTAAACAACGCCATTAAAGACAAAGAGTTAAGTGACTATACTCGTGGCCGGGTAGAAACTATGGTAAGCAACTAATTTTATGGATGTGAAAGAATGTCGTATGTAGTGGCACAATAATTCGCAATGTGTTAAATCACGTGCTCTTTGTACGAGGACGTTGCTGAACCATAGTCAGAATGTCATCTCCGATCAGAATTATTGACCAAAAAGTAATTGTAAAGAACGGATAAGCAGACCATTAATATAGTCAGTCGAGAAACTCATCCAATCATCGACTCTCTTCTTTTTCATCTTCTTCTTCACTTTAATATGTAATGTAATTTATTGCCTGTTACCGTCCCCTATTTTTCTTGGAATGCACGTTTCCTACACATTTTTCCCTCCATGTCAAAATTTCTAACTGTATCCGGCATGACCTTCATCAGTTCTGGGAAACTTCATCCCTGCTCTTTCCAAATGCCCTTCTTTCAGAAGCATAATTCGTTACTTACTTCAGTTTAGTAATTTCGCGAAGGCAACTTTACGTAATTTTTAAACGTTTGCTTTATAACTTTTTATGTTTGCTGGTGCCAGTGCATTTTACGTTTAGTCCGTCAATTTTTTTTTGGACATTCTGATCGTAATAATACGAGATGTCACAAAACAGTGTTAATATGTGTGACTTGTTGCAGCGTGTCGTGGTTAACAACTGCTTCAATATGAGCAAGGTACTTGTCTCTGAAAACCATAGTTTTCTTGTGGTCTGATATTTTCACGCGCTAATCGCTACAGATATTGCTCAGCTTGTATATTATCATTAGTGCCTCGTCCTTTTTCCTAGAAGTCGATGTGACGCCACTAACAGAAAGAAGTGCTTTAAGAGTTGGGGACTCATTCAGTTGCGACTCTCTGTGCTGAATTCAAACAAATTAACATGTGAAATAATATCTAAGATATATTTTCCTTTTATTTTTACGAACATTAATTAATTTACTTATTTACTGGTCAATATTACGGCCTTCCGTCCCTCCCATACATATAACCAGACGTTTTTGTAGAGAGAACAGGCATTTTATGTGTTAGTAGCGGGTATGTCAGTTTTCCTTTAACAACAAGTACGATTAAAGTAGTATTCTCACAAATACATTAAATCGATAAAATTTGATCCTGTTTGCTTCATTGTGGATAGTAATAACAACGAAGATCAAACTACCAATATTAGAACATTCCTTCTACAAAATGACCAACATTTTCATAGCCTTCTACACTAAGAATACTCTTGGACAACAGGTAGTACATAATGAAACAAAGCAAACACAGTTCGACTTACGCTGTTTCATTTGAAAACTGCATCAAAACACTCCCCGTGTTATCTTCCGAGATTGGATGGAGGCCTTGTGGAGAAAGAGGGCCGCATTTTTGTTTGGATACCTTCTCGTATTTAACCTGATGTAAATCTTATGACAACTCCTGTTTTTAAGAGGAAAAGTATAATATGACCTTCAAAAGGTATGGTTCGATATAGTTCACTTAGATTTACTTATTCGTGTACTAACTTCTGCGACACTTCGTTTTTATGAACTACGTGAGACGGTTCTTGTTTCATCTAATTTCCGTAAAAAGGATTTTAAGAATTCATTCAGCTTAACTGTGACATTATGTTTTTCTGTGTTGGCTATACTGTCTGCTTTACTACACTCCATTTCAGTTCTGTTGCTGAAATTTCTGATGGTAGAGTAATCACCATTTGTAATGATAGACAACCGTATACCCTTTACGTGTATTAGCACCGCTTCTCTTTCTTACAGGTAAGACGTCCCAGCTGAAACGCTGCTCCATATATACTGTGCACAACCGCATTCCCCAAGGCCCGTTGTCAGACTTGGTAAGTATTTGTTAAACGTGTACTGCAGTTTTCAGAGGCCAACTGGAAGTCAAAACGACAAATCGTTATTGTTGTAGCGTTTATGAGCATCCAAGTAGCGAAAGGGATAACATTGGAGTATCTCTTCCACGTGTGCAGTTGCTGAACTTACAGATTTGCCATAACCCTTTTAAGTTGGTTGTTGATAAACTGTACTGGAGATTACTAGAGGTATAAACGTGTTCTAAATAGAAATCCAATGTACCAGGCAGTGTTTCGTGACATTCGTTCTCGAGTAAACTTTCGCGATACCAACTGCAGCTACTGCCGGTTTTTACAAGAAAGAGTATGTTTGGAGGCTACTGGATTTTTAATTACCCGCGCTTGAGATTGGTATTGGCAGTATAGGAGAGGTCTGACCTTGAATCACGTAAAAGGGGTCAGTCGCCTGGCGGTATGCAGTTGAAGGGAAGCAGGGAAAGTGTACGGGCGTGTTTACTGTACCCCGCATGGATCTCAAGTTGCAGTAGCACGCGTCAATTAGATTTCGCGTTATTCTCGACACAACTCCATCACAAACATTGGAAATGTCCTACAAAAAGCAAGCCATGGGAAAAGCACAAGTTTCTGAGTGGTATAAACGATTTCGGGAGGGTGAAAATGAAATTGCGGACGTTCCACGCCCCAGAAGGCCCTCATCTTCGAAGACTGAAACCAATGTCAACACAATTGATGTCATGTTGCGGGAAGACCGTCGTTTGTCGTTAACAAAGGTCATAGAGACTATGAATATATCCTATGGACCAGCTGGAGACATGATAGGAAATGTTCTAGGGTATAGAAAAGTTGCAGCAAAGAGGTGCCTTGTGTGATCAGTGACATCTACATCTAAGTGATTACTCTGCTATTCACAATAAAGTGCCTGGCAGAGGGTTCAATGAACCACGTTCATGCTCTCTCTCTACCGTTCCACTCTCGAACGGCACGCGGGAAAAACGAGCACTTCATTTTTTCCGTGCGAGCCCTGATTTCTCTTATTTTGTCGTGATGATCATTTCTCCCTGTGTGGGTGGGTGCCAACAGAATGGTTTCACAATCGGAGGAGGAAACTGGTGATTGAAATTTCATGAGAAGATCCCGTCGCAATGAAAAACGCCTTTGTTTTAATGATTGCGACTCCAATTCACGTATCATGCCTGTGACACTATCTCCTCTATTTCGCGATAATACAAAATGAGCTGCCCTTCTTTTTCGATGTCATTCGTCAGTCCCACCTGATGCGGGTGCCACACCGCATAGCAGTACTCCAGCATAGGGCGGACCAGCGTAGTGTAAGCAATCTCTCTGGTAGACCTGTTGCACCTTCTATGTGTTCTGCCAATGAATCACAGTCTTTGGTTTGCTCTGCCCACTATATTATCTATGTGATCGTTCAAATTTAGGTTATTTGTAATTGTAATCCCTAAGTATTTAGTTCAACTTACACCCCTCAGATTTGTGAGACTTATCGCGTAATCGAAATTTAGTTGATTTCTTTTAGTACTCATGTGAATAACTTCGCACTTTTCTTTATTCAGGGTCAATTGTCACTTTTATCACCATACAGATATCTTACCTAAATCATTTTGTAAGTCGTTTTGATCATCTTATGACTTTAAAAGACGGTAAATGATAACATAATCTGCAAACACTCTAAGACGGCTACTCAGATTGTCTCCTATGTCGTTAATATAGATCAGGAACAATAGAGGGGAACGAACATAGGGCTCACTGCGTGGGGACGTGTCAACAATGGAAGGGAAGGCTTAAGCGAGACCAGTTTTTTTTGGACCAATTTATCATATGCGATGAATCCCGGTTTCATCTTTATGACACAGAGACAAACCAGAACAGTGCCCAATGGAAACATCCTTAAAGTCCAAGACCCAAAAAGTCCAAAGTTTAGCCGTGTGCAGGAAAAAGCATGCATCTTGTCTTCTTCGGTAATCAAGGCACTGTGTACGATCAACGTAGTGGATAAGCAACGTGCTGTTACTACGAATTAACCTACGTAGCGGGCGATACTATTGAGAGATTTTTGTGGGTTTTATGTAAAGTTAGCTGACTGGATTTGTGTGTAATTTTTTTGTTTTGGTACGTATTTTAGGGTAGGAGTGTTTCTCCTTGCCCAAAACACTTTCATTTCTGCGGGTATCCGGTATTTGATAATATTTTGTATTGTGGAGTTGTTTTCGTCTGCTTGTATCTT
Source organism: Schistocerca piceifrons (assembly GCF_021461385.2). Lineage (NCBI taxonomy): Eukaryota > Metazoa > Arthropoda > Insecta > Orthoptera > Acrididae > Schistocerca > Schistocerca piceifrons. The sequence goes on along the minus strand of NC_060139.1, from coordinate 972,104,655 downwards.
GAATGTGTGACGTCATGGTCGCCGTACTGACTAAGGGTGAAATCGCAATTTCGTCATCTTGATGACATCACGGGTCAAAGCTGACGGCTGGTATCGGACGTTTCGGTATTTCCTGCTGTCTCTACGACTTGTATAGAACAGGCTTTCTTATAATAGCAGTGGTCACACACATTTGTGCTAAACCATAGGAGTGACATCTGAAAGTAACAATGGTACAAGAACTACAAAGAATCTCTCTTGGGCATAATAAAACTATGCAGATATCCAATGTTCTTTTTGACAGTGCTTTTCACAGTGTGGCTAGGAATGATAAAGGTATTTTGTATGTATGTAGCCCATCAACTAACAGCCCAACCGCATGCCGCCGTTCCAAGCACTTCGGACGTCTTCCATGTGAATGTTGCATGTGTCGGGGAACTAACGCACACCCCGTTGCGTCCGTGATTAATGGTTTCCGCAACGACCATGGGAGCTTAGCAGGTATTTCGCACCGGTGAGCCCTAAGGCTGTACAACGCGATGTGTAAATTACTTAGTAATCCGCACAGTGTAGTTACGAACGCTCTTGAAGGGCGCGTAAGTTACTAGATAAGGCGCACGGTTTAATATCGAACTCTGTAAAAAGGTTCGCAAGCGACTGCGAACGACGAAGATTTATAACTGTTCGATGACATTGATGAAACTGTCTCTTGGGCTGCTGTTGGCACTGTTGAATTAATTGACATTGAAATGATAAACAAGCATTAATTGTGTATCGATAACAACGTGACAGATGTGATTCGGCAATAACAAAAAAACCTCAGTTATCTGTTCCTTGCCGACACTTGGCTCCTGGGACAATTTCACCAGCACACGCCAGTGTGGTGACATTTGCCCAACAAGAGGAGGAAAAGAGTAGCGTGAAGATGTCCGCAGTTGTTCACTGAGGAATCGGTTTCCTGGGACATTGTAATGGAGCTTTTATTAAAGCTGTTTAGCGAGACTTACCCGGTAATAGGATTTGTCGCCTACTCCACCTACTAACAATAGTCCAATCCACAAACGAAGGCGGTTCGCGCATGTCGAGGGAGGGACGGGGGATTGCAATGTTGGCGATTCCAAGCAATAGTTCCTGTACGCGCATGCGCGTGTTTTCCGCTTGAAGAAACCGTACATCCCGCAAATTGTATCTCTCGCTTGCTAATGCAGAACTGATCACTTACCACCATCAGCGATGACAACTCGCATAAATTCAGTAAACAATCCGCTACGATCACGTTTAATGCTCGCATTAGCTACGGCATTTACAGCAGAGTGCCCAGAACATTTCTGAATACTCATTGGCTGTCCAAGAATGCGTGACGTAGATGCGCAGAACAAGCCTATACCCAATGCTATTTTGTCTAAAACTGACTTGGTGAAACCGTGGCTGTGATCGATTAATGTAGGTTAATTCTTACAGAGAAGAAAACAGCAACCAGCCACTATTAATACTGCTATTTATTTAGGTAAATAGCGCCGTTACCGGTTTCGAACTGGCAAGTTCATCATCAGACGGCTGTTCACATGATTTTCAAGATACACTGCAGTATCGTCCGTTTTCGATTTTTATTGTTCCACTGTGGTGAAGTATTTTTGGTGTGTTGTTGTCCTACGGTAGAAAACCAGTGTTAGAAGCGCCCTATGTGAAAGTAAATATAGCGTAAATAAATATGTAAGGTTAAGTGGGTATGGTACTTACGTCGAAAATTCCGCGCGATTTTGTTGCGAAGTTGGAGGATTGTATTTTTCGCATATTCCTAAATATATCCAGCACTTACGTAATTTGTACATCACCATATTGTGCAAAAAACCACACACACACACACACACACACACACTACAAAAATTAATATGCCACATGTGAAGTTATCACAGAGACTACAGATTTACAAACTCAACAGCGTCAGAGACGTCCTCTCTCAGAGACATCACAATGTACAGGTTGCTTTGATTTCAAAGAATGACTGTTTTTAAAGAATGACATAACTTAATGAAAATTAAAACACGAAGATAAACCTTACATTATGAGCGTATAATATTACAAATTAAGTTGACAGATGTAGTAACCAGTTTGTGTGAATGCTACTTATATGGTATTATGTAAATACTGTGCTATGTACAAGGAGCAACATAGAGGTGAGATAAAATGAATAATATGACAGTAACAATTGTGTTAACATCTATCTATGGTGCACTGAAATTTTGAACCAAGTATAATAGCAGTAATTTTTTTTTTCAAGAATCAGGGTAGCATTATGAGTACATTACAAGTATTTATATTACAAAGAATACCATATTCAGTGAGCAGTGTCTTGCGGACACTCTCATTCGAGGTGATCGTCAGATTACAACCAAACACCTCACTGCTCAACTGGACCTCTCTGCTGATAGTGCTGACACATTCGTCCATCAGTTGGGATACTCAAATGTGTATGCCCGCTGAGGTCTTCAGCGTCAGCGAAAGACCATAAAGAGCAATGAAGGACCATTTCTTGTGCATTACGAGCCTGATCGACAATTTTTTGTCGAACACCGACACAGGCGATAGAACATGGGTTCATCACTTCGAAACGGAAATGATCAATCCATGGAGCGGCACCACATCACCTCTCCTTCGAAGAAAACGTTCAAAGTCAAGGCCGCGGTCTTCTGGTGCTCAGAAGGGGGATATTCTCTTTCATGTGCTTCATCACGGTGCAACGATCAACTCTGAAGTGTATTGCGCTACCCACAAGGAATTAAAGAAACCTGTTTGGCGTGTTCGTCGCAACAAAAATGCAAACGAACTTCTCCATCACAACAGAAGGCTTCACCAGAGTCCCCGTACCCGAGAGGAGCTCACAAAACTTTATTGAACCGTTCTTTCTCATCCTCCCTTCAGACCGGATCTCCGCCTTCCGACTTCCATCTGCTTGGCCCAATGAAGGATGCGCTCCGCGGGAAGCAAAACGTGGGTGGTGAAGAGGGTATTGATGCTGCAAGACGCTGGCTCGGATGTCGACCAGTGGGGTAATACCACGTGTGTACATACAGGCCCTCTCGGTAAGGTGACGTAAGGCCGTCGCACTGAACGGAGGTTAAGATGAAAATCAGAGTTTTGTAGCCAAAATATGGGGGAATAATGTACTTACAAATTTTGACAGGAAGTCACAGTATGAATGAAACAACTTTACAGCGGATGGAATGGTTTATGAACTCAATTCAAGTGTCGCTTAGCGGCGCAAAGTGAAGCACACGTATATTTTACGAGCGTCTTGTCGCCGACTACATCCATAAAAATGACAGGTTCAAATGGCTCTGAGCACTATGGGACTCAACTGCTGAGGTCATTAGTCCCCTAGAACTTAGAACTAGTTAAACCTAACTAACCTAAGGACATCACAAACATCCATGCCCGAGGCAGGATTCGAACCTGCGACCGTAGCGGTCTTGCGGTTCCAGACTGCAGCGCCTTTAACCGCACGGCCACTTCGGCCGGCAAAATGGCAGGTCTTGGCCACTCGTCTCGTATAGGGTGCCTTAAAGGATGCTGCGTTCTCTGAAGGCTATACAACAATTCAATGAAGTACCGTTAGTAGTTTTATTCCTATAAACCAGATTGACAATACTTAACATGAATGTAGTACATGTTGTCGCAAGCGATGGGCGACAGCCAATATAATTCAGAGTCCTTGGCTACAGGCAATGTTCCTGCAAGTTTGACACACGGTTTGTAGATCACAACTAACTGTTATCGTATCACTCTCTGCTAGGCCCTACTAATACTCCGCGACTTCTTTCCATTAATGTCCGGCCGAGGCTGGCAGGAGCGGCGCTTATTTTCTCCTCTTGTAGAGACCGCTCCTGCCGTGGCGCGGTCCTAGTCGGCGCACCATTGGCCAACGTCGTTTCACCTCCTTCTCTGGTCTTGCGTTCTTCGTCTTCGTTCCAGCGCTTGTGCTTACGCCAGAACAAAAAATACACAGGAAAAGGGACGGAAGATGCGTGCGAAAGAAACCAGAAAGCGTAGTTACTAGGTATGTTCATTTGGATTTCATTAGAGACGTTGATAACGGCATCTGAGCTGAATGCGTCTACAGCACCTTAAGCAGTATGAAATTTTGTTCTGTAGTGGATAAACTGGTAGATCAGTTGTCCCAAAAAGAAGTCGACTCGTACTTACAAATTAGACTTGTAGGTCAATGTCTGATTTGGCGTCAGCTCGAAGTTGGTGAACTCTCGAGTGGCAGTCTGAGCTAGTAAAAGGCTTTAATTTATTTTGGAGCAGTTCGCAATTGTGCTGTTCGACAGTGTGGGAACATCTTCCGCTTTACAATTATATCAAATAAGTGGTCAAGTTTACCGAATTTACCAAAAGCTGTGGATCTTAAGTGTTTGTGCAAGTGCCGTAATTAAAGCTCTGTTCAGTTGTGTTAGAACTTTAATAGACTTACATAATTAATTGTGCTGTAACATTATTTCGGAAAGTTAAGCGTGTTAGTGTAGTGATCTGTCCAACTTTCGTAAGTTCATCATTAGCTATGAGAATTATTGAGTGCTAAAATAAAAACAGTTCAGTAAACAGTTCTGCGTCGCCTATCACAAAGGTAAGTTAATGTAGTATTTTTATCTGCAGAGTACACTGGGTCAGGTCACTCTTAGTTTGCACAGGGACGAGAAACAGGTGTGCACGATCTTCCCTCAGACGTTTGCATCATCAATTTTCACAGAATCGCGTATCAGTCCCAAACTCCACAGTCAGCTCACAACTTGAGACCACCAAACACAAAAAAACTTTAGTTTAGTGAAGAGCTAACCATTAGGTTGTATCTGCACTTATCCCATTTCCCAATAATTGCTTTAACAGTCCTAGGTATAGTTGTTTCAAATTCTAATAATGGTTCGCTTCGTGCCCGTTAGAGAATCACGTACGAAATGGATAATTTGTATTCATTCAGAAATGAACTATCAGTACTTCCGAAGGAACATGTCCGGCTGGCTGTATCTTTCTTTATATCCAGTTTCTGCAACATGTAATTTCAGCCAGCACTGCGTCGACGTGTCCTCGCACCATAGCATCCAGAAACTCCCCCTCCCCCCCCCCCCCCCCGACACACATACAATTGATGTACTTAAAAATTTGATTTATTAGAAAAGACAGCTTGATATTCTTTTCTTCTTTGTATAATTAATCATATGGGGTTGCAACTTGGGCCAATTCGAAATAAAGCACACAACGTTTGGCCCAAAGACGTTGTGTACTACCCACTTAAGCTGTAAGGAAACTAAGTGAAATAAATTTAAAGTGAAACAATTGAATACTAAAATATTTGTATCTAGTTAGTGATCTAGGGAGAGACAAGTAACAATCTCAGTTCGGTATAATTAATTAGACATACATTAGTTTCGAGCCCAACGAAGACAGCGAGCGTTAGTCGATAATTCTTCCGAACACTCTTTTTTTTTCCAAAGGGTGAAAAGGAACAACTCAAAGGCTCTGCGGTACCAACAAAAGAGCAAATAGGTATCTAAGAGTGACAGAACCCATCCAGTGAACCTGCTGTACAGAATGGAAGAGGAGTTCAAACACCATCAGCCTTCACGTTGGTCAGGGGGCCTGAAGATGGCGTAATATATGGCCGAAACTGGTAGCCCAATAAAATAACAGTTTGAAAATTAGACGGCTGCAAGGTGTTTGATTTGACATTTGTATTGTAGTGTATGTGAACTGGGGACCTAGAAGCGACGGAGAGGCTCCATCCCCGCCGCAGCCGCAGTGGTCACGACGACTACCGCAGTCAACTTCACCCCTCACCCCTCCGCGCCCCACACCGAACGCAGGGTTATTGTGCGGTTCGGCCCCCGTTGGACCCCCCCCCCCCCCCCCAGGGAACGTCTCACACCAGACGAGTGTAACCACTATGTTTGCGTGGTAGAGTAATTGTGTACATGGAGAACTTGTTTGCGCAGCAATCGCCGACATAGTGTAACTGAGGCGGAATAAGGGGAACCAGCCCGCATTCGCGCCGAGGCAGATGGAAAACCGCCTAAAACCCGTCCACAGATTGGCCGGTTCACCGGACCTCGACACAAATCCGCCGGGCGGATTCGTGCCGGGGGCGAGGCTCTCCTTCCCGTCCGGAAAGCCGTGATCTTCTGGTTACTAACTGACTTTTAATTATAACAAATTCTACCGAGAGCGATGCGTTTTTGATGAATCTTCAGTATGCCTTCGCATTAAAATGGCGTACCCTCCGTTACACGGTAGCTATAACCCGAAAATAACTGAATACGAAAATTCTTTATCCAATAATATGAAGTTTCCTTCATTTTATTTCAAGTCGTGCCAGTAAAGTCCCGTTTCCGAGAGATTCTCACGAAAAATGCAGTATGGCGTCTCGCGAGTGCTGCTTGTGACTTAAAGACCGTACTTACTTCTTATTGGTTCTGTTTTACGCGGCACTTGGGCGAAATATCGCTCAACTTATTTTGTGCGTCACGTGGGGAAACGGCTCCTCAACGTGAAATAGCGAGCTAACTCGCCCCGCGTGACGGACGCACGCTTTGAGCAGCGCCCCCACAACGGCGCGACCCTGGAGCCTGCCAGAGCAGACGGCTCGGTGCTGGTGGCACCTGCAGGTACGGCGCTACCTATTCGCGGAGCAGGCCGCCCGGCCGCCCCGTTCTATTTCTGCCCGCCTGCGCCGCTGACTAACGCCGCGCGACCGCCAGCCAGGGTCACGCGCTGCCGCTGCAGGCCCGTCACCGCTGCACTCCCGGCTATGGTCTGCCGCACACGCAAAGGGGGCAAAGTGTCGAGGAAATACTCATCAGGGTTCCACGTCTACACTGTACAGCCTAAGGCCTCGAGACACCTAACCTGATCTTCACTAAGCGAGATCTTCACTGAGCGAGAGAAAAAATAGTACCAGACAATTTTTATTTTTATTTATTTATTTTTTTTCATCAGTCTACTGACTGGTTTGATGCGGCCCGCCACGAATTCCTTTCCTGTGCTAACCTCTTCATCTCAGAGTAGCACTTGCAACCTACGTCCTCAATTATTTGCTTGACGTATTCCAATCTCTGTCTTCCTGTAAAGTTTTTGCCCTCTACAGCTCCCTCTAGTACCATGGAAGTCATTCCCTCATGTCTTAGCAGATGTCCTATCATCCTGTCCCTTCTCTTTATCAGTGTTTTCCACATATTCCTTTCCTCTCCGATTCTGCGTAGAACCTCCTCATTCCTTACCTTATCAGTCCACCTAATTTTCAACATTCGTCTATAGCACCACATCTCAAATGCTTCGATTCTCTTCTGTTCCGGTTTTCCCACAGTCCATGTTTCACTACCATACAATGCTGTACTCCAGACGTACATCCTCAGAAATTTTTCCTCAAATTAAGGCCGGTATTTGATATTAGTAGACTTCTCTTGGCCAGAAATTCCTTTTTTGCCATTGCGAATCTGCTTTTGATGTTCTCCTTGCTCCGTCCGTCATTGGTTATTCTGCTGCCTAGGTAGCAGAATTCCTTAACTTCATTGACTTCGTGACCATCAATCCTGATGTTAAGTTTCTCGCTGTTCTCATTTCTACTACATCTCATTACCTTCGCCTTTCTCCGATTTACTCTCAAACCATACTGTGTACTCATTAGACTGTTCATTCCATTCAGCAGATCATTTAATTCTTCTTCACTTTCACTCAGGATAGCAATGTCATCAGCGAATCGTATCATTGATATCCTTTCACCTTGTATTTTAATTCCACTCCTGAACCTTTATTTTATTTCCATCATTGCTTCCTCGATGTACAGATTGAAGAGTAGGGGCGAAAGGCTGCAGCCTTGTCTTACACCCTTCTTAATACGAGCACTTCGTTCTTGATCGTCCACTCTTATTATTCCCTCTTGGTTGTTGTACATATTGTATATGACCCGTCTCTCCCTATAGCTTACCCCTACTTTTTTCAGAATCTCGAAAAGCTTGCACCATTTTATATTGTCGAACGCTTTTTCCAGGTCGACAAATCCTATGAAAGTGTCTTGATTTTTCTTTAGCCTTGCTTCCATTATCAGCCGTAACGTCAGAATTGCCTCTCTCGTCCCTTTAATTTTCCTAAAGCCAAACTCATCGTCACCTAGCGCATTCTCAATTTTCTTTTCCATTCTTCTGTATATTATTCATGTAAGCAGCATCGACGCATGAGCTGTTAAGCTGATTGTGCGATAATTCTCGCACTTGTCAGCTCTTGCCGTCTTCGGAACTGTGTGGATGATGCTTTCCCGAAAGTCAGATGGTATATCGCCACACTCATATATTCTACACACCAACGTGAATAGTCGTTTTGTTGCCACTTCCCCGAATGATTTTAGAAATTCTGATGGAATGTTATCTATCCCTTCTGCCTTATTTGACCGTAAGTCCTCGAAAGCTCTTTTAAATTCCGATTCTAATACTGGATCCCCTATCTTTTCTAAATCGACAATAGCAACTTAAAACCCGCCAGGGTAGCCGAGAGCGCTAACGCGCTGCTTCCTGGACTCGGGTAGGCGCGCCGACCCCGGATCGAATCCGCCCGGCGGATTAACGACGACGGCCGGTGTGCCGGCCAGCCTGGATGTGGTTTTTAGGTGGTTTTCCACATCCTACTAGGTGAATACCGAGCTGGTCCCCACGTCCCGCCTCAGTTACACGACTCGCAGATATTTGAAACACATTCACACTATTTCACGAGTTACACTAGACGCAGACAGCTGAGGAACACTACTTCCATCCCGGAGGGTATGGGGTGGCAGCAGGAAGGGCATCCGGCCACCCCTTAAAATTAACCATACCAATTCCACACTTAAACCTGCTGACCCTGCGCACAATGCGGGATAAGGCTGTAGCAAAAGAAAGATAGTAACTAAATGTCAAATCAGCCCACCCGGTTAGCTGTGCGGTCTAACGAATGGCTTTCCGGGCAGGAAGGAGCGCCTGGTCACCGGCACGAATCCGCCTTGCGGATTTGTGTCGAGATCCAGTGAACTGGCCAGCCTGTGCATGGTTTTTAGGCGGTTTTCCATCTGCCTCGGCGCAAATGCGGGCTGGTTCCCCTTATTCCGCCTCAGTTACACTATGTCGGCGATTGCTGCGCAAACAAGTTCTCCACATACGCGTACACCACCGTTACTCTACTGCAAACATAGGGGTTACACTCGTTTGGTGTGAGACGTTCCCTGGAGGGTCCACCGCGGGCCGAACCACGCAGTAACCCTGGGTTCGGTGTGGGGCGGCGGAGGGGTGAAGTGGACGGCAGCAGTCGTCGTGGGGTTGTGGACCACTCGGCTGCGGCGGGGACGGAACCTCTCCGTCGTTTGTAGTTTCCCAGTTAACATACAATACAATACAAACCAGAAGATAGCGTAGTTGGTTTGGGCGCCACGTTATGAAATAGTGTGTAACAGGTTCTTGTCCTCTTTGACCATTTTTTCTTTTCTTTTCTTTTTTCTTTTTTTTTACCTTCACATTTGCCAGACTGCTGTTGGACTTTATTATCAAATTAGCAGAAATAATACTACAATATTTGATGTTATGTGAAGATAAGCGCACAATCTGTCAGAATAATTACTGCACTCACAGGGGCATTCAGACAATTATTCTCCCCATGCTCCATAAGTGAATGAAACAGGGAGAAACCCTAATAACGGGTACAATTGGACGTACCCCCTGCCGTGCACCTCACGGTGTTTGCAGAGGACAGAGGTAAATGTAGATGTAGATTCAGGTTGGTCACTTTTTTGAACTATTATAAGCCGATGTCCTTACTGGCTGAGTATGTCTTTCCTTCTTGGTTTATCACATGACTATGGATATTGAAGTTTTTGTTTACGTACACTACAGGCAGAACAACATGACAGGCACATCGAAAAGGGTCGAAATTTGCGTTTTGACAGAGTTAACGTAGGAATTTTACGCGCAACCATTTTCGTAAACAAATAGTATGGTTTGCGAGACAGAAAAAGCCAAAACCTGTGCACGTGACAATGGCTGCACGGTCAGAGTTAACAGACGTGGAACACGGAATGGTAGTTGGGCTAGATCCATGGGACATTCCATTTCGCAGATCGTTAGGAATTTCAGTATTCCGAGATCCACAGTGTCAAGAGTGTCGAGAGTAGCACATTTAAGGCATTAACTCTCACCACTGACAAGGCAACAGCCGACGACCATCACTTAATGACGTTTGCGTAGAGCTGTCAGTGCTAGCAGAGAAGCAATACTGCGTGAAATAATCGCAGAAATCAATGTGCGCCGGCCGAGGTGGTCGAGCGGTTCTAGGCGCTACAGTCTGGAACCACGCGACTGCTACAGTCGCAAAAAAATGGTTCAAATGGCTCTGAGCACTATGGGACGTAACATCTATGGTCATCAGTCCCCTAGAACTTAGAGCTACTTAAACCTAACTAACCTAAGGACATCACACAACACCCAGTCATCACGAGGCAGAGAAAATCCCTGACCCCGCCGGGAATCGAACCCGGGAACCCGGGCGTGGGAAGCGAGAACGCTACCGCACGACCACGAACTGCGGACACTACGGTCGCAGGTTCGAATCCTGCCACGGGCATGGATGTGTGTGATGTCCTTAGGTTAGTTAGGTTTAAATAGTTCTAAGTTCTAGGGGACTGATGACCTCAGAAGTTAAGTCCCATAGTGCTCCGAGCCATTTGAACCATTTTTTTTTTTTTTAAATCAATGTGCAGTGTACGACGAACGTATCCGTTAGGACAGCGATTCGAAATCTGGTGTTAATGGGCTACAGCAGTAGACGACCGACGCGAGTTCCTTGGCAAACAGCACGACGTCGTCTGCAGCGTCTCTCTTGGGTTCGTGATCATCTCGGTTGGACCCTATACAAGTGGAAAATACTCTCCTGGTCAGTTGAGTCCCGCTTTCAGTTGGTAAGAGCTGACGGCAGCGTTCGAGTGTGGGGCAGACCACACGAAGCCGTGGGTTCTAGCCGTCATCAAGGCTCTGTAACATGGTGGTGGCTTCATAAAGGTGTAGCCTGTGGTCACGTAGAATAGACTGGATCCAGTGGTCCAACTGATCCATCACTGACTGCGAATGTATATTTTCGGCTGCCTGGAGACCATTTGCAGCCACTTACGGACTTGATGTTCCAAATCAACGATTGAATTTTTGTGGATGACAATGAGCCACGACACGGAGCCACAGATGTTCGCGATTGATCTGAATAACATTCTGAGCAGTTCTAGCGAGTGATTTGGTCACTCCGACTGCGCGACATGAATCGCATCGAGCAATTACGGGACGTAATCGAGAGTTCAGTTCGTACGCAGGGAACACTTTCGACGATTATGGACGGCTATAGAGGCAGCATGGCTCAATAGTCCTGCAGGGAGCTTCCAGTGAGTTACTGAGTTCGTGCCGCGTCGAGTTGCTGCACTACGCCGTGCAAAAGGAGTTCAAAATGGTTCAAATGGCTCTAAGCATTGTGGGACTTTACATCTGAGGTCACCAGTCCCCTAGAACTTAGAACTACTTAAACCTAACTAACCTAAGGACATCACACACATCCATGCCCGAGGCAGGATTCGAACCTACGACCGTAGCAGCAGCGCGGTTCCGCACTGAAGCACCTAGAACCGCTCGGCTACAGCGGCCGGCGGGAAAAGGAGGTCCGATACGATATTAACGGCTATCCTATGACTTGTGTGACCTCAGTGTACGTCTTCGATACGGTGACTGTTGTGAAGCCAATCACTTCGGCTACCTTAGCTGTGGAAGCACCCACTATTCGAACGCCATCAATTTCCCCACTTTCGACTGCAACGTTTAGCAATCGCCAAATCTCCGGGACGTAAATAAGAAAAGCAATAACAATAAAACACTTTGTAGTTTGGATTAATCATAAATATTATTAAAATTAAGCTTAACAGATTAATTTTGTCCAATGCTACACATTCTGTTGGTGGCAATTGTTTCTGTGATACTGCGCGACTACTGAACCACTATAAGTTTTTTGTTTACAACTGTAATGAAGTGTTGCAAGGGTTCTGGGCCGACCTTTGCTATTCACGCGATAAACTTACACACACCTTTTGTGTGCTGACCACCAAACTCCGCGAACTGCTATATAGTCATCAAAGGAACGCTCCATAATACGGGTATTGTGTCTACAGCTGAGGTGTAATAGACCAAAACTGCAACACTCTGCACTAATTAGGATTGGTGGTGTCTTACCTGATTCGCACTAGGGCCAAACACTGCTTAGAAATAAGAAGAATGAGAGTGGCCCTGTCATTGATCCCCGTGCATTGTTAAAAATGACTTCTCCCCATTTAGAAAATGTTCGTCAAACGTGTTACGTAACCTGGAAATGCGATCTCGTCTGCCAAACTCGTCACACGGCGTAGAGCACATTTGTGGCAGTACTGACGTGAAGCTCGTCTTTCTGCAGCTGGAATGATACAGCTGCGGAGAGACTGTTGAAAAGAACTCGGAGTGCGCGAGTAAACATTGTTTGGAAGTTATTTCTGCTCTCTGTGAATGTCAAGAGCTGTTGGCTGTAGACTGCGGTACGTGTAGCAGCAGGTGGGACGGTGGGGAGGGGGGGGGGGCGGGGGGGCTAGCTTTGACGAAGATACAGAGAAGTGTGCGAGAGTCAACAAGGCAGTGGAGCAGGGGGGGGGGGGGGGAGGCTGGGTGCCAGCAGCGACCGTTGACCCGCGCCAGAATAGCGGCCGGCCGTCTGTTCGCCGGCGACGACAGCGGCGGCAGCGGCTGCGTTTGACTGTCGGCCTATCCGCGTGGGCCACGGCCTCCTCGGGTTCATTCGTATTTGCGACAAGTAGCCTTCGCGCCGCGAACAATGGCCACCCGGCTATTTTGGAACCCGCAGCCGCCGCCGCACCTCGGGACACCAGTCGCCGCACACTGTGACAACACCAGACGTGCTCAGCCGATGCACTCGCGGATTCAGTAAACAGAGGCGTTCCACAATTTACTGAACCGTCGCCGTGTCAGCGACCGAAGTGCTTCTGCTCGTCACGAATACGTATGAAGCAGTTGTCCCGTTCGATCGTTTTGGCGTATGTGTGAACTGCATTCCTGCAGGTTTCCACGGCAGTTTAGGCGCGCTCACTTAGCACTTCCAGTACCAGCACTCTTGTGGAAACTTCCAATAAACTGCATTTGCATTTCGTCCTCTGATCAGTTACTATCGACAGGAGATTATTTCACATAACTGTTATGTCAGCGTTTTATTGTGTTACAGTAATTACAATTTTATGGTATAAATGGAACAGCATATAAGTGGTTTGTCAAACCTACAGAACAAGAAGCATAAAGTTTCTTTATATGGTTTAAGTGATTTAATGAAGTTTCCTACTTGATGTAAAAAATGTTCAGATGTGTGAAATCTTATGGGACTTAACTCCTAAGGTCATCAGTCCCTAAGCTTACACACTACTTAAATTATCCTAAGGACAAACACACACACCCATGCCCGAGGGAGGACTCGAACCTCCGCCGGGACCAGCCGCACAGTCCATGACTGCAGCGCTTCAGACCGCCTAATCCCGCGCGGCTACTTGATGTAACTGGAGTGAAATTACATTAGATGTTACACAGGGCATCGAACCTGCATTTCTCCATACTTTTTCTTGCAGTGTAAATGCCTCAGGTTCAGGTCGTTTTTCTGCGAAGCGAAAACATAGTTTCCACTTTGACCGAGTGATTTAGAAAATGGATTCACATTCGGGAATATAGTAGTTCAAATTTCTGTCTAGCAATCATAATTTTGTTGTCTTGTGGTTCGACACATGACTTCTGGAAGGGTTCCTACAAATAGGCTGTAGCCGATTGGTTCTCCTTCCACACAAAATTACGGCTGTTGTCCAGTGACTTCGAATTTTACGAGGCGTTAAACTCTGGTCTTCATTTTCATGATACGAAGGGGATGCAAACTATTTTTTCACTCACCTTACAGATCAAACAAGATAAGCCACAATCATAACTTACCTCACTACTCAACCAGAATCGGTTGAATCCACATGTCATGTAGGCATTGCTGTACAACAATCAGTCTTCGTAGAAGAATGAATTGTGTTTTTGTCTCGTAAAATCTGAGAATTAAAGATAATGAAAATTAAACAGTTCGGTAGTATTAGTATACAGAACAATGGCAGGACGCTGATTACATCTACACTCCGCGGGCTACTGTACGGTGTTTGGCGGACGGTACTTCATACCACTGTCACTTCCTCCATTCCTATTCCACCCGCGAATGGTGCGCAGGAAGAACTTTTTTTGGAAAGCTTCTCTGTAACTTCGAATATCTCTAGTTGCACCATTATGGTCTTTTCGTGAGATAGACAGAGGAGGAAGCAGTAGTCGCTTGAACCGGGTGTGACGGTGGAGCTTCTTGTGCAGCTGCATTTCTTTGCTTTATATTGGCACATTTTCTACCATTGGCATTTATCACCACTTAGCAAATGTCTCCATGTCTCTTTCCCTGTGTAATAGCCCGGTCAAACCCTCAGCAGTCGTTAGAAAACCTGCCACCCACATCGCCGCCCCTAACTTCTGGGTTCACCTATTTCGCTAAAGTGTAAAGAGAACTGAAGTTTTGTTTTTCTTAAAGACTTCATCCAAGATCGCACCTCATACATTTTAACAACATTGTCCACGGAGAGCAGCAACCTGATTCCATATTTAAAAATGAACAGTTGAGATCGCAATAATATTTCTTTGTTAACCGGTTTCGGCTTATCTAAAAGCCATCGTCAGAATTTTTTGCCCTCTACTGCTGGTGCTGGCGACGCCTCGGACTTTTCGTGATACCCCGATCGATGAGTGTACGATCGTGATATCACGAACAATCCTTGAACTCCACATCCTTTCGCATATGCATCATCTTGGTCGCTAGTACCCGCAGACACCCACGCCAATTTCTATACCCATTCTTCCTGTAGTAACTGACATTTTCACCTTGTTCATCATCCGTCACGTTACGATGGTCTACTAGATCTTTTTGTAAGAGTGTCTCACCTTACTAGGACGCTCAAGCTACCACATGATCGACACTACGGAACATTCTGGGAGCAAAACCTCCTGACAGTGTATCTGAAAATTTGCCAACACGTCTTTTCTACTTTCCTGTCCATGACACAGCTGAAATGTGCAAGGAAGTTTCAAAGCAGAGCACATTCCACTGCACTCTGGAAGACTGTTTTTACCAAGTCGGGCTTAGCTGGAGCTCGCCGGTCGGTGTGGCCAAGCGGTTCTAGGCGCTTCAGTCCGGAACTGCGCTGCTGCTACGGTTGCAGGTTCGAATCCTGCCTCTGGTATGGAAGTGTGTGATGTCCTTAGGTTAGTTAGGTTTAAGTAGTTCTAAGTCTAGGGGACTAATGACCTCAGACGTTAAGTCCCATAGTGCTCAGAGCCATTTGAACCATAAGAGTCGAATGATATGAAAGGGAAGGAGAAGCTGAGAATGGAATGACACAGGGCTGTACCATATCCCCAGTGTTATTCGACCTGTACATTGAGCGATAAAAAAGAAAACCAAGTGGTATCGTGCTTTTAGCTGTCTTCTCTTCCGTCGATTGGGACTGACGTGTAATCGTTTTTTGACTCCTCTCTGTCTTCGTGTTCTATAGTTTTGATCGCAATTGTTTTTTGCGCCCTAAAACAAAACTAACAAACGACAAGGGGTAACGTGGAAATAAAATTAAAGTTTAGGGATTAGAAAGACACACTGTGAGATTTGTGGTTATGTCAGAGACGGTAAAGGACTTGGAAGGGCAGTTGGAAGGAATAGGCTGTGTCTTGGAAAGACATTATCAGATGAATATCAACGAAAGTAAGACAAGGACTATGGACTGTAGTCCAATTAAATGAGGAGATGCTGAGAAAGACTAGGAAATTGGGCACTAGAAGCAGTAGACAAGTTTTGCTATTTGGTCAGGAAACAAAGTGATGATGATCGAAGTAAAGAGGATTGAAAATGTACACTGGCAATCTGCATATCTGAGAAATAAGGATTTGTGAACACCTAATGCAAATTTAGGTGTTAGGAAATCTTTTCTGCAGATATTTTTTGGGGTGTAAAGCTTGTGTAGAAGTAAAACGTCGACTATAAGCATTTAACGAAAAGAAAACAGAAGTCTTGAAAAGTGGTGCTACAGAAAAATGGTGAAGATCGTAAGGGGGGATCGAGTAGCTAATAAGCAGATAGTCAATGGAACTGGGGAGAAAAGGAAATTGTGGCACAACTTGACTGAAGGAGGGGATCGGCTGATTAGACGCATCCTGATGAATCAAGGAACCCTCAGTGGAGAAATATGTGATTGGTGAGGGGAGAGGAGGGGGAGTGGAAATGATGAAGGTGATCTGCATGTGAGTAAAGTAATCAGCTTCAAACTGATGTACAGTAAAGGAAATAAGTATTCATACACTAGAGCGTGGAAAAGTAAACTGCCTTTATTGACAATACGAAACCAAAAACACTTATTGGATATGCACTATACACATTGGCCAGTCGCCAATGCAGCTTTGCTGGTATATAGAACGAGAATGAACAAGCCTTTACGAAACAAAAGACAGAAACGTCTGCCACATTCTCTACGCGCTGGGAATTAAGTATTCATACACCAACAGAAAATGACACTTCTAACAAAGCCAGAACATGTTTCGTACTTCGTATGCATACCCTCCCGATGTACGAGGTGCATTCAAGTTCTAAGGCCTCCGATTTTTTTTCTCCGGACTGGAAAGAGATAGAAACATGCGCATTGTTTTAAAATGAGGCCGCGTTCATTGTCAATACGTCCCAGAGATGGCAGCACCGTACGGCAGATGGAATTTTACCGCCAGCGGCGAGAATGACAACTGTTTTAAATACTTAAAATGGCGACGTTTTCCTTACTTGAACAGCGTGCAATCATTCGTTTTCTGAATTTTCGTAGTGTGAAAGCAATTGAAATTCATCGACAGTTGAAGGAGAGATGTGGTGATGGAGTTATGGATGTGTCGAAAGTGCGTTCGTGGGTGCGACAGTTTAATGAAGGCAGAACATCGTGTGACAACAAACCGAAACAACCTCGGGCTCGCACAAGCCGGTCTGACGACATGATCGAGAAAGTGGAGAGAATTGTTTTGGGGGATCGCCGAATGACTGTTGAACAGATCGCCTCCAGAGTTGGCATTTCTGTGGGTTCTGTGCACACAATCCTGCATGACGACCTTTAAATGCGAAAAGTGTCATCCAGGTGGGTGCCACGAATGCTGACGGACGACCACACGGCTGCCCGTGTGGCATGTTGCCAAGCAATGTTGACGCGCAACGACAGTACGAATGGGACTTTCTTTTCGTCGGTTGTGACAATGGATGAGACGTGGATGCTATTTTTCAATCCAGAAACAAAGCTCCAGTCAGCTCAATGGAAGCACACAGATTCACCGCCACCAAAAAAATTTCGGGTAACCGCGTAATCCTTACCCATTGCGTTCCAAAGGGCACTACGGTAACAGGTGCATCCTACGAAAATGTTTTGAAGTACAAATTCCTTCCTGCACTGCAACAAAAACTTCCGGGAAGGGCTGCGCGTGTGCTGTTTCACCAAGACAACGCACCCGCACATCAAGCTAACGTTATGCAACAGTTTCTTCGTGATAACAACTTTGAAGTGATTCCTCATGCTCCCTACTCACCTGACCTGGCTCCTAGTGACTTTTGGCTTTTTCCAACAATGAAAGACACTCTCCGTGGCCGCACATTCACCAGCCGTGCTGCTATTGCCTAAGCGATTTTCCAGTGGTCAAAACAGACTCCTAAAGAAGCCTTCGCCGCTGCCATGGAATCATGGCGTCAGCGTTGTGAAAAATGTGTACGTCTGCAGGGCGATTACGTCGAGAAGTAACGCCAGTTTCATCGGTTTCGGGTGAGTAGTTAATTAGAAAAAAATAGGAGGCCTTAGAACTTGAATGCGCCTCGTATTACTTCTCGCAACCTCCGTGGCATGGAATGGACCAATTTTCAGGTAGTTATCGACGCGATACCTTCCAATTCTCGAAAGAGAGCCTCTTTAAAAATGGCCTTACTACGTATGTCGTGTTTTCTCACTCGTGTTTCCAGCTCACTCCACAAGTGTTCGATGGGATTCAGGTCCGGACTCTGAGCTGGTGTTTTAAGGGTGTGTGGAGTGTTGTAGAGCAACCACAGCCGGACAATTTGCGCCGTGTGTTTGGGATCATTGTCCTGTTGGAACTAATAATTTCTAGGAAGACCCAAGGCGTCAACACTCTGTTGTAAGTTCTGTTTGAGAATGTTCGTATACACAACTCTGTCCATGGTACCTTCCACAAACACTAATTTTCCGACACTGGAGGCTGACATACAGCCTCATACCATCACTCCACCACCTCCGTGCTTCACCGTGGGTTGAATGTTGTTTCGGTCGAGGTCTGTATTCGGTCTTCTCCAGAACAAGATCCTACCATCATTGTGCACGATATTAAATTTGCTATCATCACTAAACAATAGGCTGGCCGCGGTGGCCGAGCGGTTCTAGGCGCTTCAGTCCGGAACCGCGCGCCTGCTCCGGTCGCAGGTTCGAATCCTGCCTCGGGCATGGATGTGTGTGATGTCCTTAGGTTAGTTAGGTTTAAGTAGTTCTAAGTTCTAGGGGACTGATGACCTCAGATGTTAAGTCCCATAGTCCTCAGAGCCATTTGAACCATTTGAACTAATGTAACCTCCCCACCGTAATTTTTAAAAGAAATAAATGACAATACTTAATACAAATAGGAGCCGAGTGTAACCTCCCCAGCAAAATTTAAAAGAATGGACAATATTATTTAGGGATGCTAATGGACATTGCGCTTAGCGTAACCTGCCCACAATGGAATGTACTGACAATGGCAACAAAAATGTGAAATACGCAATCTGACTCAAATATAAGTTTTTCATAAAAAAAATTTAAGTCCATTCAGTGATAAGAAAATTCAATTAAACCGAAATATCGGTCTTTGGCCCTGTGTAAAACAATCAGAATTAAAGTCTTACCTCAGAATAAATGGATGTCACATATCTGCTCTTGTTGTTGCGCACCGCTTGGAGGAACTGCATTGCAAATAATAATATTCTCTTTTTTTGTGATTTTTAGTGGAATTTTTCTTCAAAAGAAGTGGAATGAAATGGGAAGTGCAACGAAATCTTGAGTTCAATAAAAAATTAAATTTTTGAGAAAATGCTTTTGAAATAAAAAATTATTATTGGGAGACTTGTTGGAGAATAATTACAATAAATAAAATTTTTCATTATCTAATGATTATATTAATTAACAGTATACCTTATTCCTCATCTTGACCAGTGTTGCCGACCGCCTACATCACACAACCGCACTGGGCTGCTACTACTGACCGACCGCTCTGCATGACGACTACAGATTGAGTTCTGCTCTCAACTAGACAGAGCTACAGACTCGCAACGACTACTACTGACAGACTCGCAACGACAGACTGACTGACTGACTGACTCAGAACCGCTCGCAACACTCGCGCGGTCAAGCGCATACTCTCTGGTCACAGATGCTACAATGCCTCGCCATCGCTGCTGCGTTACATACGTGTTTCATAACCCTCCACTGGGGGGGCAAAAATTTGGCAGCGATGGTGAGTCATTTGGACTTGCCAAGCGCGGCAAAATTTTTCTTTAATTAACAAAATTCTACAACTTACAGAGTATTTAAATGTTGTGCACACGCACTAAGTACAAAATATATCAGACAAAGACAAAATGTGAATACAAAACATAGTAGCAAATC
Organism: Schistocerca piceifrons; assembly: GCF_021461385.2. Classification (NCBI taxonomy): domain Eukaryota; kingdom Metazoa; phylum Arthropoda; class Insecta; order Orthoptera; family Acrididae; genus Schistocerca; species Schistocerca piceifrons. Next base: position 972,084,818 of record NC_060139.1, on the reverse strand, counting down.
AGAAAAATGTATATACAAATTTTTTGACAGATAACAAAGTGCACAGGCACTGAAAAAATTCTTTAGCATATTCAGAACAAACAAACAGACTGGCAAAAAATATTATGTTGACAAGTGTACATGCACTGAAAAATGTCTTTAGCATTTTCACAACAAATAAACATAATGGCAAAAAAAATCATGTCCAAAGTGCACATGCACTGAAAAATGTCTTTAGTATTTTCACAACAAATAAACATAATGGCAAACATCATGTCGACCAGTGACATAAGTGTACTCACACTGGAGTTTAGCGAATCGAAAAATGTATAACCTATGAACATAAATGATGTTACCAAAAAATTTTTTCTTTATGTGACAAGAATCAGGATAGGAAAGGGAAGGATTGCATCATGGTTGTAGCACTTTAGATTGCACACAGCTGCTCTGAAAGTCCATATCTTTCCACAGAAGTACAACACCAAGTGACACAACTTGAAGATCTTTTCCCATCAGAATTTATCAGTGTAGCAAAGACACTGAACTGTCGTAGTAATGTTCCATGTTTTCATTTTGGCAGTACATTAGGTACACCAAACAGTGGGACCATAATAACATCTTCATTGCTCACGGTGGTGGACAGCATGTCGTGTCAACACCACACTCTTACAAGGCACACCAACGTAGAATTAGTGCAAAACCAAAGATAGTGCTCCATGATCACTAGGATAAACAGGACAAATGGACATTGCAGTAATTCAGGGTAGTCAGCTTATGAGGTGAAGGACATCAAGTCACATAATATTGACAATTACAGACTTAATTAGTAGTTTGTGGCATTCATAGCCCAGTTATTGAACATTTCTGTACCAAGTATGTAGTATTACAGAAAAATGTTCATTAATTGTTGTACATAGAATCAGTAGCCTTCTTTTCCTGGTTACAAAGCATTATGAAATAATCGCATTCTTTTCAGTTACAGAGTATAATTAAGAATTATAAACCTTCTCCTAATTACAGTTAATTAATCATTTGTCATTCCAATAATCATTAGCCTTTGCCTAATTACAGTTAATTAATCATTTGTCGTTAATTAATCATTTGTCTAATTACAGTTAATTAATCATTTGTCTAATTACAGTTAATTAATCATTTGTCTTTAATTAATCATTTGTCTAATTACAGTTAATTAATTAATCATTTGTCATTTCAATATAGTAAGAATTATTAGCCTTAATTAATTACAAAGCATTATTAAACAGTCACATTCTTTTCTGGTTACAGAGTATCAACATTGGAAACAAGAGCTAATCAATGGCATAATTAATCACAATTCTTCAAGTGACAATTATTGGCACTCAGTGGCCAGCAAGTATTGAATAGAATCATCATTCAGTATTATTCAGGTTATTACGAAGTCATTATTAAAAATCAGTTAATTACAGTCAAATCATTAATAATCACAGGCAGTATAAGTGGTATCATTACAATAAACAGTGGCAGTTATTAGCTAGTGACAAAGCATCATTTTGAATATAGTCTCATTAAGAGGTCATTAATCAAGTGACATGCTATTCAGAGTTGATCAGTATTATTCAGAATTATCATAAACTAGTGACATTATGTGGGACTGGTAATACATGTTTTTTGTTAGCAATGCATTGCGTTGGGATCGATAATTAATTGCTGAAACATAACACTATTTGCTTTTGACCTATTGCAGCAAATGAGGATAGGTAACGTCATTCGTCATGAGTCAGCTGTAGCAAGATTATGTAACAAGGCAGTACATGTGATCACATTTATAAACGATAGACACAAATGGGTAAAAATATAAAAATGCAAGTACTAGAACAGGTATAATAACTAACAGGTTTAGTAAGTATCATGAAAAGCTTCTCCTGGAAAAAATACAAAATGGATTATTGACCTGAAAGAAGAAACGCACACTATGCTGAAAAGTAGTGAACTTCGAATTAACAAGTAGTGAAATGTGTATAAAATGTGTTCCATAGCTGTCCTTTCCAAAACTTTCCGTCATCCTACTATGCAATGTAACACCTGCTGTCAAAGCAAACTGCAACAAATACTTAAATAACTACGTAGCATAAATACATAACTTCAACATTATCCTCATCTGTCACCTGTAAAGAAAAACTTCATTATTCATAACATCATATCCTTCATCATTATTCATCAGTATTCATTATCATCTGCAAAAAATCACTTCATTACTCATTATACAACTATTCCTTATCTCTAGCATATTTCATCACTAAAACTAAGATGTGTAGTTCTCTCTGACAGCCTGCATCAATCACCTTGTATTCTGAAAGAAAAAATTAGTTAAGACTGCTATTCTGTGATGAGTATAGTATATTCTTGTTAATGTTTGTTAATCCTGATCCATTTACTCTTCCTCATAAAGTTATTGCATCTCCTTTCGTTTATTCCGTAGGTGAAATTCCCATTTCTGTTGAATTTATTTCTTACACGCACCATTTCTTTCTGAAATTGATGACAGAGATTAATGTCTTGCATTTAAATCATATACCCACTAAATAATGACTGGTTTATGGTGACATAATTAGCCATACAGCATAACATGACAGAAAACGTAATATGTCAAAAACATTGACAGTGTTCAAAAACAAGGATATACACAGAATAATACAATGCAGCAGCAAAAAAAATGTGAAACAGTCACGATGTTGAGATGTCATAAGGCAAAAAATGTCAAAGTCGACTGGTGTGTGTTATATCTTAACTATTTCATAGTCCATACAAACAAAACTGGAGTACAGTCACATACACAAAAAAATGGAAAATGTGCACGGTCTGATGTGTAACGACAAGAAAAGCGACCTGCTAACCTTACCTTGCCGGGCACTTGCCAAGAAAAAACACGATAATCATCAATAAGTAGTCACATAAATATAATTGCAAAAATAGTCATAAATGTGTAAATTCATCTGGAAAAATATGCATGGTCTGATGTGTAACGACAAGAAGAGCGACCTGCTAACCTTACCTTGCCGGGCACTTGCCAAGAAAAAATACGATAATCATCAATAATTAGTCAGGTGAATTAATTGCATTAGTAAATGGCATCATAGTGTGTTGAATCATACAGTGGTTTCACTCAATAAACGGTTTAATGTTTGAGATATGGTGATTGCCTTTCGATTTTCTGGTTCTCAAAGTTTCGACGTGTACAACATTGGGGTGAGGGATGCTGCGAATCCGATATGGACCTGTGTATAGAAGTTCAAATTTACTGCACTTACCTTTTAATTTGCTGGATAAATAGTGTGTACGTACTAGTATCTTTTGTCCAACGTGAAAGACGCGGCGTGTACAAACCTGTTTTTGCTGTCTTCTCCGGCGCTCTGCGGCACGTTTGATGTTCTTCAGCGCAATGTCAATTATTTCGTGGTGTCGTAGGCGACGACTTTTGGGAAATTCTATTAATTCTTTAATTTTGTTCGGTGGTTCAACGTTTTTCAGTATAACAGTCGGAGATAGCATAGTGGATTCATTTGGAATAGAATTAATTACATCTTGGAATGAGAGTATGTGTGTATCCCAATCAATATGTCTTTTGTGGCAGTATATTCGGCACAGTTTACCAATTTCTTTCATTAATCTTTCACAGGGGTTCGAAGAAGCGTGGTACTTAGATATATAAATCGGAGAAATGTTTCTAGCTCGTAACATGCGTGTCCATACACTACTACGAAATTGAGATCCATTGTCAGAAATTACTTTCATTACATGCCCTACATGTGATAGAAAATGTTTTACAAATGCTTTCGAAACAGTTTTAGCAGTAGCTTTGCGTAACGGAGTGAAAGTAACAAATTTTGAAGTGAGCTCAACAGCGACAAAGATGTAGCAAAAACCTCTGTTAGTTCTCGGAATCGGACCAAAAATGTCTACTGCGGCCATGTGTCTTAATTTCACAGGTATAATGGGATATAAAGGAGGAATATGTGAAGTGGTGTCTGATTTAGCTTTCTGGCAAATTTTACAAGACGCCAAAACTCGTCGTATACGTTTCTCCATGTTGGCAAAATAACAGTTCTGTCTCAGTATAAGAAAACATTTTCGTGCTCCGTAATGTGCGTAACTTAGATGAGTGTACCAGATTAGTTTGTTAACCAGTTCGTCAGGAATGCATAATAACCAATTGTTGCTGTCAGGATGAGAGCGGCGAAACAGAATGTCATTGCGTATAGTGTAGTGGTTTCTAATCGTAACATTATTCTTATCTAGCCAAAGGTGTTTAATTTCTTTCCACACATTGTCTTTATTTTGTTCTTGCGCTATGTCCTGTAATGACGATGAAATAAAGTTTTCAAATGCAACTTGCTGAATGTACATGACACTGAAATTTGCTTTGCAGAAGTTGGTTGCTACGTCTTGCTGATTGTTGCCGAGAGAACGCGATAGTGCGTCTGCTATAACATTTTGTGTGCCGTGAATGTGAACAATCGTAAAATTAAATTCTTGCAAATAAAGTTTCCATCTGCTTAATCTGTCGTGCGTGAATTTGGCCGAAAGTAAAAATTGTATCGCTCTGTGATCTGTGTAAACTGTGGTATGTCTGCCATAAAGAAAATGCCTAAATCTCGTAAAAGCCCATACAACACATAATGTTTCAAGTTCTGTAACAGAGTAATTTCGTTCAGCGGGTGACAAAATGCGACTTGCAAATGCAATGTTTTTAATTACTGTAGAACCATCTTCTTCAATTTCCTGGAAAATATGTACGCCTAAAGCGGTGTTAGAACTGTCGGTGGCAATGGAGAAATTTCTGGTAAGATCTGGATGCGATAACAGCGGAGCATTCAACAAAGCATGTTTCAAATAACATTCTCGTGGACAAAGTTCTGCGTGTCAAAAGTAATGTTTGCGTTACTGTAATATGCAATCTGTACTGTGTCTGGTCAAATTCTGTCGTACGTGCTATTATTTACGGGAGAATGTTGTGGCATATCCACTATATGAGCTGTTCTGTTATTTCTTACTGACGTATTACGCTATCGATGACACCTATTGTCTGTTTCATTCATGATTATCCGTTGTTGCTGATGTTGTTGCTGCTAAAAAGATCGACTGTTATAAAATGTACGCTGAAAACTGTGCTCGTTTTTTTTTTTTACGTCTGTCATGATAGTAATTTCTATACGGCGCATTGCGATGCGAGTTGAAATAGTGTGTTGTCTGTACGTAGTTATTTCTTTGCTGCCATGCGTTACTATTTGTTGGAGCTGGGACTATACATGCACGCGGCGAAACATTAAAGTTTGGTTGACCTTGTAGACTGCATTGTTGGTTAGGTATGCTAAGCGGCTGACTTTCATGCTATTGTGGTGAAAAACGTGTATTGTTACCAAAATGTGGTTTGCTGTTAATTTTACACATACTGATGATTACGATTTTATCTGTTATTAAAATTACGCTGGTTCTGGAGTGCCTACTGAAAATTGTCACATTCGGTAAAAGATTTGTCGTATCCGGTTTTCATTACATACGTTTCTTAATTCTACATAGAGCAATAGTTAAAGAGCAGTTTTGATAGATATAAAGGATAGTAGAAGAGAAGGCAGCAGTGCAGAAAACTAAAGATGAAACAGCACTACTACAGCTCGGGGCCCTATGCTCGCTACGGCACATATTCATTAAAGCGTAATGAATCCCCTGAGGTCAATTACGCACTGCAAATAAATTTTGGCTTTTGCGTTGCACGCAATAGCGGTAAAAATTCAAAAGCAAATTGTTGTATTCTTGCTAATTCCAGTTTCTGCATAGTACGTAATGCTGATGAAAATACAATAGCAAATTGTCGCCTCTGGTTCAAAGCTAGCTTCTGCATTACAGGCAATAGCGGTGAAAGCACAAAAATAAATTGTCGTATACAGTGCAAATCGTGTATCTGTGCTCTGTCATTATTAAATTCTTTACTTTTTCTGGCGGATAAAAATTGCTCGTAATCTACGTTCTCGTCATTGAATTTGAAAACACGTTCGGGTTTGTGTGTGAATCTGTTCGTCTGTGTCATTCCGGATTTCCAGTTGCATAGCTTTTCAGATTTTAAGTCGCGTGGCTTTTCGGATTTTAAGTCGCGTAGTTGCTGTAAATTGCTCACATTATACACGCTGCGTGACTCTGATAAATGCTCGCAACGTGGCGGATTCTGTGACGTGTTGGTGACTGAAATAGTCTTCAATTCTGTTACTTTAATGCTTTCGTCAATCTGGTTATTGTGTCGTTCACTTTTCTCGTCAACTTCCGTATTCGGAGTGTATGAAACTTCCACTGACTCTAAATTAACTTCGTCGCGAATCTGTACTTCGTTTTTAGGACATTCTTCAGTGACTGCATTAATTTCGTGTATCAGTGTTTCGTTTGCTGAACATTGTTCAGTGACTGCAATAATCTCGTCTTTATGTGATTCGGTTGTGCCTACACGTGTGCTACTGAATTCTTGTGCAACAGTGCCAACCTTTTCATTACTGTTATTAGCACAAGTCTTAGTATCATCACGTAGTTGTTCCTTACTGTCCTGACATTGCACGGTAACAGCTGTAATCTGCTCACTAACTTGTTTGTTCTGTTCTTTACGGTCGTCTTGTTTTTCGTTTGTGAGATCGACACTTTTATCAATTGTTTCGCTAAGTTGTTTGTAATGGTTGTCAAAAATTTCATCAAGTTGTTGTTTGAGTTTTTTGTTATCTTGTTTGATATCTTCCCTAAGATCGTTCTTAAACTGTAGCATTATTGTCATAAATTGATCCAAACTTAAAGTAGCTGTTGCATTCTCAGTACTGTTTAATGGTGTACCTGCAGTTGTCGCGCTTTGTGTGACCATTTGGTCATTTTGCAACTTACAAAAAGGATTATCAGTCGGATGTACACTGTCAGACATTATTTCGGAATTAAATGGATCCGTCATACTCTCACTACACTGATCATTTTCATTCGAAAAATTCGTCTGTACATTACTTGGATTTTCTAAATCGGGTGTGTTAAACTCGGCAGCGCTCATTACCATAGAGCATTCTGCGTCATCAATTGTCGTCAAGTTAACAGACGAGACAATTGAGTTCGTTTGTTCATCATTAAGGTGAAAGTCATCTTTAGTGGTTGGAATGCACTGATTGTTAGTGAACGCAGGATTGTCATCATTACGTTGCGTATCACAATTACTATCGGTCACGTTGTTTAAGTCGGTAATTTCATTCACAATACTTCGCGATACACTATTCACAGTCTTTCGCGGCATTTTTACAATAGTCAAAATTTTTCACAAAACAAATGAGCACAATGCAAAAGCAACACACAAATACAACAAAGCAACAAATTGCCGTTGACCTGTAGAGAGAAAGTCACAAGATTAATAAAAGCGTAGCGCCAAATCCTAATTATACTTAAGCAAATAAGAGCAGATATCTGACTGTTGCTCAAAAGACTCTCAACGAAATACGATCCTGGACTGGGTGTCGCCAAGTGTAACCTCCCCACCGTAATTTTTAAAAGAAATAAATGACAATACTTAATACAAATAGGAGCCGAGTGTAACCTCCCCAGCAAAATTTAAAAGAATGGACAATATTATTTAGGGATGCTAATGGACATTGCGCTTAGCGTAACCTGCCCACAATGGAATGTACTGACAATGGCAACAAAAATGTGAAATACGCAATCTGACTCAAATATAAGTTTTTCATAAAAAAAATTTAAGTCCATTCAGTGATAAGAAAATTCAATTAAACCGAAATATCGGTCTTTGGCCCTGTGTAAAACAATCAGAATTAAAGTCTTACCTCAGAATAAATGGATGTCACATATCTGCTCTTGTTGTTGCGCACCGCTTGGAGGAACTGCATTGCAAATAATAATATTCTCTTTTTTTGTGATTTTTAGTGGAATTTTTCTTCAAAAGAAGTGGAATGAAATGGGAAGTGCAACGAAATCTTGAGTTCAATAAAAAATTAAATTTTTGAGAAAATGCTTTTGAAATAAAAAATTATTATTGGGAGACTTGTTGGAGAATAATTACAATAAATAAAATTTTTCATTATCTAATGATTATATTAATTAACAGTATACCTTATTCCTCATCTTGACCAGTGTTGCCGACCGCCTACATCACACAACCGCACTGGGCTGCTACTACTGACCGACCGCTCTGCATGACGACTACAGATTGAGTTCTGCTCTCAACTAGACAGAGCTACAGACTCGCAACGACTACTACTGACAGACTCGCAACGACAGACTGACTGACTGACTGACTCAGAACCGCTCGCAACACTCGCGCGGTCAAGCGCATACTCTCTGGTCACAGATGCTACAATGCCTCGCCATCGCTGCTGCGTTACATACGTGTTTCACTAAACAATACAGTATCCCAGAAGTCTGCTGTCTAGGATACATACTGTTTCGCGAATTCCTGTTCTTTTTGCTGATGTGGGGCTTTCGTTTCGGAACCCTGGCTCTGTAGCCCGAACGATTGAGAATGGTACGAACTGCCCTGGGAGTGATGTCCTTTCGGAAGGGGTCATGTTCATACGCAGATAGTACCGACGCTATCGTTTTCGGGTTTTCCTTGATGATTCTTAGCACCATTCTGGTCTATCTTGTTGTAAGCTTCTGTGGACGACCGTGTCGTTCACTATCCTTATATCGCTTAAGACTGCACAGTCGCTCGGCTTCGTCCTATGATGTTCACAATCTCGGCATACTACTTGTGTTGAAGATATTGGACGACAATAATGTTTCGTTCCTCATTGGTCGTTTCCTTCCCCTTGCGGCCCATTCTGCTGTTCCACGGTACCCACGACCGACGTGCTGTTGCTTCACGGCCGCCACACGGCTACACAAGCGTGGCATGCACTCCGGGACTGCGTCAGCCGTTTGTTTGGATGAAAGTAGTCCGCTGTATGAACACATTTTGCCCTGTGTAGACCGTGCGGAGTGTAACATATTTTATTTTCCCAGAATAGATTCATGGCATAAGGGAAGCTTCATTACCAAGATCATAGTTATCTGACGCTGCATCATCGTACTTATTCGTATCGGCGCTGTGGGTGATTTACTATCCCAACACACCATCGTAGTTGTCACCACCTGCTATATGAATACGTATTTCCATGACTGTATGTTGCAGTGGTTACGGAGAGATGGAGGGGCTAGCAAGGTACAGACTAGCGTGGAGATGTGCTTCAAACCAGCACTCAGGCTGAACATCACACACTTCTTTTGTGATAGGAGACAGGTTGCCAAGTGCAGGTCACGTGCGTGACAAATGCTCCTGAAAGCTTCACCGGACTGTGCGATGAGGGAAACACGCAAGCATGCGCGCAGTAGGTCGCGGCGCGCCGGCGGTGCAGAATGCAGGCGGCCGTGGCGGCGATTGTCAGTCTGCGCATGCGCGCACTTCCGCGGCTGGTTTGGGAGGGCGCTGAGTCACCGCGGCTCGTCTGGCGAGGCGAGACGCAATCCGATAAGCGGCTGGCGCTTAGACCAGCCTAGCATAGCCTAGCCCAGCCCAGGGACGGGTCGGCTCACCAGCCTGTACTGCGGCAAGGCGCTCTCCACTAGCTACTTGCAGCGAGCAAAACACCGCCTCTGCAGACAACTTTCTGAGGCGGGCAACTTAATCATAAATATTATAATAATTAAAGAAGTCAAGAGTGATGAGGCATTTCCAAAAGCGGCATAGCAGTATGAAGGCTCTGTATTCACGCTGGTCAAATGTGGTTTGACTGCTAACGTCGATAACTTACCGAATTCTGGGACTCCGTAGTTGTTCATCTGTTTTTGTTGTGTTCTTCAGTCCAGAGACTGGTTTGATGCAGCTCTCCATGCTACCCTATCCTGTGCAAACTTCTTCATCTCCCAGTACCTTCTGCAACCTACATCCGTCTGAACCTGTTTAGTGTATTCATCTCTTGGTCTCCCTCTACGATTTTTACCCTCCGCGTTGCCCTCCATTACTAAATTGGTGATCCCTTGATGCCTCAGAACATGTCCTACCAACCGATCCCTTCTTCTAGTCAAGTTGTGCCACAAACTCCTCTTCTCCCCAATCCTATTCAATATCTCCTGATTCGGTATGTGATCTACCCATCTAATCTTCAGCATTCTTCTGTAGAACCACATTTCGAAAGCTTCTATTCTCTTCTTGTCCAAACTATTTATCGTCCACGTTTCACTTCCATACAGGGCTACACTCCATACAAATACTTTCAGAAACGACTTCCTGACGCTTAAATCTATACTCAACAACTTTCTCTTCTTCAGAAACGCTTTCCTTGCCATTGCCAGTCTACATTTTATATCCTCTCTACTCCGACCATCATCAGTTATTTTGCTCCCCAAATACCAAAACTCCTTTACTACTTTAAGTGTCTCATTTCCTAATCTAATTCCCTCAGCATCACCCGATTTAATTCGACCACATTCCAGTATCCTCGTTTTGCTTTTGTTGATGTTCATCTTATATCCTCCTTTCAAGATACTGTCCATTCCGTTCAGCTGCTCCTCCAGGTCCTTTGCTGTCTCTGACAGAATTACAATGTCATCGGCGAACCTCAAAGTTTTAATTTCTTCTCCGTGGATTTTAATTCCTACTCCGAATTTTTCTTTTGCTTCCTTTACTCCTTGCTCATCTACATCATGAAACTACAGGGTGAGCACAAAGTCTTGCCCTGATTATAACAATTTATAACAGAATAACCATTTGACATAATAAGTTACATTTGATGCCGTTACATAGGTTAGTGTTACTAGTTGTTGTGACCAATAGATAGATGGCGCTAGTGCTCCACAACACCGACGCGGAGTGTTAGGTCACGTTAGTTGCTGGCGAAATGGCGTCGAAGCAGGAGAACTCGCAATGTGTGATTTGGTTGCAAGAAACGAAATCGCCCATCAGTGTTCAGCGTAAATTTCGGGCTTTTTATACATTCAGCCCTCCTGACGTTAAATCAATAAAGCGACGGTATGAAAAGTTCAACGAAACAGGCAGCGTTGAAGATTGTCCTCGAAGTGGCAGGCCTCGTGTGAGTGATGCAGCTGTTGATCGTGTTCGGCAATCGTCTCAACGGAGTCCGTCTAAATCAACTCTTCAAGTATCACGTGAACTTCATATACCGCAGCCGGCCGCTGTGGCCGAGCGGTTCTAGGCGCTTCAGTCTGGAACCGCGCTGCTGCTGCTACGGTCGCAGGTTCAAATCCTACCTCGGGCATGGATGTGTGTGATGTCCTTACGTTAGTTAGGTTTAAGTAGTTCTAAGTCTAGGGGATTTATGACCTCAGATGTTAAGTCCCATAGTGCTTAGAGCCATTTGAACCATTTTTCAAATTCCGCAAGCAAGTGTGGTGAAGATTCGTCATGAAAGGCTTAGGTTGCATGCTCACAAACTGCAAATCGTTCAGGCGCTAACGATTACTTAATTCGCATATGCTTTACCGATGAATCCACCTTTTATGTCAGTGCAATGGTAAATTGCCATAATGTCCGTGTATCGGGTTCAGAGTCTCCACAAGCTACTGTACAGTTAAAGCGAGACAGCGAAAAAATGAATGTTTCGTACGGCCTCATACATAACAAGGTTTTTGGACCGTTTTTCTTCGCGGAAAAATCCATTAACGCTAACATTTACTTCCACGTTTTGCAACAGTTCATTGCCCCACCGTTAGAAGAATATCAACCATGGATAATTTTCCAGCCAAGGTGGAACACTCCCCCTCCCCCCACTGGCCTTTGATAGTGTGTGATTTCCTGGATGAAACATTTCCGGATCGGTGGACTGGAAGGAACGTTTAACAAGATAATAATAAGTTGTCTCTTCCTCTATGAATAGATGATGAATGTAGCTAGCCGCTAACTTTGTGTAATGTCTTGTCTGTATAGACGTGTATCTGTTGTCTTCAAGACCCTTTCACCTTCACACATAAATCTATACAGTAATGTAAGGGCCTCCCGTGTCTTGGCTGATCCGTGATACGACAGGCGAAAAGTTATACTAATGGAGGATTATTAATATTATCTCTATTTTCATTCGCTCTCTCTCTTTCTCTCCTTTATCTATGTACAGTTTTTATTATAATATTTCATTACGTGAAATCAGCCAAATAGGATCTTTGGTGGAGTCCTTCGTCCTGGTAATCAGCGGCTGGCTTGCTGTAAAAGATCTTTACATTTATTATTACTGTAAAACACTGTATTCAGTCGGGAGAATCAATCGTGTGGACAATTTGTTCCTTTTACGAAAGATTGCGAATTCCAGATGTGTACGAAGCCTTTTTGGACGATTTAACACAGACTCAGTGATTGCAGGCTCTCTTCGACACAGCTGAAACTTCCCCACTAATTACAGGGCCAACGTGATCATCAAATGGTTCAGAAAAAAACTCATTCGTTCATTCACTCCGGAACAAAAAGTCACAAACCTTATTTATGAAGGAAACTGTGTATTAAATCCATCTCCATTACATGTCCAGATCTCCGGTGATTCCACGTCTTACTTATTTTCCGTTTACACTCTCTTTCTATTCAAACAAACCGCTAGTGGCACACAAGTTAATTCGCTCGATTTAGCGAGAAGAAAATCAGAATATGTATCTCTCAGAAATACGTCAATCCCTCAATCCGTACTCCAGAAGCTGACCTAGTTACCACTCCAATAACCATGGAGAATGCATATATGCATCTCTGTTATTTCAAAGAATAAACGCGCTAGAAAATACTTTGGCGTCGTCTAGCTGTCGCCGCATATGTTGAAAGGTGGCTACACTGTGCCACTGCGCCAGAGATAGCGCCAAAGAGTACTATTAAGCCGCCTCCACAGTGCGTGTTAAGAGTTCGTGGCAGTCAGTGCTACCAGAGAGCTCGTAGAGGACAGTGCGTGTTAAGAGTTCGTGGCAGTCAGTGCTAGTAGAGAGCTCGTAGAGGACAGTGTGTGTTAAGAGTTCGTACCGAGATGTGCTAGTGGGCACTGCTTGTCGTGAAGTCGGAGTAAGATGTTGTAGTAAAGAGTGTTGTTCCTTGTCTTATGCAGTGATTTGATGGGAGAGATAGCAGATGTTATTGTAATGAGTGCATTTCGTCAATATATGAAGGTAAAATTTATAATGTTCCTTTATTAGTTGTGTATCTGAAATAATGTGTCACTACAGGTTCAGTCAACAAAGCATCTGGCTTGTGTTCTTGGATTAGAGTGTAATTGTGATTTTCTTGCGTAATTATAGTTTTTCTAAATTTTCTTTTGTCACGTCAGCATAGTTGGTATTTAAAAAGAAAATTCTTGTCTTGTTGGAAAAGAACCGTGCCAGATGTGGACGTTGAGTCACACTCCCACATACAGAACAGTTACTCTTGTGCTTGTTGGCTTCGTAGATTTTTATAGTTGCTGGGGTCTTAATTAATTAATTGTGTTTACGAAAATCTTCTTACATTGTTTGTTGCAGTCAGATTGCGTAATAATACTAGTCAGGGCCAACCGATTACGAGACTTACGTAATCGGACATACAGCAACTAAAAATATTTTCAATCAAATATTTAATTAAGCCCCCATGCAATGTTACGAGAAAATCAGGTCAGATACTTTTCCAAAGTGAATGAATGTGGATGGTTTGATTGACAATGATTAATTGGTGCGTGGTAGAGGGTATTTTCTGTGGGGACGTTACAAACGGTCCAACACCCTGGCCGCCATCCTCTCCAGAGATAACGCCCCTTGACTTTTTTCCCGCGGTTATATCAAGGACAGAGTCTTCGTCACACCAGTTGCTGACGTCGACGAACTGAAGACTAGGATACAAGCTGCTGTGGGTACTGTGACAGAACACATGTTACGAAACACCTGGTGGGAACTGGAGTACCGCCTCGACATTCTCCGAGCTACCAAGGGAGCACACGTTGAGGTTTACTAACGTAAGTGGTCCTAAAATAAACTAGTAACACTAACCTATGTAACGGCATCAAATGTAACTTATTATGTCAGACGGATATTCTGTACTAAATCGTTATAATCAGGGGAAGACTTCGTGCTTACCCTGTATAACGATTGTAAAGCTGAAGATGCATGTATACTAGCATGAAACCAGTAGTTGCGAATGAAGCACCATAACAAAGCTGGGCGCCTTTTGGAAACACGTCATCATGCATTAATTGTTATAATTTTTATGATAATTTGAATGGATATCGAGTGTTTTTCTTTGTTATTCACTGCCTCTGCAGTGTCCTGCTCCCCACGTAATGTCGCTGACTGCTAATGCGATGCTAGTCGCCTCAAATCGCGCTTGGGGCAGGGCTATGGGTTCTATACTGGCAGTAATTGATTCAGCAGCCCCTACCTGTGGGTTTCATGCAACCCGCGACGCCTTGAAATACCACGTGCAAGATTATCATATTCTATCACTCATCGCACGCAAACTGTTAGTCTTACAGAGAAAATGAACAAGATCGTTTTGTACGAAATTCAATACAGTAAATATTGTCTTAGGATACATTTTCGCTGGAGGCCATTATATTCGAGTTATTCAAGGAAAACGTACAGAACTGACCTTCAAACAGCATCCAACCCGCACACTCATCCCTCATTAAGCAGGATTTCTAGTATGTTGTTCGTGGCATTCCCTCCTACCGCTCTACAAAAATTTCCGTCTACACGAACTATTCCTAACTTTCGAACATTCCTGGTCTCTATCGATTCGGCTATTACGCCACCAGCCTAGCTGGCTATATTGTTAACATCATTCATTTAAACGTATCCGTGAAGGTAATGAAAGAGAAACAGCTTTCGTAATCGTTACGTTAAAACTGGTTATGTAGACAATTCGATCCAAACTTGATCATTACAAGCCCAGAAGTTCTTTAGTCAAAAGACCTGATGAATAGCCGGCCGGAGTGGTCGAGTGGTTCTAGGCGCTGCAGTCTGGAACCGCGCGACCGCTACGGTCGCAGGTTCGAATCCTGCCTCGGGCATGGATGTGTGTGATGTCCTTAGGTTAGTTAGGTTTAAGTAGTCCTAAGTTCTAGGGGACTGATGACCACAGCAGTTACGTCCCATAGTGCTCAGAGCCATTTGAACCTGATGAATACAACGATATTGTTGTTTCTTTTATGCTGATAAAATTCACAGAATAATTATGAGAAATTTACATAGACATCTACTTTTCAATTTGTATGTGCTGGACTAAGGCAGGGTCATAGTACTGAAAAATTGCTCTGAGCACTATGAGACTTAACATCTGAGATCATCAGTCGCCTAGAACTTAGAACTACTTAAACCTAATTAACCCAAGAACATCACACACATCCATGCCCGAGGCAGGATTCGAACCTGCGTAATACTGACAATCAATGAGGACCAAAAAAGTTCAAATATGGGAAATGCTGCGTGTAGTCGCAACTTTTTCTACAGTGGTAAGAGGAAGTGTCATGAACAACTTATAAGAAATCCTTACCAGTGGTGCTGGCTGAATGCAGGAGTCGGGGGTGCATATGAAGGTCATTTTTCTTGAAAAACTCGAAAACTGCGACCTCTGGTGAAAAGGTGTCTGAGTACAAAATTTAACTACATTAAGTTTTCTGCAAAAAGGTCCCGCTCTTTTTTTCTGCAGGACTAATACTTCGCACATATTGAGTGAGGGAATATGAAAATTTCACATTTGGTATTTTAAGGCGTTGTATGTTGCACAAAAACCATTGGTAGGGGCAGCTCTATCACTCTTCATAGAATACGAACCTAATGACGCAATGGTCCAGATTCATTTCCAGGAATACAATGAATAAATTTGAATGTTTTGTTGCTTCAGTCACGCGCTCGTGCGTGCGCCCACGCACACACACACACACACACACACACACGCACACACTCACACACACACACACACACATATTTTTTGCATTTCACGTGATGTTCTTTTGGGCTTGTTGACTTCGGTACCATAAACTATGTATTTGGCTGTCATGTCCTAGTCCTAACACACGTGCAGAAGTTGGGAGTTTGGATAAAGCTATAAACACATAGCCAGTGAATGTAAGCAGGGAAAATGCTTCCAGAATGAAATTTTCACTCTGCAGCGGAGTGCGTACTGATACGAAACTTCCTGGCTAAGCCTTGTCTCCTCAATGTCCTCTCTTCCAGGAGTGCTAGTTCTGCAAGTTTCGCAGGAAAGCTTCTGTGAAGTTTTGAAGGTAGGGGACGAGGTTCTGGCGGAATTCAAGCTGTGAGAACGGGTGTTGAGTCGTGCTTGGGTAGCTCAGTCGTAGAGCACTTGCCTGCGAAAGGCAAAGGTCTTGAGTTCGAGTCTCGGTGAGGCACACAGTTTTAATCTACTAGGATGTTTCAGAGAAAATGCTGCTCCTATACGAACTCACTATGTGGATTATTCGTCAACCAGTCTGGTGTGACAATAGAACACACCAAAGAGGAAGACGAAATTTTAAATTTCACGTCTAAGATATCATTCACATAGGATGATCATACACATGTATCGTTGTTTTTACCGTCGCACAGGCTGCCGTATGCAGTACATAGTAACAGGCATCTCCGTCGTAGGAAGCAAGTCAAAGAGTTGGAAATAAGTAAACAGCCAGATCCGGATGGAATCCCATTTCGGTTTTACTTACTTCGCATTTTCGCCAATCTCTCGGTCAACGCCACGTCGCAACCGACTGCCGGTGATTCCTGTACATAAGTAGAGTAAAAGAACAGACCCACAGAAATACAGACCAGTGTCCTTAACGACGGTTTGCTGCATAATCTTTGAACACATCTGAGTTCCTATATAATAAATTTCCTTTAAACAGAAAAGCTCCTGTCCACAGACCAACACAGATTTAGAAAGCATCGCTTGTGCGAAACTAAGCTTACCCTTTTCTCACATACCCTACACCACGTGGATGGAGAACAGCAGCAGATTCCATAATCCCAGATTTCCGGAAAGCGTTTGACGCTGCAGACTGTTGACGAATGTCCGAGCATATGGAATAGGTTCCCAGGTAAGTGAATGACTCGAAGATTTTTTTTTAACTAATAGAACCAAGTACGTTGTGCTCGACGGCGAGTGTTCATCGGAGAATGTAAAATTAGAGAGATTAGAGCGCGCACGGAGGCTTTCAGACAGTCGTTCTTCCCGCGAACCATACGCGACTGGAACAGGAAAGGGAGGTAATGACAGTGGCATGTAAAGTGCCCTCCGCCACACACCGTTGGGTGGCTTGCGGAGTATCAATGTAGATGTAGATGTAGATGTAGACAAGGGTATCGCCTGGAGTGCCCCATATTCTCTACTTACAAAAGTGTTAACATCTGAGGTCATCAGTCTCCTAGAACTTAGAACTACTTAAACCTAACTAACCTAAGGACATCACGCACATCCATGCCCGAGGCAGGATTCGAACCTGCGACCGTAGCGGTCACGCGGTTACAGACTGAAGCGCCTAGAAGCGCTCGGCCAAACCGGCCGGCGGATAGGGTGAGCAGCAGTCTGTGAAAAGCCTTAAAGATCTCTCTCTCTTTTTTGCTTCGGTAGATGGGCTTCATGCCCACTTTCCGAAGAACGGTATACACTAGGAATAGTCATAAAGTTTTAATTATCACATCTGGGGGGGGGGGGGGGGAACAAGCTGCGACCATGAAACTTGCTTACAGTCCTTCTTCTCAACCTCACCCTTCAATGTGACACATTTTATCCAGTGATGGGTGACTTGACCTAACCTTTTTTTAATTTATCTTTTCAGCCTCGGGATACCTACCAAGGAATGGTTTGTTCATCAGAGCAAAGAGGGCACGGCAAAATTTGATAGCCGAAAGAGTGAGGATGTGTGACTGTCACCTATGCGGAATGAAGAAAAACAACCTCTTGACAAACTTCCCACAACACTCCGTTTTGACGACTTCCCGTAAATACAGCAGGAGATTTCGATAGTATTATACTGTGACGGCTTACTCCCTACGAAGGTAATACAGTAAAATCATGACTCCAGTCTCAAAATAGACTCTACATCAGCCTGGCTTATGATTTACGCCTTTTTCGGCGGTGGTGAACGCACATGTTACCACACCTCGCTTCGTTCCCTTGCCTCAGAATCCAAATTATGCCACCAGCACTTGCCATGATGATTCGATGACTAAGAAAGTCATCTCTATTGGCCTCACACAGCTACAACATTTCCTCTGTGCCCTCAGTTCGACGGGATTTTTGAACAGGTGTGAGCTGTCACGGAACCTAGCAGACGGCGATCTTTATCACGCTCACGACATCATGCAAGGTTCTGAAAACCCGTAATTGATTTCCAATTTCTTCCACTATCACCTTCGGTCACCAGAGACTTGTCTCTGTTTTTCGCAGAGAGATGATCTGCCACTTTGGTTCTTGGTCAAACTCACTCGACAACACTGGAAGAGGTTGCACTACGTGACCACTATCCCATATAATGACGCTGCCAACTTCTGTCAACTCGGCATGGACTGTGGCAAAATTGTTCCACTTCATATGCAGAAAAGAGAAAAGCATTCACGAGGCTGCTTTTTTTTCTTCATTTTCTTCTTCTTACAACCTCCGATGCCACAACATCAACGCAAGACAAGAAGTACGTAGGTAATGTGCACCGTAGGCGACTACGGGCAACTTCCGCTCGACACCCTCTGTCACTGCTGAGTTGAAGACATCAGTCTGCGCTGAGCTGCAGTCACATAAACATGACTACCTCAAGTAATTCTCGCGCAAAGATCGAATTGCGAAGCGTTGTTCATTTCCTGCAAGAAGAGAAACAGCAGAGTGAAATTCGTCAAAGAATGAGAAGAGTATATGGAGAAAACTGTACGTAGCGCATGTCTTCTGGAACTGATCTATGGCAATGCCCTTCCTCGCCGTGCTAGCGCAACACAACGGCTCACTGAGCAATTGCAATGGAGACCGCCGTTCAGTCGCGTCCTATCATCGAGTGACTTCCATCTCCTCAACATCCCAAGGAGATGGCTAGGGGATCAGCACTTCCACACCAACGAGGATCGTCAGCACAACGTCAAAACTCATTTCGACATACACACATCAAAAAAAGTTTTGCGTCACCTCGGTTCGAGAGTTTCGGAACCTGTACAGAAAATTGGAATAGAGATAACATAAGCATCATTTCCGCCATTTTTATTGCTCATGAAAGCCACACATTGCATGTTGTACCACCATACTGCCAGACCTTCAGAGGTGGTGGTCCAGATTGCTGTACACACCGGTACCTCTAATACCCAGTAGCACATCCTCTTGCATTGATGCATGCCAGTATTCGTCGTGGCATACTATCCACAAGCTCATCAAAGCACTGTTGGTCCAAATTGTCCCAATCCTCCACGGCGATTCAGCATAGATCCCTCAGAGTGGTTGGTGGGCCATCTCGTCCATAAACAGCCCTTTTCAATCTATTCCAGGCATGTTCGATAGGGTTCAAGTCGAGCGATATCGTTATCCTGAAGGAAGTCACTCACGAGACATGCACGATGGAGGCGCGAATTGTCGCTCATGACGACGAATGCCTCGGTAATATGCTGCCGATATGGTTGCACTATCGGTCGGAGGATGGCATTCACGCATCGTACAGCCGTTACCGCGGCGTACGTCGGCCTCACATGATGCCACCCCAAAACAGCAGGGAACCTACACCTTGCGCACTCGCTGGACAGCGTGTCTAAGGCGTTCAGCCTGACCGGGTTGCCTCCAAACACGTCTCCGACGATTGTCTGGTTGAAGGCATATGCTACACTCATCGGTGAAGAGAACGTGATGCCAATGCTGAGCGGTCCATTCAGTATGTTGTTGGGCCCATTTGTACCGCGCTGCATGGTGTCGGGGTTGCAGGATGGACCTCACCATGGACTTTGAGAGTGAAGTTGCGCATCATTCAGCCTATTGCGCACAGTTTGAGTCGTAAGACGACATCCTATGGCTGCACGAAAACGGTTATTCAACATGGTGGCGCTGCCGTCAGGGTTCCTCCGAGCCATAATCCGTAGGTAACGGTCATCCACAGCAGTAGTAGCCCTTGGGCGGCCTAAGCGAGGCATGTCATCAACAGTTCCTGTCTCTCTGTTTCTCCTCCATGTCCGAACAACATCGCTTTGGTTCACTCCGAGACGCCCGGACACTTCCCTTGTTGAGAGCCCTTCCTGGTATAAAGTAACAACGCGAACGCTATTGAACCGCGGTACTGATCCTGTAGGCATGGCTGAACTACAGACAACACGAGCCGTGTACCTCCTTCCTGGTGGTATGACTGGAACTGATTGGCTCTCGGACCCCCTCCGTGTAATAGGCGCTGCACATGCATGGTTGTTTACATCTTTGGGCAGGTTTAGTGACATCTCTGAACAGTCGAAGGTGATACAATGTCCACAGTCAACGTCCATTTTCAGGAGTTCTGGGAACTGGGGTGATGCAAAAACTTTTTTTCATGTGTGTATTCTGTGAAGAAGATATCGGGAAGCTTATCCACAGGTGCGACACATGTCTCAGTCGTTACGGTAATTACGTCAAAAAGTAACCATCCTTATACATAACTTTTAGTAATAAAATTTTTTTTGTCTGTGATTCGGCAGCCTCAAAATACAGTTAAAAATGGTCCACAGTAGGTTGTAATGCAAATGATTTTCATTGAAACCATCCAATGAGCTATTTCGACAGCTTATTTTCAAGCACCTGAAATCGAACATTACAGCCTTTTACGGACTGTGTTTTGTTTTATTAATTGTTTACTGTAATTGACTGTTTTTTGTATAAATTTGTCTTATTTATGGCCTATCCGAGTTTGGAAGGAAGGAAACAGCTGTCTTACCACATGATACTCCAGTTTATCAATGGATTGCGGCGTTTTTTTCGGGGTACTGTGGTTGTGTGGGAATTTACTTGTGTACCAGGGTTGCGACATGTACCTGCAGACAGATTTGTTACGTAACTTCATTAATTTCATAGCCCCTCGCACGGTTCCTCCGCAGATGTTAGGAGCAGGCAGGACGGGTGTAAGGTCCCACCGGATCTGAATGAAATCAGTACATCCGGCGCCGGTTATGAACACTGGAGTGCTTCTCCGAGCTGTGGCGGAGTCTAAGTGGGGGCCAGGCGACACATCTGCTCGAGCTGGCTCCCTGCCACGGTGGGGCCAGCGCCGTACCGTATGCCGGCGCACGCTCGCCGTGCTATGCCTCGCCTCGCCGTGTACTTGTATGTATGCGGCACCGCTCGTACCTAATGCTTTCCTGTCTGTGGCCTTGGCGTCGCCTTCCGTCGCGAGCATCTACAACATCTGCCAGACGTTCACTTGCCTGCATTACGAACCGACCTCTTCTTGTACAGCAACGCGCGGGCCATCTTCCAGAAAATCCCACGTAAAGTTAAAGTATATTTGTGTGTTCTTGGTAGCATTGATGAATGCACTCGTAGTATATACTGTCGTTGTACGTAACTCGATGGCTAAGTGGGTTAAGTTATTAGTCCGCATTTGCAAAGGTAAGGTG
The DNA here is from genome assembly GCF_021461385.2 of Schistocerca piceifrons. NCBI lineage: Eukaryota > Metazoa > Arthropoda > Insecta > Orthoptera > Acrididae > Schistocerca > Schistocerca piceifrons. Next base: position 972,063,308 of record NC_060139.1, on the reverse strand, counting down.
TTCAATTCTATCTCGGGCCTGTTTGGGTGTTCTTAGATTGCACTGCCCTTCATCCTTCCGCCACGTCGCCCACCCATGTGGCGTCTCTCACCTCAGGAGCGGATCCAACGTGGGGGTGGGCGAATCACGGACATGTCAAGATGCCCCCTCCTCGCGTTACATAAGTAAAGAGAATGGGAGAAGCCCTAGTAAGTGCTACTGTGAAGCCCTCTGCCATGCACTTCGAAGTTCTTTCCAGAGTACTTATGTAGATGTGTGTATGTCTCTGCGGACGAAGTATCTGGTAGGATTTGATGTAATACATGGGAAAAATAAAGTTTGTTATTTTAAAACCAAGTTGGAACTCTATGCCAGTGGCTATTGATAACCGTCACTTACGTTTGTGTCTTGTATTTACCTTTTGTCATCTATACGGGGTATGGAACTTTGCGCGATATGATGATGGGCTTTGGTTCTATCACACTTTATCAAATCGCTATCGGCTGTATAGATTACCTTCTCTCATATGCATTCTACATCTACATCCATACTCCGCAAGCCACCTGACGGTGTTTGGCGGAGGGTACCTTGAGTACCTCTATCGGTTCTCCCTTCTGTTCCAGTCTCGTATTGTTCGTGGAAAGAAGGATTGTCGGTATGCCTCTGCGTGGACTCTAATCTCTCTGATTTAATCCTCATGGTCTCTTCGCGAGATACACGTAGGAGGGAGCAATATACTGCTTGACTCCTCGGTGAAAGTCTGTTCTCGAAACTTCAACAAAAGACCGTACCGAGCTACTGAGCGTCTCTCCTGCAGAGTCTTCCACTGGAGTTTATCTATCATCTCCGTAACGCTTTCGCGATTACTAAATGATCCTGTAACGAAGCGCGCTGCTCTCCGTTGCATCTTCTCTCTCTCTTCTATCAACCCTATCTGGTACGGATCCCACACTGGTGAACAGTATTCAAGCAGTGGGGAAACAAGTGTACTGTAACCTACTTCCTTTGGTTTCGGACTGCATTTCCTTAGGATTCTTCCAATGAATCTCAGTCTGGCATCTGCTTTACCGACGATCAACTTTATATGATCATTCCATTTTAAATCGCTCCTAATGCCTACTCCCAGATAATTTATGGAATTAACTGCTTCCAGTTGTTGACCTGCTATATTGTAGCAAAATGGTAAGGGATCTTTCTTTCTATGTATTCGCAGCACATTACACTTGTCTACACTGAGATTCAATTGCCATTCCCTGCACCATGCGTCCATTCGCTGCAGATCCTCTTGCATTTCAGTACAATTTTCCATTGTTACAACCTCTCGATATACTACAGCATCATCCGCAAAAAGCCTCAGTGAACGTCCGATGTCATCCACAAGGTCATTTATGTATAATGTGAATAGCAACGGTCCTACGACACTCCCCTGCGGCACACCTGAAATCACTCTTACTTCGGAAGACTTGTCTCCATTGCGAATGACATGCTGCGTTCTGTTATCTAGGAACTCTTCAATCCAATCACACAATTGGTCTGAAGGTCCATATGCTCTTACTTTGTTCATTAAACGACTGTGGGGAACTGTATCGAACGCCTTGCGGTAGTCAAGAAACATGGCATCTTCCTGGGAACCCGTGACTATGGCCCTCTGAGTCTCGTGGACGAATAGCGTGAGCTGGGTTTCACACGATCTTCTTTTTCTAAACCCATGCTGATTCCTACAGAGTAGATTTCTAGTCTCCAGAAAAGTCATTATACTCGAACATAGTACGTGTTCCAAAATTCTACAACTGATAGACGTTAGAGATATAGGTGTATAGTTCTTCACATCTGTTCGACGTCCCTTCTGGAAAACGGGGATGACCTGTGCCCTTTTCCAATCCTTTGGAACGCTACGCTCTTCTAGACACCTACGGTACACCGCTGCAAGAAGGGGGGCAAGTTCCTTCGCGTACTCTGTGTAAAATCGAAATGGTATCCCATCAGGTCCAGCGGCCTTTCCTCTTTCGAGCGATTTTAATTGTTTCTCTATCCCTCTGTCGTCTATTTCGATATCTACCATTTTGTCATCTGTGCGACAATCTAGAGAAGGAACTACAGTGCAGTCTTCCTCTTTGAAACAGCTTTGGAAAAAGACATTTAATATTTCGGTCTTTAGTCTGTCATCCTCTGTTTCAGTACCTTTTTGGTCACAGAGTGTCTGGACATTTTGTTTTGATCCACCTACCGCTGTGAGATAAGACCAAAATTTCTTAGGATTTTCTGCCAAGTCAGTACCTTACTGAAAAAATTCTGCTCGGCTGCTGCTGCATTAGTAGGCACTATCCAGAACTATGAGTGGTAGGGTTCCTTCTCTTAATTTAGGATCCACTTAGCAACTAACAAATACACGAAACCGTCCGCTGCCAAATTTACCTTTATTGTAATTTTAATTAACGTGGAAGCCAGAAAAACAACAAACATGGAGGCAAAATGTACGCATCTAAAGGCTAATTAAAAAAGGAATAAAATCACTTAAATTTGTTTCCACAAGAGGAGAATACAACGTCCCAATTCGGACCTCACTAACACATTTTACTGACATTAAATGTAACAAGATAAATAATCATACATGTGACGAGAACAAATGTATAACACTATCAATCTTTACTGATGAGAATACGACTATATCCACGAAGTTTCGCGCCCTGGCAAGGGAGATACTTAACTTCAACATTTAAGGTGATTACAGTAAGCCCTAATTCCACTCGACAAACGTAGTAACTATATAAGCGAGACAAATGTACTGAAGGAGGATAGCCGGATGTGCCGTAGTAAAAAGGGCCACTATCAACCCCGTCAGGTCACGACCCCCGTGAACACATCAGTTTCAGCCACCTGCAACATACACAGAGTCATTCGTAGCTTCTTAAAAACAATTAACATGAAAAGGCACAACGCGTAACACACTAATAAAATATAAAGACTACTTCACAGAACTAGCTCTTCTTCAGACCAAGCAAACAGCAGAATATTAAAATACTTCTAACCTATAACAAACTAAGGTACCACGTACTAGAATATCGTCTTGAGCTCATAGAATACTCAGTTTGACTTGCCTGTTTATAGGTCTTACAACTCAACAGTCTCAGCTTAAGCAAACCCGCGAATACAAAACTCGAAATATGACAGCAATGATGTTTGAAGCCACTGACAGTGCTAGGCTGCCAAGCAGAGGAGACAATAGTAATTTACAGCGGCACACAACCGTCCTTACATCTTCAATTTAGTATAATCAGAATAAACAATTTTGTGTATAATAATTACTTACAGTACCATGACAACCTCCGAATAACACTTATTACTTAAGGTAGGTGGTGGTATCGAAAGGCACCTTTAGTAATACAGAGTTCGAGTGTATTCACTTATTGGAAGAGTTTCAACTTTACATCCCTTTCCACATAGCTCTCTATTTACACACTTCTGTAACTAAAGAAGGGCATATAAATGCACATATAACTGACACAGATTTAAGCAGAATGCAACAGTACCTTAGTATGGCGAAAATGCCTTCATTTGCTTTGCACGTAGGATATCTTCACCATTCAGTAATTCCGAAATATATTCAGCAATGCGTGAGAGCAAGACGTCGCCGTGGTATCAGCTATTTACTTCACATAATTTCCTGCACAGACACAAGGCAGACGAAGCGTTTTCACATGCAACAGTGGCGAGCATCACACATTACCTCCATCACGCCATAGACACATCTCCATTTCAACGGCCAGTAATAAGAACCTTTACATGCCCTCGAAGCAGAAAAGCCCCAAAACACAGCAGTGCACCACTGCGATACCAAACCCGAGGTCCCATCAAGTCACTGCCGGGATCTCCCGCTGACCCTGCCCATAGCGTACAGGCGTCGTACCACAGGCCTCACGGTAAACGTCAACAAGCCACCTCCGATCCTGCGAATATCCAAACCGCTGTCTCTTTTCTCTCCCCCTTAACCAACCGACCACCGGCCTGCATCGCGGAAGGCAAAGATGGTAACCCTATAATCGATGGCAGCGATGCCATTCTAAGTGCGAGAACACTGGCACCAGCCGCGCCACGGCTCAATGAGACTCGTCCACTCTCGAGACACGAGACAGAGTTACACATTTTACACAGCCTGAAGAAGAAAGTGAAGCAAGAAGAACACACATTCGGATTTCAGTGTAACTTCTTACATTACACATCATCAGCGGGTATGCAAATAATCAGAACTGCAATTCTCTGTGACATATAGGACGGCCACCAGAGTGCATTAGTGCTGCTGGCGTTACGTGTAGGGTGTAAAAAGGCAGCGAACAGCGTCAGATGTTGAGTGATCACACGAAGATGTCGCGATGTAAAGGTAGCACATAAGTCGGAAAGCCAGTTCCCTTCTTTTACAGTCCTAATTCTGCCCAGAAAATATTGGGCATTTTTATCAACACTAGACAGAGTCTGAAAGCAGCCCCATTGCGGATTCCCATTTGACCGACTGGTCGAGTACTGTAGTATCCAGATTTGGGGTGCACGTGGATGTGACAGTGGCCCAATATTGCATTCCGTCAAACTTCCCATCGCCCAAGTCTGACAAGTACAAAAGAGGATTGCCGTATTTGGGCAGCAGGCACATCGTCACCGCCCACATCTGCACCTGCCATTCCAGCTCGAATATTGGACTCCTTCACATATTCTGTGTCATTCAGCACCACTGGTCAAGTCCAACAGCAGCCGAACTAGGAGCCAGGGTATTACAGCTACACGTGTAGGCTGCCGTTAACAGCAAAACACAAACAGCTGCGTTTGGAGAGGTGCCGCAGCCGGGAAGCATGGAACGGCATCGCATTGTATCCATCAATAAATCGCCTTGCTGCACTGTAAAGGATGACCATAGTCGACGAGTATGGTGGACACCTGGGGAGGGGTCTCGTTCCTGCAATCTCTTATATATATGGTAGTCCATTGATCGTGACTGGGCCAAATATCTCACGAAATAAGCGTCAAACGGAAAAACTACAAAGAACGAAACTTGTTTAGCTTGAACGGGGAAACCAAATGGAGTTATGGTTGGCCTGCTAGATGGTGCTGCTATAGGTCGAACGGATATCAACTGCGTTTTTTTTAAATAGGAACCCCCATTTTTATTACATATTCGTGTAGTACGTAAAGAAATATGAATATTTTAGTTGGACCACTTTTTTCGCTTTGTGATAGATGGTGCTGCAATAGTCACAAACATATGCCTCACAATTTTAGACGAACAGTTGGTAACAGGTAGGTTATTTAAATTAAAACACAGAACGTAGGTACGTTTGAACATTTTATTTCGGTTGTTCCAATGTGCTACATGTACCTTTGTGAACTTATCATTTCTGAGAACGCATGCTGTTACAGCGTGATTACCTGTAAATACCACATTAATGCAATAAATACTCAAAATGATGTCCGTCAACCTCAATGCATTTGGCAATACGTGTAACGACATTCCTCTCAACAGCGAGTAGTTCGCCTTCCGTAATGTTCGCACATCCATTGACAATGCACTGACGCATGTTGTCAGACGTTGTCGGTGGATCACGATAGCAAATATCCTTCAACTTTCCCCACAGAAAGAAATCCGGGGACGTCAGATCCGGTGAAAATGCGGGCCATGGTGTGGTGCTTCCAGGACCAATCCACCTGTCATGAAATATGCTATTCAATACCGCTTCAACCGCACGCGAGCTATGTGCCGGACATCCATCGTGTTGGAAGTACATCGCCATTCTGTCATGCAGTGAAACATCTTGTAGTAACATCTGTAGAACATTACGTAGGAAATCAGCATACATTACACCATTGAGATTGCCATCGATAAAATGGGGGCCAATTATCCTTCCTCCCATAATGCCGCACCATACATTAACCGCCAAGGTCGCTGATGTTCCACTTGTCGCAGCCATCGTGGACTTTCCGTTGCCCAATAGTGCATATTATGCCGGCTTACGTCACAGCTGCTGGTGAATGACGCGGCGTCGCTAAATAGAACGCGCGCAAAAAATCTAGTCATCGTCCCGTAATTTCTCTTGTGCCCAGTGGCAGAACTGTACACGTCGTTCAAAGTCGTCGCCATGCAATTCCTGGTGCATAGAAACATGGTACGGGTGCAATCGATGTTGATGTAGCATTCTCAACATAGACGTTTTTGAGATTCCCTATTCTCGCGCAGTTTGTCTGCTACTCACATGCGGATTAGCTGCAACAGCAGCTAGAACACCTACTTGGGCATCATCATTTGTTGGAGGTCGTGGTTGACGTTTCACATGTGGCTGAACACTTCCTGTTTCCTTAAATAACGTAACCAACCGGCGAACGGTCCGGACACTTGGATGATGTCGTTCAGGATACCGAGCAGCATACGTAGCACACGCCCGTTGGGCATTTTGATCACAATAGCCATACGTCAGCATGATATCGACCTTTTCCGCAATTGGTAAACGGTTCATTTTAACACGGGTAATGCATCACGAAGCAAATACCGTACACCGTACACCGTACACCGTACATACTGGCGGAATGTTACGTGATACCACTTACTTATACCTTTGAGACTATTACAGCGCCATCTATCACAAAGCGAGAAACGGATCCAACTGAAACATTCATATTTCTTTACGTACTACACGAATATGTATTAAAACATGGGGGTTCCTATTTTAAAAAACGCAGTTGATATCCGTTTGACCTATGGCAGCGCCATCTAGCGGGCCAACCATAGCGCCAGCTGGTTTTCCCCTTCAAGCTAGACGAGTTTCGTTCTTTGTAGTTTTTTCGTTTGAAGCTTATTTCGTGGGATATTTGGCCTGGTTACGATCAATGATGGACCACCCTATATATATATATAATGGAAAAGTATAGATACAACAATGAATCAGCAGCCCTACTTGCTTCGTATCGCTATGAACTGTATGCGTGATGTTGAGATCATCCCACGGCCAGCAACATCCCCAGATCTGTCCCCGATAGAACATGTGTAGGGAGAACTCGGAAGTCAAATCCGTCCCAGTGCCTGTATGTGCGATGTGAAGGAGTAGTTACAACAGTTGTTGGTAAGCTTGCGGCAGAAGAGGATGCAATGGCTTCCCAACTGAATCAGTGCACGTATCCAGACCAGAGGTTGTGCAACGCTATACTGCCTGTGGGCTTATTCTGAAAAATTCCTTTTAAATCCAAATTTTGCCGCGGTCGCAGGGTCGAGTCCTGCGTCGAGCATGGATGTGTGTGATGTCCTTAGGTTAGTTAGGTTTAAGTAGTTCTAAGTCTATGGGACTGATGATCTCGGATGTTAAGTCCCATAGTGCTTAGAGCCATTTGAACCGTTTGAACCTTGTAAATTGAACTCAATTTTTTTCCTACTGCACTAACATCATACACTTTCTAAAAGTGCCAAGTTGCGTCTCCTCCTCCCCTTGGTTGACTGGAATGCGGCTCCCGCTTACTTGTGAACGCTCGACGCCTACTGTGCGCCGCCCCTGGCCCCAGTAATGCTATCGCGTGCTGCATGCCGGGCGGCCGCAGATGTTTGCCGCCTTAAGCCGTGCCCGGCGCGATAATGTTGCAGCGCAGTTTACGACCCAGGGAAGGCGGCCGACGTCCGCTTCTCATGTCACGCGCTGGCCGGCCGGCCGGCCGGTGGGCGATGCAGCCCACTCCTCTCCTCTCCTACATCGGCCTTTTTACTATCCCCGCTGGAGATGACCTTTCGCTGCGCCAGCTGGATCGCATTCCACTACAGCCGCCCCTCTGTCTCATCTTCATGCGCTAATAACGCGCAGCATGCATCTGTTGGTTTCGACGACCGTTTTAACGTATAGGGTGTAGAAAAACACCACGGCCACTGACACAAATTGGGAGAGCCACAGAGAGGATTCGACTAAGTTGGTAAGTTAAGGAAATGTAAAGTACAGATGTACTCACCTTTAAGGTTGGTTTGAACAATCCAGCTCTATAAAAGCATTACCTAATTTCGAGCTCTTCGTCCAGGGTCTCAAGGCGCAAAGGATGTCTCTGGCCTCCGTGTCATCCTATGCCTTGCGGAGTCATGCACATGCGGTATGGAGGAGCATGTCGACGGGGTATAACATCGTCCTCGTCCGACTAAGTACAGTTTAACGTCGATTTGGAAAAATGTATGACACAATACTGTCTTATAAAATTATTTATTTACGACCAGTTTTGGTGATCGACCACCAGTATTTAGCTTTGGTACAGCAAAACCTTTGTTAAATGCTTTTACATTTTACATACTATGACCATGTTATCCTTCATATTTGAAGAGAAGTATTTCATGTGATGCCCCCATTGTAAAATTTGTTCCACCGTGATGACGGTCAGTTACACAACTGCTCGTAAATAAATAATTGTATAAGACAGCAATGCCCCATGCATGACTACAACCCCTCAGGCAAGAACTCTTACCAAACTCGTGGCCGGTACGCATTCACGATGCTCAGTATGCGTTGTCACCCGTGGTGATCACAGACCCTATTACCAGCCATATCCCACCTTTTGTAATGTCCAAGGCACTATCACCAATCTAGGTGAATTCAGTGTAATTACTGTCTTTCAATAAACGTGTCGCTTCTGTTCGTCTCATTGTCTATTTCTTTCAATCACTGTCTGTACTATACTGTAGTAGCTCTTTCTATGAACTGCCGAAGTTTCATCGAGCTATGTTTCTTGGCAGTGAAACATAATACGAAAATGTCCTTACGTTTTGCACACCCGTGTATATCTACCTTCTTTTTGTGGTTAACTTTTCGGAAACACAGAGGTTTTGGATGTGATGTTCAGAAACACCAACGGAAAAAGAGAAACACCCAGTGTGGTACGGGAACCCTCTATTTCTAGATTAAGACTGTACTGATCTCTTGACATTTAATTCCTACAGAGAATATAATTCAAGGATTTTGATAAAACTCACTTACACAGAAGACATGCACAGAACGCAATTAATGAGGACGTAGTGTTTATCTGCGTTCGGTAGTCCTGGTCGCAGATTGTTGTCCCGCTTCCTATTCATTGCTTATTAAATGAAGGGTGGAAACGAAAGGAATACGCGTTTTCAGAGCTATTCTGCTCTTGGTTCTCTGTTGATCGACAACTACCAAGTCACAAATCGTGGAACAAGTGTTTCAACATTGACTACTGTAATAAGGCATGCATTGAGCCAAGCAGCGCTTCCCTCACGAGTTCCGTCGGCTAAAGCTATAAACCCTCTGTACGTAATTCCATTGCATCCAAAGAAATTCTTTGATTCTAAAGATACTGCTGAAACGTTGTTGCCAGTGGGCCATGTTAATTCTCCAAATGCAACACGATGATGTGTTTCTCACTAATCAGTCTCAAATAGCTATATAAAAATACTACTCTGAAACAGAAGAATGAAAGAATGTCAGTGTGTTCAAAATACGAAAGACCGTGGCTGATGTAAGCCACGCCGTACTTCATCTTAAAGAGCTGTCATGTCTGTCAGTTGCAAAACAGGAAGACTTACTCACGATGTTACCATTTCTTCAAGAGCACGGATAGTTTACTGTAAAACATTGAAACATGCTCCCAGGACTGCAGTGTCTAAGAAACAGAAATCAGTTCTGAGGGAGTTTTTTAAGAGTTTAATGTTTTTATTCTCTTCTAAAAAATGTCAAAGAAACGAGAAATTGTTTTTCTTCACTACAGCTCTACTACTTAAACTATTACTGATGTGGTTCTGTACATGTATTATCACAAATAATACGTAGTGCCTCTGTATTGATGGAACTGCGAACCAGAACTTTCTTACTGTCACTGACAACCAGTTAGTTCCCTAGTGTGGCACTTAGAACGTTCTTAATAAATTATCTGTTTTCTAATTTGTTTCATTTTCTGCAGTTATGAGCAGTCCATTTATTTCAGCTATTTTGATACTCGCAAACTCGCTCAAAAAGCTGTACAAGAACTATCTGTATACATTACCAAAATGGAAAATACTCCTATCGTAGCACAAAAAATGGCGAATATGTTCTGGGCAGAATTGTGGATGAATTCTGAATGTAGAAGAAGGGAACCAGCTTTTCAATTTATCTGGAAGCTTCAGGGACATTTAAAACGAAACAGTTGGACATATTCGCTCTTTTTTACAATTTAACTCTACCTCCCCACTCGACGGAGCTCTCTTACCTGCAATGTAATGGCACACCTGCATCTTGCAATTTTAAGGTAAAGTCCCTGATCCTGTGCCCAAAAATCAAGGGCCGGCCGGAGTAGCCGTGGGCTTCTAGGCGCTTCAGTCTGGAGCCGAGCGACCGCTACGGTCCCAGGTTCGAATCCTGCCTCGGGCATGGATGTGTGTGATGTCCTTAGTTTAGTTAGGTTTACGTAGTTCTAAGTTCTAGGCGACTGGTCACCTCAGAAGTTAAGCCGCATAGTGCTCAGAGCCATTTGAACCATTTTGAACCCAAAAATTAACATGATTCGCCGGCCATGTAAAACATGACACGATGTATCATATTACTTTGTTTGACATTATGCATTATATTACATGGCATGAGCACTAACAAGTAAAGCAGCACATAAATGTCAAGAATATTAAGATGTTTTGATTTAAATGTTTTTGAACCTGACAGATAAGTGGAAAAGCTGATTCCCTCCTTTTACATCTCTAACTCAGCTCAGGATATATTCACCTTTTTTGTGCTACGATAAGAGCATTTTTCATTCCTGTTCCAACTTTTACTCTACAATAATCTTGATACTAGACGGCCATAGCTTGGCAACCGATGCAGATTTTTGTTGATTCGGGAAACGACTGATTCGGTATAAGTTTATTGATCTTCGAACTGTGTTGCTTATATCGTGGCAACGGATAAAAGTTTCACTAAACAACAGGAAGACCACTAGTCACATGTATTTGTCTATATTATTAAAATATTTGAACCGATTCGCACAAGTTTGAAACTCAGAAGTGGAGCACATAAAAGGAGTCACAAGAAATGTGTTTGTTGCTCGTAAAATCCGAATGTAGCTAAATTTTTGAAACCTACTTTTCAGTTTTATCGTAAGAATGTGTTTATTTGATTCACTTTAAACCGTTTACGCACATTCTATTCATGTAAGAACTAATTTTAAGTGCTACATTTAACTCGAATTTACAGCATTGTATCTCGACAACGGATAAAGGTTACTGAATAAAAAGAAATCGGTTTGATCGTATCCATTTATCTAGCTTCGTGCAAAGTTTGAGCCTATTCGTACAATATTAAGGTACAGAAGTAGCGCGCATCAAAAGCCTTCGAGGAAAACGTGTTTTTCGCTGTTTTTTGCACGTAAAATCCGAACGGGGCACATACAACTGGTGCCACTACCTGAGCATTAATGTCAGCCGAATTAAAATATTTTACAGGAGGAATTAATCTATTCGCACAATTTGCCTGGATGTCATCTCCAGATCGTCGTTCAGAGCCTTGCTTAATATGTTGTAGTATAGTCACAACAATGGCTGCTACCTCATGTTCCCAGCTCAAAAAGGAACCGAGCACCAAGACTCCTCGAAACTGCGATTCTGCGCTCAGTGTTTTCATACGAATTCGTTGCAGACTATTGTTAGGATACAGAGCGATACAGTTCCTACGTATCGAATCTCGCCACTTCCGGAGCCTGCAGGTGTAGAAGTGCCTTGGCTGCTGCGAATTTGGCGGCGGCAGCTGGTCCAGTATGGTATAAAGCGGGTCACAGGCTAATGCGATGTACACGAAATGTAGTCGCGTTGTCGATTCAAGTTCGCAGAAGGAAACAGATAATATTCTACTGCGACCAAAGTGAATCTGTAAAGCAATAGCTAATTCGAGTGAAAATCTAAAATCTTGTGAATAAAATATGGTGTAGGTGAACCTAAAGCATCGTAGGGACAGGTTCTAGGAACATAAAGTACAATAAATTCAGAGTTTAGTACAAACTGTTACAGATTTTAAAAGACATTTGTCATAATTTTTATGGGTTTACTTTTTTATTATGTTTAGTTATGTGTGTGTGTGTGTGTGTGTGTGTGTGTGTGTGTGTGTGTGTGTAAGAGTTTGATAGGCACGTGTCACTTAGACACACACAATATGACAGTGACGTGTGTACTGAGGGAGTACAGCTACCGGCCCATGCTGTCAAAATTAAGAGTCAGATGCCGGGCGATTACGACAGCAGATTAAAGAATTCTAGAACCAAAATTTAATCGTGATGCAGTGTGGGAGGCCCGTCCACGGCGTAGATATTGCCACTTTGAAGCGGAAGACTGTAAATACTTGGGACAACGGCTAGCCTTAATAGGTAGCAATGTCTCTTTGATTTTCTTAAGTAGCCGTATACCTGTTCAGCTGTTCAAGGTAAGAACAGTTCCACAAAGCAAATTAAACGGTACACAGCGGCAGTAGGAACATTGATAACGATGTGAAACACGTAAAATACTGTAGGCTTATGTACATTATGTAAACATAATGACTAATAAATATCTGTCATTATTGAGGATTGCAGTACACACTGTGAAGGAGAGGTATACAAGTTTTATGAGACAACGTTATTCAACCCAATGAATGTTCTGTGTTTCATTTCCTGCACTTAAAAAATGTTAGAGAAATCTTATGAGTTAGCCCAATGATTCATTCTACGTTATCTCCAAATCCATAAAGCCGGCGTACCATAAAACTCTTTGCAGTTGTCAGTATATCTTTTGTTTCCCCAAGAATTTATCTCTAGTGAACCTCAGAACAAAGAAAAGCTCATTGATTAATATATTCTGTATGAGAATTCTAATAAATTTCTTTGCCCCGAATGGAGAACCATTGGACCATTAACCATTATCCTTTGCGTCACGCATTGAATAGAACGGATTTTAAATACACACAATTGTATAGTCGATATTTGTCGTGTTAAATAACGTGCGGTTCCAGGTCCGATGAGATGCTGTATTCATCGACAAGGATTTGTCATAAACCCTAGCGAAAGACTACGCGGTCAGTACGCAGCGTTAAGTGCATATCCAGTGATTCGTCACTTCAGTAGTCAGAATACAATTCAAATAAAAAAGTAAAGCTCAGAGTTTCACTCTTGAGCCACAGTATTTTGTTTCCCAACGATCTTAATTAAGGCTTGCCGTATATGGTACGCATTGTGCACGACAAGTATATAAACGCCGATTTCTCGAGAACTTTTTGTTGCATTCTTACACACGGATCGATCTCATGCAGAGGTTCATGAGCTGGTCTCTTACACGGGACGAACTATGTTCAAAACTGTCCAGACGTAATTGTTCGCCTCGTCTTTGGTCTAAATCCGTTGAGAATAGTGCCAAGATAATTCTGTAAACCACAGCTTGGGGGATTCTATTTCATATCTATTTGGATATTTCTCTAATAATTTATTAATAATCGTCGGTTCGTACATCTTATTTATGTCTATCTATCTTCTGTGATAAGAGACCGCACCTTTTTGCGATAAATCTTCGTTGAATTCTGTTTTCCTCCTCTTTTGTTTTCAATGGCAATGGCGGATTGTTCTGCATACCCATTGTAGGAGTCGGATCTTCCCAGATACACAGACCGAGCTTTTAAGACGCTGGACACGCATTCGGATGTGACAGAAGGACATGGCCGACTTCATTCACCATCTTGTCCAGTCCATACATCCGCTCACTCTCAGATGATGTCTTCGTTGATGAGATACTAAACCACAGCCTTACCTAATTCCTTCTTTTAGGCCGATTCCAGAGAGGTGAATATGTGGCAGACTAGTTTTGAGCTGAGAATGTTTAGAAGTTTAGATATTACAAACAAGGGACGTCTCTCGTAAATCTTGGTTTTGATGCTTTTTAGTTTCTTGGTCGAAAAACATGTTTCACTCTTTAGCAAGACTATGGTGTGGGCACGTTGTTGTTGTTGTTGTTGTACGTGTCACTGTAGCCAGTCGGTGGCTTAACTTGTGATGTACTGAAGTGTACCTAATTGTTTGGTATTTATTTATTTAATTATTTTTGCGTCTTTCTCTTCGTGCCCTTTGCGACCGAGAAAGATTGAAGGAGGCTATTAGCAGAATACAGGCGAGGAATATGTCTTATTGTTTTCAACTGTCAATAAGGAAACTGGTTATCTAAACGAGTGACTACTTACGTATATAAATACCATATCATTAAAAAACTGGTTAACACTTCATTGTTTTTCTTCACTCCACAACATACTTATGACTTGTAAGTATGTATTTATGCAGGTTTTGACTTTAAAACACTGTAGTTATGCGATATTTTAGGATGCGGCATATCACCCACAGCATAAGGGATAGACGCAGCAGTGTAAAGATATTTTCATGGTCAAATGTTATGTTTAAACGGTATTTGGAAAAAAAATCAAGTAATGGGTATCATAGACAACTAGTGTGTTTAGCTATGAACAAAAAAATTGTTAATAAAAGTGCGCTATGGATCTTCACATATGTGATTTTGAAAATGTGCGCCATCTCTGCCGGGTTTTCCTTAACCAAAATTCACAGAATAGTTATGTGCCACTGCGTTTAACTGAACCGTCTGTGCAACAATGCAACTAAACCTCGGGCCTCTTCAAGTGCCTGAGAACTGTCTCAAAGAACCTTATTATCGGCCGCAGATCAGACAATTCTGCAGTGACTGACGACCGATTGCTACTGCCTGTGTCGCTAAATCCAAGGCAAACCACCTGATTGTTGAGGTCGGAGACGCAGTTTTACTTATTCTCGAAACATATCAACGTTATTATCCAATAAGTTCGTGTGAACACATCAGTACTCGGACGCGCTATGAGAACTGTTCCGTCGTAACATGAAGCTCAGGCACGTTGGCCTGGAACGTAACAGCCGAGAAGGCTGTGAGACGACGTCGGCCAATAGAACGCTGCCTAGGACGACACCACGACAGGAGCGGCACCCCAGCTAGCCTTGGACGCACTAGAAGAGTCGCACTAGAAGACGAGCCGTGATATAAACTCTATACAGTGACTAATGACTTTCTGTGATTTGCTTGCGTGGAAAATGTATGTATCGAAGGACATTGATTATTTGCATGTCGCCAATTGCTTGCGACCCCTCGTTGTAACAAGACAAGTCACGTATTGTCGCTTTAACTTAATTCTAATGAACTCCCTTTATCAGATTTGTTTGAATGTTGTCGAGCTATCCGAGAAAACAGCTTCCTAGGCACCCTATGTTAGACGAGTGGGCAGGATCCCACAAGAACAGTAACCGTACAATGTGAAATAAATTTACGTGGCAGTATGAAGTTAGAGACGCTGAACGTAGCAGTGGGTGTTCCGTTCAGGATGATAGAGCATTTGCTTAGATGGCTGCAGATGTTCGAGAAGGGGGATGAAATACTTCTTCCAGCCAGGTCTGGTCGAACTACCAGATCTAGCCCGCTCTGACCGCACTTGGATTTCGTTGACTGCTCAGTATTGGAAAATAAAAACAATTTAAGAATTTCGTTGAATGATCGGTACTGGAAAATAAAATCAAGGTTCCGCTATTCTTCTTACTAAATGGTGACCGGGGAAACATTACAACATATGCGAAGCTTCAAATACGTGGAAAACGTAATGCAAAGCTACTGGTAGTACTGCACAGAAATTAGAACCAGGACAGCAATGGCCAAAGAGGCCTTCTGTAAGAAAAGAAAATTTTCTGCGGGAATGTGGACAACTATGTGAGTAAAGAACTGATTGACTGTTTTGTGTGGAGTGTCGCCCAGTGTGGTACTGAAACGTGAACGTAGAGGAGCAACGAGAGTTGCAGATGTGGCAGAGGACGGGAAAAATAAGTTACATGGACAGGGTGGGAAATGAGGATGTATCGAGAAGAGTGTGGCAGCAGAGACAATTACTGCTACAAAAATAAGGACAAGAAACTGTAAAGGACAAATGTTAAGGAAGAAGGAGCGTCTTTAATACTGAGTGCCATGTACGTAATATTACGTGGCCATCACTGTTGCAAAGAATGCCACGCCCGAAATATTTTGGACACAACGTCTAAGCGATGACTGCTGCACCCATAATACTATGAATGTTGTAGTCCTTACTAAGGTGCTATGCCCGAAATATTACGAGCATAGCATTCTTTCCAACACTGAAGGCATCGCAATATTATGGGCGCATGGCACTCAAAGTGTTAAAAAAGCAGGGTATGTGGAAGTGGAGGCGAGGGAGGAAGAGATGTCAGATGCTGGACGATGTGGTTGATGGTAACGTTAAGAAGGGAGCGATGGAAAGTCTGGAATAGGGACACAGTGTGAAAGAGGAAGATGATGATTATAAAGTAGTGGTGGTGGTGGTGGTGGTGGTGGTGAAGATGACTGTCCTACAACACTCTAGGAATTAGTACAGTTCCTTTGCAAGGAACGTTGTAAAACGCCATTTATTAACGTTCAAGATTTCGTATAACAGTTAGTGACACCATTCTAGATCCAACACTTGCACGTACGAAAAAAGTGTTTTCAACATCACTGCGTCTTTTGTGAATCTAGAAGTAGCTGGAACGAAGTAAAACCTTTGGACATGACCTCCAGGCTTCGCTCCATTTATGGAAGCGAGATTAGGCAGCTGCGTATGATGAGCTCATCGTTTCGCTTGTTTTGGATCAGTGGTATGCTCACGGTGACCCTGTCGTGAGTCTGCTGAAATTTGAAATGTGTGCCACAACACTTCAGTTACGCTCTGATTCTCCACGGGGAAAAAAATTCAGCAATTTTTTTTTATTTTCTTCGTTGTTTCATGAATTATTGATGAAGTTACTGTAATCATTGATATCATTTTAATCTCGTAAAAGTATTATGATTCGTTAACTGATACAAGGCACTTGTCACTCTACCACCTGTAGCGAAGAGTGTTTCAGTGCAGTTTTGCAAAGAGGGTTTCGGTGCAGTTTTGCAATTTCACTTCCGAAAATAACAGCGACTTTATACAAAGCAGTTATTCCCATTGGCTGTTGGCAGCTTGAGGCGTTGACCATAAAGGCTATTAGCTACCACTTTCTCTAGGATGTGCAGATTTCGAAACACCATTACACTCATTTTCAAGTCCACCCCGATGGCTGAGTGGTCAGCGCGACGGAATGCCATGCAAAGGGGCCCGGATTTGATTCCCGGCTGGGTCGGAGATTTTCTCCGCTCAGGCACTGGGTGTTGTGTTACCCTCGTCATCATCTCATCCCCATCGACGCGCAAGCCGCCGAAGTGACGTCAACTATAAAGTCTTGCGACCGGTCTACCCGACGGGAGGACCTAGCCACACGACATTTCATTTCAATCATTTTCAAGAAAATCGGTACTTAGTCGTCTTGGAGAATGATTAAGTTCGTCATCTAGCACATTGTTAAGCAACTGCTTCAACTGCATAGCATTGAAAACGTTGAAAATTCAGAACTGAAGAAAGAAGCAATATATTTCAACACCAGCAATTCTATCAAAAAAAAATTTATACTGCTTACCTACGAAAACACCTCAACGAATCTTCCGCCAACCGTATCCCATTTGCAGGCGACGTTTGTTTGTTCTTTGTCTGCAGCACAAATTGATCGTGCAGGCGATATCCTGTTCACATGCCCCCCTCTGAAGGGTGTGCTGAGATCCGGGAAAAACAGCTTCCACCGAACTAAGATACCGTTTATTGAACGTACTGTTGAGAGTCGTCTTCGACTGTCGCAGTACATAAATGCATATGCACCGCTCTCATTGTGAGCAAATCAGTTATTATTTTACAACCTGACGTCGGCAGCGGTTAAGCAGCCATTCCATAAAGTATCTCCACGCCATGGAATTCTATAGTCCCCGCCCCTGTGTCACCCTGTTTATCACAGGTTAAAGGGTATTGGAGTAGGATCGTAATCAATGGACGATCGAAGCACAGGAAAAGATCTTTTGGTCTGGTAAACAGTGGGGCACATTGTTATGCTGTGATAGCGGAGTGTAGCTGCGTCTCGTTTGGCTGATGAGTACTTGGGACGATATGGGTGTAGCTGATACATCTACGGCTGTGTCTGCGTTGGGAACAAAACAGGACCCCCACCGCCAGATCTTGTGAAACTGCAGTAATTGGGCGACAGAACACCTCGGCGTCATTGCCGAATTGTGTTAATGCGATTTGAGGAACACATAACGGCCTGAAGAAGCTTGTGTGGTCCCGCATGACTCGCATCCTTTTTTAAGCAACTGAGATGCCATCGGGCGAGTTGTACGTGGCTGTGACAGAACTCCGACTGCTGGAACGTTGGACTGCAGCTGAGCGGTAAGACGGCCCTCTAACTCTTTCAAAAAAATGGTTCAAATGGCTGTGAGCACTTTGGGACTTAACATCTGAGGTCATCAGTCCCATAGAACTTAGAACTACTTAAACCTAACTAACCTAAGGACGTTAAAGACATCCACTGGAGTGTAATCGGTGTTGTGAAAAGAAGATAGTGCAAACTGACAGTTAAATAGTAGTGCCGCACATAATCGTTGAACTCAATGGACGATAATATACATAAACTGTGTAGTTATAACACCAGCAGCTGAGCTGATATACTTACGGCACAAGAAAGGAACTGTGAAAAGGGAGCTGAAAAAAGTAAACACAGTAATATAACCAGTGCAGAGTTTATATGTGAAATGAACGCCGATGGCTTAAGTAAATGTCCGGGACACTTGAAACGTAATCACTGCAATGAATGTCTTCAAAGTTCTCATCTACGACAGTGAATTAAGGGACCTACACACACACCTGCCATCCAAATGTTATCCCTAGCGAGCGACAGAGAGAAGTTGGATGGGAATAACAGAATAGTCCAGCTAACTAACAAATAAATAAAGGGAAGAAGCGGCGCTTCAGGGTGTCACACACCGGTATAAAATTAACGACCTAAACGTCAATATGTGTTAGTGTAATAATAACACAATCGATGAAATTTGACATTTCGATAACTCTCATCAGTGATACATCTGGGAGACGTTCCATTAATTATGATTCCCTGTAATCCAAGTCATTGACCACAAACGTACACCAGTATTCACTTCGATCTGTGATGACCGTTTTCAGGTCTGTTTTATGATGGACAAAGATAAAAATAAACGGGCAATATAAACGACGAAAGGTAGCATTACATCATACAGTGCTGCCACACGTGCTAGGCAGTAAACGTAGGCTAGATAAAAGTATCAGAGCGTCAGCATCTGGATAAATGCACTGAATAAAAGCGAAGTCGATGTCAAAAGCGGAAAATATCCATCATGCATAGAAATGAAAACCCTAATGTGACATCTAGTATGTTGAAGTTTCCTGTACAAACGATGGGACTGTTGACAGTCTACACGCCCCTATCCGCAGGATATGATGTAACGTTTCCGTTTGGAAATTTTTGACCACCGAGCCTACAATCCCGATATCGCATCGAGTGACTGTCATCTCTTTGTGGGCTTGAAAAACTAGATTGGTGGACAACGGTTTGGAGGTTACAAAGTACTCAAGGTAGCCGCTCACAACTGGTTCAGTTCCCAGGTGGGGAACAACTGGGGTTGCGGTTTCTGGTTTTCCACTTCCCCTGTCGCTAGAGAATCTGCTTGATCCTCTTACGTATGAGATTACCGGCAGAGAAAGGGGGACTGTCAGGTTAATCCTATCAGTCAAGGCAGAAGTTGATACAATGGATAAGATAGGCGTTGTATCCGAATTAGCAGGTGATCGCGTTAATGACTGATAAGAAGTTAATTGCTTCTGTAAAACTAACATTACCTGTGAATACAATGAACACAAGGGGAAAACCACACCTCTACACTCAATTATGACACTTAACAATTAGTTGCTTTGAGTGCAGCTCCTTTACGTCTCTCTAGTTTACAAAAGTCTGGATGAAGACAGATCAGCTGCCACCCCTTACTTCGGCACCATAGGTTATTTAGGAATTAAAAAACATGAATATTTGGCAGTTACACGCATTACGGAAAACAAAAATTCTGAGTAATGACTAAGAATGAAAAAAAAAACTCCTTACTGTGAGCGGTAAGTCAGGTGTCGGAAAGAGCATCGACTAACATCAAGGGTAAGGGAAATTATTTTTACCTGAAGCTTGCGTAGGTAGAATTACTAGAGAAAGGGAGCTGATCTTCAGTTGTCTTACTACCTCAGCAAGATTCGGGAGTGGTGGGCAAAGCCTGGAGTCACTGAGTAGCGACCAGCGAAAGACGAGTCCAGAGACATGATACCTACGGTAGCTTCTAGATACCGCTAGCATTCCGGTACAACAGGGGCGCTTGTCCTATACTGTGCTAACATGAAATAACGTATGCAGAACGTACGTTACCCAAGACTCAGTTGACATGAGCTGAATGAACTGAAGAAATCAGAGAAGCGGTCTAAAAAAAATGAACAAAATGAAAACGAAACAAATCAGAGTCATCTTTTAATTACCGAGGTCCAGAAGTAGTTACAGAAGCATTCCTTCCCTCCACCGGTTCCCTTTGCTAACACCAGTTCCGAATAGCAGGAGATGAGCACTCTTGTCTCTGCTGTTGGTAGTGCCGTATGCGTTAAGGGGATTCCAGTCACTTCTTTTTGAAGGAAATCTACTGGGAGGGAACTCCGTGCAACGGTCCTTTCGAAATGTTCCTGCTTTTGAAATGAACTGTCCACCATCTTGGTTAGTCTCTCAAATATTTAAAAGGGGGTGGTAACTGTACGAAAAACCTGTAAGACAGTTCTCCAGTTCCTCAGGAACATACTGATGTGGCTAGTCGAATTTTAACCCTTCCAATTGGCGTGAAATTTGTTGTGACTTGGCAAGACAGCCAAGCCACTAGGAAGTGAAGCCGAAAGGCACGCGTTTAAGCTCACGCAGGCTGGCGTGAGGTCTGGAACAGTTAAAGGATTTGAGTCTAGCAAATAAAGTACGTAGCTGTTGGAATACTTAACTTTAATCCATAATTGGTGAACAACGGTCTGACGGTACATGCATCACAAGATAAATAGCAAATGATAATGGCGCCTTGCTAGGTCGTAGCAAATGACGCAGCTGAAGGCTATGCTAACTATCGTCTCGGTAAATGAGAGCGTAATTTGTCAGTGAACCATCGCTATCAAAGTCGGCTGTACAACTGGGGCGAGTGCTAGGAAGTCTGCCGGCCGAAGTGGCCGTGCGGTTAAAGACGCTGCAGTCTGGAACCGCAAGACCGCTACGGTCGCAGGTTCGAATCCTGCCTCGGACATGGATGTTTGTGATGCCCTTAGGTTAGTTAGGTTTAAATAGTTCTAAGTTCTAGGGGACTAATGACCTCAGCAGTTGAGTCCCATAGTGCTCAGAGCCATTTTTTGCTAGGAAGTCTCTCCAGACCTGCCGTGTGGCGGCGCTCGGTCTGCAATCACTGACAGTGGCGACACGCGGGTCCGACGTATACTAACGGACCGCGGCCGATTTAAAGGCTACCACCTAGCAAGTGTGGTGTCTGGCGGTGACACCACAAAATTAACCTGGCAATTTATATGAATTATTAATAAAATACTTAATCAGTATTTTAAATCAAATGATCCCTTCACTTCTGTTCCACAGTCACTCAGTACAATTGTTAATTCCATTACTGCTTCGTTCTGTATGTTTCTCAGAGAAATGTGGCTTCACAAAGCTGTATGCAGAATGGTTGAAAAGACAGTGTAACTTCATGAAAAGTGCTTACAAATGAACGTAGATTATGCGGAAAAATGAAGTAGGGTGGATGCAAACTAAATCCGCCTGTTTTATGGCCTAACGGCTACTGATTTTCGAATCTGCCTCTTACAAGGGGACCACACCTATTCCTCATCACTGATTTCCGCCAGAATTACGACATACGTAAGGTCTTGGCCACAACTAAAAGTAACAGAAATGGAAACTCCAGATGGCCAAGTACATAGAAACAAAATTACACTTTCGACGCTGGCCGGGAGAGACATGTGGTGTTTACGAGTATGTTAATGCAGTTTCCTGGTCGTGGTTGGATCAGAGAAAAGTTCGGAGAACGATAATTCCAGGATCATGGGGTGGAGTCGTGCAAAAACTCCTCTTTGCTTTCTTTATTTTCGATGTGTGCATCACCTACACTGCAAATAAAACGAAATAGTGCTCAATATAATGTATTTCTAAATATTTTCAAAAAACCATAAAAAGCAAAGGCAAGGGAAATTTGGAACTGCAAATAAATTTCAGTAAAGGGGCAGTAAATCGTACACCAGAACTTCGTATATAAAATTTGATATTTTTCTTATTTTACGTTTGTTGCTTTATATTTGCTGGGTTTATACTCATAAAGCAGTAATTTTCTGGGCATCTTGAACACATTACAGATCCAGCATTTTCAGAATTACATGTTTTTCTTTTTTTTTTTTTTTTTTTTTTAAAAAAAAAGTTCTCCCTCGTCGCACGGTGTGGCAGCAAACGACGCTCAACGCAAAATTTCACTGAGTGTTGGCGAGAATATCTGGTGGTGTACAATGGAATGTATTTTTTTGCAATCTTCTCCAATGTCAAAAATAAAGTAATGCAGTACGATGTTGTGGACGCTCTAAGTACAATACTTTCTTGGAAATTTATGTGCAACCGCAAATTTTCCTCTGCTATTCCTTTTCGCGCCTCCTACAAAAATATTAATAAATACAATACATCGAGTATTCTTTCGTTTTATTTACAATATAAATAAAGCAAAAATTGAAAGTAAAAGAATAAAAAGTTTCCACACACGCATTCGAACCCACGATCCTCGGATTACCGTTTTGCGAGCTTTACGCTGCAGACTATAAAACGCACGTTACTTTTCAGCAGTTTTTAAAAAGTAACATTCTTACCATTTTTATTACTAGATTGCGAAGCAGACTAAAAAAAATCATAGCTTATAAAATCGAACTGACCTTTAAAACCCCTGAAAATACTCATCTGAACTTTCTTCTTCTTCTTCTTCTTCTTTGTGTTTCTCCTCTTCGTATGTAAGATGGTCTTCACTGCCACAGAGAGCATTACTTACGCCGCACCTCTTGAAAGATTTAACGTCATCTCTCTCACTGTAGACTACGACTGTTCTATCCAGACACACGCTTGTTTCACCGCAGATCGTTTTAAAGCTCCCTTGCGTTTCATCCATCATCCATTTGTTCTATTCCTCTCTCATTTACATTTCAAGTGATTTATTTATCGAGTCATCAAGAGGTTGCAATTGTGAAGTAATTCCTCCTGGAATAACAGCGAGCTCGTATTTCCCTGTCTCAATTTCTCTTTCACAGAATTTTTCAAATGACTACTAAATTTGTTTAGCACAAGAAGAGAACCCTCCTTCAATAAAGCAACCTTTCTTCTCTCCCACACTCTGTTAATCGATAATTTCATACCAGTCTCGTCCATCCAACTCCTGTCATGTACGTGACCGGGCTCTATTTCAGAAGATTTTGGCGTTGTTTTCCGCTTGAAAGTGATCATTGGATTAAGTTTAACACCGTCAGCACAATATTAAAGGATAACAGTATAGTTCTTTTTTTTCATGTCCATATTTCCTTTATAGTTACAGTTTTAGCACCTTTCATGGCAGCAGTTCTGTTACTCGACATATCAAATGTCATGTCAGAGAAGTTTCGTCCATATTCTCTTTTTGGTTTAGTTCCAGACTGGATTTCTTTCAATGTTGAATATTAAAGCAATGGAAAGATGTTTTTTTTTTTTTTTGCATATTCTGTGGAATTTTCTAAGAACTTTTGGTTTTGGTTCCCATGCTACATTCCTGACGCTTCATAAACTTGTAGCACCAACCAACTCCACCCTTCACAAGTTCCACTGCAGTGCTAGCTTACGAGCGTGTATTTGAATTATTTTTGTATTAATTCCAGTGCCATTTTGACATTGTCCTTGAGTCCATTTCAATACGCCATCTTCTAGTTTTGGCCATTTTGCACCCAGTGCTCCATCTGCATATTTAGCCTTCTTCATTAATTTCAGTTCTTCTTTACTAGCGTGCCAATTGCAAATGGTTTTTTCTGTTTGTGAAGGGCTGAAATTCCGCTCAGCTGTTCCGTTGCCATGTTTTTCTGCATATGCTGTTACTTTCAATATACAGTCCGCATCATAAGAATACCTTTTACTTTTGCCATTACGAAACTATTTACTAACAAATATATTGTACTGTTACCGATAACAAGCAGTAAAGGAAACAAAAGAAAAATTCGGAGTAGGTATTAAAATCCATGGAGAAGAAAAGTGAAACATGGACGGTAAATAGTTTGGACAAGAAGAGAATAGAAGCTTTCGAAATGTGGTGCTACAGAAGAATGCTGAAGATTAGATGGGTAGATCACATAACCAATGAGGAAGTATTGAATAGGATTGGGGAGAAGAGAAGTTTGTGGCACAACTTGACCAGAAGAAGGGATCGGTTGGTAGGACATGTTCTGAGGCATCAAGGGATCACCAATTTAGTATTGGAGGGCAGCGCGGAGGGTAAAAATCGTAGGGGGAGACCAAGAGATGAATACACTAAGCAGATTCAGATGGATGTAGGTTGCAGTAGGTACTGGGAGATGAAGAAGCTTGCACAGGATAGAGTAGCATGGCGAGCTGCATCAAACCAGTCTCAGGACTGAAGACCAAAACAACAACAACAACCGATAACACAAATCATTTTCAGTTCAAGCTCCCTGGCAATGACTCATCATAGGCTAGACTAGGGCTTAACAGCTGGCCGGTTTTGAGCGCGAGTACTCGCGTCTGCTCAGGCACGTGCTCGCGAGCAGGTGCAAGGTCGCGGAGTAGGGTGGGAGGGGAGGGAGGGGAAATGCGCGCGCACGTTTGAATGTGATCTCGCGTTCTTAGCAGATTTAACTAGCCATCTGAATGCTTTGAACATTTTACTACAAGGTAAAGATCTGCTAATTACTCATTTCATAGATCGAATACGAGCTTTTAAAATGAAATTGACACTTTGGGTGAGTCAGCTGGAAACAGGAAACCTAGCTCATTTTCCTAAATTATCATCCACGCATGATGTTCACGAAGACTGTGAACGTTATTCACATAGTTTAGTTCAAAAAATGGTTCAAATGGCTCTGAGCACTATGGGACTTAACATCTATGGTCATCAGTCCCCTAGAACTTAGAACTACTTAAACCTAACTAACCTAAGGACGGCACACAATACCCAGCCATCACGAGGCAGAGAAAATCCCTGACCCCGCCGGGAATCGAACCCGGGAACCCGGGCGTGGGAAGCGAGAACGCTACCGCACGACCACGAGATGCGGGCTACATAGTTTAGTTGATCAGCACTTTCAAGATCTGACAGCACTAGACAGTGATTTTGATATGTTCTCTCCATATTCAGCGAATATATAAGAGATTCGTCCTGAGCTGCAGCAAGAAATTATTGACCTGCAGTGTGACAGAGAATACAGAGACAAAGTTCAGAACAAGAAAAACATTTTGGAATTCTACAGACACTTCCCTCAGGATAGATTTCCTCGTTTGCACAAACTGGCGGCTACAATAATATCAATGTTCGGTTCCACGTACGTTTGTGAACAACTGTTCTCTGCAATGAAATGTTACAAGACGCGCCTGAGAAACGCATTGTCTGATCGAAATTTAAACTGCACGCTGTGCCTAAAATGCACAAGAACAATTACTCCGAACATAGACGTAATTGTAAATGGCAAAAAGTACAAGATAACCGAGAATCCCACACTTCAGTGACACCTTTTATTGTGTAACAGTTCACAAATTAATGCGAATGTAGAGGCATACACTTCTCATTACCTTCGCCTTTCTCCGATTTACTCTAAAACCATACTGTGTACTCATTAGACTGTTCATTCCGTTCAGCAGATCATTTAATTCTTCTTCACTTTCACTCAGGATAACAATGTCATCAGCGAATCGTATCATTGATATCCTTTCACCTTGTATTTTAATTCCACTCCTGAACCTTTCTTTTATACACTAAGCTAATAAAATTATGTGGCACGTGTACATTCTCCTTTATTTGTTTCATTTGTCGCAGTAACAATTCGTGAGTGATATCCCTGCGGGTGGCCGCGGATTTACATTGACTGGCGGCAGCTGTTGTGTGCCCCACGTGACTTTCCCCACTCTCCGCTCTGGTCCGGTAGTGGGGATAGCGTGCTCGCGCTGCTCCGTGCTCGCGCCTTGCTGCTCACAGCTAGCTCCGCGAGCACGTATGTTGTGAAGCCCTGGGCTAGACAGTGATCTGGGTTTGTGGTGACGGGGCGGGAGGGAGACAGTCTTAGGAAACTGGTGAATCCCCGCAACTCACGTTCGTCGCATCGGTGCACTCCTGCTGCCAGTTGAATCTAATGTTGCTAAACAGAGACAGGTTTCCCGCGGCATCGAATATATGGCGGGAATTTTTGATCAGACACTGGACATTTTTATATTAATTTCGAGTATAAGGCGCACCTGAATTTTTGAGCCAATTTTTCGAAGAAAATAATGCGTCTTATAGTCCGTAAAATACGTCAACATAAATAGCTGATGCCTCACTCGGCCCGCACCAATAATGCTATTTATTTCTAAATACTTGACCATTTGGAGCTCTCCCTTATGTCACTTTTGTTTCTGGTCAAGCCTTGCATACACCGAAAATTTGGATGAAATCAGTGATGACGACTAGGAGCGGTCCCCGTGCTAGTGCCGAAATATTAGTCAGAGCTGTGTAGTGACTGTATTACGAAGTGAACACACCGGCAAAGTGTTGCGGATGCATCGTAGGCCGGCAGTAGGCAGGGCTCTGTGGACAGTTGACAAGACACCAGTAGCGTCACGCCAGTGTACTGGCGCCAGAGCACTCCAGCCTGCCGCACGGAGTAGTACTTTCTGTGCGCGCTCCGGCCCGGCTCTGGCGGTGTGCCACTTCCGCAATCGATAACACGGCCTTCCACGGCGCATTCCGCCTTCTGGTGCACGTCCACTGCCACGCGAGTGCTACTTCCTTCCTGGCAGGTATCTCGCGTCCGCGGTCGCTCGTTAAAAGAAACATTGTTCTAGCAGAAAAAAAGTATTAGTCACCATCTTAAAAGAAAACATTGCTCGCTCTGGAGCGCTGCAGATGGTGTACAGTTGATACTGGATGGTCTTGTCAGACTCTACCACTCACCAAAGCCATGTCAGTGAAGTGGTGTATGTGGGCCAGCGACTTGTACGGAATCAGCGTGTAGACACGACATAATGGCAAAACATAACCATCGTATCCGAGCGTGCGCATCGTAAACTACATTGCCCGATTTGACGGAATATCAACACTGACTGCCCAACGTGTCAACAAGGAATGGTGTACTCTACAAGCAATGGTACCACTCGCAGCCATGTAACAAGACGTAAGGACAGTGGCTGTAGAAAGACCCTAACCGACAGGCACCGAGCCGGCCGGTGTGGCCGTGCGGTTCTAGGCGCTACAGTCTGGAACCGCGTGACCGCTACGGTCGGGCATGGATGTGTGTGATGTCCTTAGGTTAGTTAGGTTTAAGTAGTTCTAAGTTCTAGGGGACTGATGACCACAGATGTTAAGTCCCATAATGCTCAGAGCCATTTGAACCATTTTGAACAGGCACCGAATACGAGTGCTAACCGCCTTCAAAGACATTATGTTTAAAACTTTCACAGAAATTGGTGCTCTCAATGAATGCAGGTCCAATTCCACCACTTTCCAAGCGAACCTTCCCACGGGGACTGCATGAAGCGGATATTTGTAGTTGGGTACCTCTCAAAATTGCGTTGCTCACAGCATTACGTAGAGTGTTCAGTGGCCCAAACGTACAGAAACTGGTTAGTATCTGAGTAGAAGCATAAAATGTGGCCCAACGACTCGCGATTTTGCGTATTTTCAAATAATAAGGAGTCGAGTGCGCCCTCGACTCAATGAGGCGTTAAACTCGTAGTGTACGACGTACAGGCCGACAGGAAGGTGGTGGGGGGGGGGGGGGGGAGGGGTAAAATACGGAAACACTAAATACTCTACACATTACCACGCTTGATACAATATAGTAAAACCGTTGGCATTCAAAACAGCTTACAGACACCTAAAAAAAACTCCGTCCGAACAGGCCAACGGCACTAACCGACCACCATCACTACCCACAAGCGTCAGTGGATGCGGATATGGAGGGGTATGTGCTCAGCACACCGCTCTCCCGGTCGTTGTCAGTTTTCGTGGCGGTAGCCGCTACTTCCCAATCAAGTAGCTGCTCAGTTGGTGTCACAAGGGCTGAGTGCACCCTGATTGCCAACAGCGCTCGGCAGGCTGGACGGTCACCCATCCAAGTGCTGGCCAAGTCTGACAGTGCTTAACTTCGGTGATCTGACCGGAACCGGTGTTACCATTTCGGTAAGGCCGCTGGCTTTCCAGTCGTCTAGGAATGGATAAATACAGGTCCTTTATGGTTTCCAAGGAAATTTTATACCATTCTTCCTGGAAAATACTGCCAAGTTTTGGTAACGATGATGCAAGAGGATACCTATCACGCACCCTTCTGTCCAAAGTAGAAAAAGGCTCAATAATATTGAGATATTGTGATTGTGGTGGCCAGGGAAGATGCGAGAATTCATCCTCGTTGGATGCACCTGATCAGATAAAATGATCTCAGGCAGTAGTGCAACCTTGAAGAGTAATCATGGGGGTCATGGAATGTGGCTACCCAATCATTACAGAACCTCCGCCGTGTTTCATTGTCGGCAGCAAGCAGTCTTCATCGTAGGCTTGCGACGGCCTACGCCAGACGTAAACTACAGAAACTGGAAAGAATGTGAAAGAAGAAACACCTGACCAAATGACTTTCTTCCATTACTCAGTAGTCTAGATTTTGGCGTCGGCACCACGTTTTCCTGTTGCTAGCATTTGCGTCACTGATTTGCGGTTTTGGTATTCCATCTCACCCTGCAATCCCCTGCTTGTAGAGCTACCTTCGTGTTTCTATGGTGCTGACAGGGTTTACGAGTGCGACATTGAAATGGCTCTGAGCACTATGGGACTTTACTTCCGAGGTCATCAGTCCCCTAGAACTTAGAACTACTTAAACCTAAGGACATCACACACATCCATTCCCGAGGCAGGATTCGAATCTGCGACCGTGGCGATCGCGCGGTTCCCGACTGTAGCCCCTATAACCGCTCGGCCACTCCCGGCCGGCAGTGCGATATTCAGTTCTGCAGTTGTCGTCCGCTTGTTTTTCGTCTCAGTCGTCTGCAACATTCACTTTCGCCCACGTCCTGACTAAGCAGACTTTTTTTTTCGGTGTCCCTGTATGCGGTATAAATCTTCGATGCGGTGCCTCTTGATACACCAAATAGTTCTACTACCTTGGTTACGGAAGCTGCCACCATAGGAGGACTAACAATTTGCGAAAGATTGGATTTGATTACTACCGAACTAATGCACTCTGAATTGCATAGAACGCCGTTCTGACTATGACTAACACTTGCAACATGTTGAGGACATTGCACAGTATCCGTTCTTGGTCAAATACAACAGAGCAACCTGCAGGCTTGACTAGTATTTTGCCGGCCGGGGTGGCCGAACGGTTCTAGGCGCTACAGTCTGGAACCACGCGACCGCTACGGTCGCAGGTTCGAATCCTGCCTCGGGCATGACTGTGTGTGATGTCCTTAGATTCGTTAGGTTTAAGTAGTTCTAAATTCTAGGGGACTGATGACCTCAGAAGTTAAGTCCCATAGTGCTCAGAGCCATTTGAACCATTTGACTAGTATTTGCATTTTCGTCTGCACTTCGTCAGGCCCGCTAAATCACGCGATCTGTTTCCAACAGAAAATGTCTAGTGCTATTTGGAAATCGCTCAAACGCAGTTCACATGCCCGAAATCTGGTAGCTCTGGGGAATCTACCCATCAGGGAGCGGCTGTATTATCATGTGGCACACCTCAAAGAAATTCCTCGCCAAACCGAGGCCATTACCAGTGCTAGAGGTGGTGAGTGTTGCGCGGTATTAGCGTGATAATGTGAAAGAGGATGAGCAATATTTTATGCGATGTGTTTACGATTCTATCCACAAAATAACTTCCGATTTCCGAACGATGATGGTTTAATTCTGGGTGTCCAGTAGCGAACCTCAGCCAGGCTCCTGCCGAATAAACTTTCTGTTGAAACACAGCATGCCTCTCGTAGTGATGTTTAACGGAACACCCATGGCTAATATGACTGAAGTATACGATAGAATGATATTAACGAGTGACAGACCACTATACATTCTAAGTGATGGTATTGGCTAGCGTTACGC
Organism: Schistocerca piceifrons; assembly: GCF_021461385.2. Classification (NCBI taxonomy): domain Eukaryota; kingdom Metazoa; phylum Arthropoda; class Insecta; order Orthoptera; family Acrididae; genus Schistocerca; species Schistocerca piceifrons. The sequence goes on along the minus strand of NC_060139.1, from coordinate 972,033,022 downwards.
TGCTGCCTCTGTTTTGTTAGGAAACTGTATGACAGAATACACATGGAAGCTACCCAAATTTTGCGAAACCAATGGGCTGCAGAAGAGCTATGGGTCGGACTAACTTGCGTTCAGTACTTTCTTTCCAGACCGATGAGTATTATTTTTGCACTTCAGGTATGTGATCAATTTCCCTCAGATCCATCGACACGGTTTCAGAGATTACCGGAGCTGTGGACCAGTGCTGGGAAATTCACTGGTAAACGCCGAGTGTCTGGCCAGCGACATGGACACAGAGAAATTCCAAGGAAATGATTTTTTTCGTGCCTGCATCAATGTTCTTCAAGGAATATCGTAATTACGTATTCCCACCTCCGCCCCCCCCCCTTTCCCTCTGGAGTGAGGTAGGATAGAAACGAGTCCTTGCTCTCCTGGTCGCTGGAGAAGAAACATCCAGATGGGACCCGACTAGTACCACCTGGACAATTGACATTCCAAGGATACACCGCAGATTAGACGAAATTAATGTCTGTAGTCCGTCCCTTACGGTGGAACGAAGTGTGCCAATAAGACTGCCGAACACGAGCATAACAGTCGATTTCTACTTCTCCACTGTAATTCTTAGCTTGTAATGGCCATGAACATGTATTGGTACAGTACTGCAAAAACGATATAGAAATTTGTGATACTTCTTTAAGTTTTGTGTTATTGTATAAATCCGTATCCCTTGTTCTTTAATCCATTGAGGCTTGTGCATCTGACAGCCAGTAAACAACTTCTAGGATCTGTATGAATAGTTTAATAAATTGATATTGTTTATTATCCCTACAGATGATGATCTTGTCGTTTTGTTTGTTTTAAAATAAAATAAATAACACCAGATATAACACGATACTACTCCCTAAGGAGACACTTTCTCAAAGGCTTCAGAAACACTGTGTACGATATCTTGTAAATTATTTTGCGTCGTTACCTGATTTTGAGTTTGTATTATGAGTAAGAGATTTAACTATTCGAGGCTGCTCCCTAGCGCTAAACTTTGAGCGTGAAGCTAATATGGCACCAGATGTGGTGAGTCTTTTAGTTTTGCGCTAACCTCGCATTCGGGAAACGCAAAGTTTTAAACTTCTTGGCCGTGCGGTTACAGGCGCTGCAGTCTGGAACCGCAAGACCGCTACGGTCGCAGGTTCGAATCCTGCCTCGGGCATGGATGTTTGTGATGTCCTTAGGTTAGTTAGGTTTAACTAGTTCTAAGTTCTAGGGGACTAATGACCTCAGAAGTTGAGTCCCATAGTGCTCAGAGCCATTTGAACCATTTTTTTTTTAAACTTCTTTCGACTATCTTGCTTCAGTTTATTAGTGGATTTCCTACATCACTTAAGATAACACTTTTGTTACGGCTACGGTGGATTCTTTGTCGCCCTATTGCAAAGTGAGCAGACCGTGATGCAAGCTGCCAGCAATACTAGCTGAAACTTCGCCAGTTATATCACATCATGACACACTCAACAACCAGCGGAATTTTACTGAAACGGACTCGGGCCGCGATAGGCTACGGTGATATAATGATGCCATTCTCTAATTTTTGAAAGAAACTTTAAACGCTAACCTTCTGCATCGCCCTGTGGCCATACTGTAATCTAGATCTATAATTTCTACGGCTCTAGTGTCAATGTCACCGTTTTCTTATAGAAGCGAAATATTTGTTAACGCTGGGTGGGTTACTTTCTGTCTGTCGATCGTTGTTTTTAGGGTTCCATGCCTCAATCGGAAAAAACGGAGCACTTAAAGGAGCACTTCGTTATTCGCCTGTCTGTTTGTCTGTCTGTGAAGATGCCTTATTCTCAGGAGCGGGTAGAAGTGTCCAATGGAAGTTTATGTCCAATACTAAGGTCTACTGTCCCTTGGAAGATTAACTTTTGTACGTGGATTCAATGCAGTCAAAAGAAACGCTCATGTATGCCTCATATGCTAATACTCACAAACTCACTCATCGAAGCCTGTGGATGTACAATCTACGCAGCGTGGTCAGAAACAGTATGAAAAACTTGTAAGGATATTGCAGGCTAGGTTGTGCTGAAAAATAAGGAAACCGACAGGTCTCGGTCAGACCACGGAGTTTTCAGTCCTCGTTTTATCTAGCGTTCACCTCTCAACGCTGTGAGGAGTCAGCAGAAACAACACGTGGTTCGAATTCCACGTTAAACTGGAGGTCACCTTCCCCCGATTGGATAACTGGGGTAGGTTAGATACGTGCAAGTCCATGAAGTGGCGTTCGATAGAAAGACTTGCATCAGGCCTTTGAGCCACGCGATATTACTATTATTATTATTATTATTATTGCTATCAATATACACAATTATCACCGAAGTTAAGAGCTGTCGGACTTGGGTAGCATTTGGATTGGTCGCCGTCCGGGTCTGCAGAGTACTGTTGGCAGGTGGGGTGTACTCAGGCCTTGCGAGGCCAATTGAGTAGCTACTTGTTGAGAAGTAGCGGCACTGGTCACGAAAATTGACAATTGCCAGGAGAGCGGTGTGCTGACCACATGACGCCCTTCTGTATCCGCATCCGGTGACGCCTAAGGGCTAAGGATGACACGGCGGCCGGTCGGTACCGTTGGGTCTCAAGGCCTGTTCGGACGGCGTTTGTTTGTTTCATATACATAATTAAGTTTAGGGACGATGGAAGATTGTGTTTAAAGTCGAATGGTATCAAGGATAGAGATGGAAATCGATGGTGCCTTTCAAAGGAACCGCCCTGGCATTTTTCTGGGGCCATTCAGGGAATTCACAGAAAACCTAAATCTGGATGGCTGGACGCGGATGTGAACCTTATACACCTACATCTACATACATACGCCGCAATCCACCATACGGTGCGTGGCGGAGGGTACCTCGTACCACAACTAGCATCTTCTCTCCCTGTTCCACACCCAAACAGAACGAGGGAAAAATGACTGCCTATATGTCTCTGTACAAGCCCTAATCTCTCTTATCTTATCTTTGTGGTCTTTCCGCGAAATATAAGCTGGCGGCAGTAAAATTGTACTGCAGTCAGCCTCAAATGCTACTTCTCTAAATTTCCTCAGTAGCGATTCACGAAAAGAACGCCTCCTTTCCTCTAGAGACTCCCACCCGAGTTCCTGAAGCATTTCCGTAACACTCGCGTGGTGATCAAACCTACCAGTAACAAATATAGCAACCGCCTCTGAATTGCTTCTATGTCCTCCCTCAATCCGACCTGATAGTGATCCCAAACGCTCGAGCAGTACTCAGGAATAGGTCGTATTAGTGTTTTATAAGCGGTCTCCTTTACAGATGAACCACATCTTCCCAAAATTCTACCAATGAACCGAAGACGACTATCCGCCTTCCCCACAACTGCCATTACATGCTCGTCCCACTTCATATCGCTCTGCATTGTTACGCCAAAATATTTAATCGACGTGACTGTGTCAAGCGCTACACTGCTAATGGAGTATTCAAACATTACGGGATTCTTTTTCCTATTCAGCTGCATTAATTTACATTTATCTATATTTAGAGTTAGCTGCCATTCTGAACATCAATCAAAAATCCTGTCCAAGTCCTCTTGTATCCTCCTACAGTCACTCAACAACGACACCTTCCCGTACACCACAGCATCATCAACAAACAGCCGCACATTGCTATCCACCCTATCCAAAAAATCATTTATGTAGATAGAAAACTACAGCGGACCTACCGCGCTTCCCTCCAGATGATACCCTGACCTCCGATGAACACTCACCATCGAGGACAACGTACTGGGTTCTATTACTTAAGAAGTCTTCGCCCTCCCGAACGCTACGGCACCTCGCTCGGTATCATTAACTTCGTTCGAAACTCTCAGAGTGAGTCTTACTCGCACTTGTCCGGTTTTTTTATTTCGTGACTGGTTTCGTGCAACGTCACCAATCTTCACATAATTTCTCGTACCTACGGGGTAACTACTCTCCAAAGAATTATCAGCTTCGCAGTCGTTTGTAAATATTTGTACTGACGAAAATCTAATGTGATCATACGGAAATCGGACTTTGGACTTTTACGTCGGTTGTCCAGCAACCACTTAACACGGAACGATCAGGTAGATAATGAAAAATTAGAGACTCTATGAAGTCCAGTGCTGTCACATGGCCCACTTTTCTGAGAGCTTTACCATTCCTTCCAATATCGACGATCAAGGGTGCAGTGCTATTTAAGGTTAAACCACCATACAACGCTAATAACAGTACGGTCTGGTACAAGTTTTCAAATTGGACGCCACTTCGGCGACGTGAATGTCTCTAATCTACCCCAGTAATGCTACCGTGGAAAGGGAGCCTACACTTCAACGTGGAATCCAAATCGTGTGTACTTCCCGGCGGATTTCCTCAATACTGAGAGGCGAAGGCAGGGTCCAAAGGCGAATTGAAAATACCGCGATTCGACTAGGATTCGATCCCGCAACGTTTCAGTTTCCAGGCACACGTTTTACCATAAGACCACCATTCCCGACCATATTCCGATAAAAGTACTCTTAAATCTACTATCACAAATTCATACAAAATATGCAAAAAAGAAGGAATAAAAAAAGTGCATCAATGAAGTTCAAAATGGTTCAAATGGCTCTAAGCACTATGGGACTTAACATCTGAGGTCATCAGTCCCCTAGAACGTAGAACTATTTAAACCTAACTATCCTAAGTACATCTCGCACATCCATGCCCGAGGCAGTATTCGAACATGCGACCGTATCGGTCGCGCGGTTCCACACTGACGTGCCTAGAACTTCTCGGCCACTGCGGTTCAATAAAGTTGTTCGATCGATTGTTAGGTATTGCTTTATAGTTTTGGGGGCCATTAACATCATATGATTAGTAGAGGAGGCAGAGAATATTTAAAGAAGAGCTGCACTTGACACTGTGAGGGCGTCACAGAAATGCTCATACAATTCCACTGACACATTACAAGACAGGGGCCTACCAAGCTAGAAACGCTCACTGTTAAAGTTTCGAAAGCCAAAAAGAATATTGTTTCTTTTGCGTATATCTCTCGATGTGTCCATGATGGCAAGAAGACAAAAATCTGAACTTACACAGAAGCCTAACAGCTGTCATTGTCGGCGTGCACCATTCGCAAATGAAGGAGGAGGTGCGAAAATGTTAGTGATAGATGGCGTGTCATCCGTAACGCTAATGCAGCATCGAATATAGGGTGCTCAGAAACAGTCTGAACAGCTTGTAAGTGAGTTAGAAGGTACCTTGAGGTGAGAAATAACTGTTACGAAAAAAATTCGATACTTCGCTCCGTTTCCGAATTAATTAGCATTGAAGTTAGACGATCCCGTTGTTGCGCTCGCAAATTGAAGCAGCCCGCTAGATACAACTAATTAGTATCAGGTTCTCTCATTGCTTAGGTGATAGAGCAGGAGACTGCTTGGCCCTTGGCTCGAGTTCGATCCTTACTACCGTTCCATGTCCAATTTTTATCTCTCTGTCGTGCTGGGTTGTAGGAAACTAAACGAAGGACACTTTTGACTACACCGTTCTGGCGGACCGCTCAAATTAGCACGCGAAACGGTCTGATTAGATAACTAACTTCAATGTTAATTAACTCGAAAACGGCGCAATGCATCGATCTTTTCCTTAACAACTATTTCTCAGCTCAACCTAGCCTGCAACACCCTTACAAACATTTCAGACCATTTCTGAACGCCTGTGTAATTATTTATTTATAAACATCCTATAGGCGTTGCTAACGATTTGATATGAACGCTAGGCAGCTACGTACACTGTTACAACATCCTTTGTTACTGATCGTTTATGAAATCATTTCCATCATATGGGATTGAATTTCTTTCTTACAGATCCAGTGCCATCGAGCTAATATGTTTCAATGCTCAGGGAAGCGAAACACGATATTTACAGCGTCTACGGATATCGCTATCTCGCTCCTCACGTGAAGACTTCGTACTTCGCGGAATTAATGTCGTGGGATCATAATTCTACATGTGATGTGGAGATAAATGTTTAATACTTCGAATAACGGGGACATAAGACGGACGAAATTCGAAATACCTAGCCGTTCTGCACGTCACTGATGTTTTTCCTTTTTTTTCGCATACTAATTCAGATTTAAACTACAGGTGATTTCAGAAAGATTGGTGCAGATTCACAAGACTATATTACTTGAATGAAAATAGAAACTTGGGGTAGATTTTAACATACACAAGGCTCTTTTCAAAAGAACCATCCAGTTTTCCACGGGTATATCTTCTACATCCATGCACATACAACTTTGAAGTACTCGTTACAATAAGGATAGAGCCAATGTTTCCAATTTCCTTTCAGGAATGTTGAATCGTTGGAAGCAGAGGCACAAAATCCTTCAAAAACTCCCACATAAAAGAACGGTCCACGAGATCAGGCGACCTTGGAGGCCGATGGTACAACTCAAGATCCGTACGCCAGTTACGCTGCAAAACTGCACTGACGCACTCTCAATGAAAATCACGCCGCACAGTTGTAAATCAACTGCATCTGCTGAGCGGAGAAACTTAAACGCCTTTTGGTGCTTTGTCATCGCCATCACTGTCGGGCGTACACTGTGTGAAGAACGAGGGAGTGGCCGATCGTGCAGCGATCTGGCTGCATCAGGGAAGCCACTTCTGGCAACTACTTGAACTGTGCAACCGATAACTGGCGCCATGGAAATGTTTGTTTCGATGCGTAGGCACTTTACCCAATGACTCTAGTACCAAACATGCAGATGTTATATTCTTGTACAGTCGGCTGAAACTTTTTGGAGTCAGTCCAACAAGGTATGTACAACAGATTCTGCGTTCGTAAGAAGAGAGACCAATTGATAGTTACATTCTCTTAGGATGTTCCGGTATTGTCCGCCGAGAAGTGAAACATTAATTCTGTAAACGGTCCGACAGTCGGTTCACATGTTCACTTTCGCATTGTGTGTTGGTCACTACGTTTGTAGATACGTAGCTGACGACAGATAGTGTGAACGACGTCAGGTGCTGAGTTGAATGGTTGGGTGCGTTGCCCTGCCAAGCAGAAGAGGGGAGGGAGATGAGGCCGACGGCCGGAGTTCGACTCCCAGACGGGCAGCGCGATGTGGCAACGCAGCGACTTGCGGTCACGCTGCATATAAGCGCCACTTCGTCAGCTCTCGGGCTCTAGAGCCAGCTGCTGCCGTACTACGCATCCACGAAACTAGTTTCTAAAATACTGAAGTACGGAACATTTTATCTAATTGCGAGCTACTGCGACAGAGTGAGGTATATCGCACGCTTGGCGCAAGATCCTTGTGGCAACGGTCTGTTTCCGGTATAAGGGTGATGTATGATATGTCTTATCCTATTGTGATGACTGGAAAGGGACTCTATTGAGCTTATTTTGTGAGACAGTATTTCTGTGCTTTGTTACCTGTGGTTAAGAACACTAAAGCTACCTAAAGCGGATGTCATTTCATAGTGGAGTGCTGGGAGCATAAGAAATTACTCCAGGACACAAGCACATCCCTGGTGATCCGCGAATAGACGTCGCAAACATCCTTACCTTGCAGGACAGACTCACCGATTACTGGGAAAAGAAACAGGTGACCATCGGATTAGGTGCCGCCATGTTGATGTGCCAAGGCGCAAAATGCACAAGGAACGTGGGTTTTGAGTTAATGCCCCGTAGACACCTAGGTCATTAGCGATACCTGTGTCAACAAGCAAAGGTCCCGAGTTCGAGTTTTAATCTGCCAGGAAGTTTCAGGCGTATACTAGATGTATCTAGAGTAATTGGGGCCGTCCTATCGAATGGGCGCGTCAAATCCCGTTTTAAATGCCATTTTGTTTGCAACGGGAAACAAACCAAAGCTTTCCGTTGACACTGCGCGTTTCATAAAAGAAGTGGTGAGCACTGTTTGTTTTGGCTGAATCCAAATTTTTTCTTTCAATAATAATTCTTCTGACCTGGTTTGACGCGTCCCGCCACGAATTCCTCACGTGTGCTAATCTTTCCATCTAAGAATAGCAATTGCAGACATCGTCCTCACTATTTGTTGGATGTATTTTATTCCTTCTACAGTTTTTACCATCTATGGATCACTTTAATACCGTGGAAGTTATTCAGTGATGTCTTAACATATGTCCCATGATCTGTCCGTTCTCGTTGTGAGTTTTTTCCACATATGCCTTTCCTCCCCGATTCTGCTCAGAGCCTCCTCATTATATGTTATCAGTCCACCAGATTTTCAACATTCGTCTGTAGCGCCACATCTCAATGCTTCGATTCTTTTCTGTTCCGTTTTCCCACAGTCCATGTCTCACTGCTATACATTGCTGTGCTCCAAACGTACATCGAGGTGGCACAGTGGTTAGCACACTGGACTCGCATTCGGGAGGACGATGGTTCAGTCCCGTCTCCCGCCATCATGATTTAGGTTTTCCGTGATTTCCCTAAATCGTTTCAGGCAAATGACGGGATGGTTCCTTTGAAAGGGCACGGCCGATTTCCTTCCCAATCCTTCCCTAACCCGAGCTTGCGCTCCGTCTCTAATGGCCTCGTTGTCGACGGGACGTTAAACACTAACCACCACCACCACCACCAAACGTACATTCTCAGAAAATTCTTCCTCAAATTAAGGCCTGTGTTTGATACTAGTAGACGTCACTTGGCCAGGAATTCCCTTTTGACAATTCTGGTCTGCTTTTTATGTCATCCTTTCTCTGTCCGTCATAGGTTATTTTTCTCTCTAGGTAACAGAATTCTTTAACTTCATCTACTTCGTGATCACCAATCCAGATGTTAAGTTAGTCGCTTTTCTCGTTTCTGAAATTTCTCATTACTTTCATCTTTCTTCGATTTACTCTGAACCGATTTTCTGTACTCGCTAGACTGTTCATTCCATTCAGCATAACCTGTGGAAATGAGCGTTTGGCGTCATTGGCCAGGAGGCGTCTTGCAGGGTAGGACCGGCCGCCTTGGTGCAGGTCTTATTACATTCGATGCCACATTGGGCGACCTGCGCGCCGGATGGGGATGAAATGACGATGAAGACAACACAACACCCAGTCCCTGAGAGGGGAAAATCCCCGACCCAGCCGGGAATCGAACCCGGGCCCGTAGGACGGTAATCCGTCACGCTGATCACTCAGCTATCGGGGCGGAAAGCATATCCTGTAATTCTCCTTTACTATCACCCAAGATAGCAATGTCATCAGCTAATCTTACCGTTGATAACCTTTAACCTTCAATTTTAATTCCATTCTTTAACCATCATTTTGTTTCCGTCATTGCTTCTTCGACCTGTAGATCGAACAGCTGGGCTGAAAGCTTACATGACTGTCTTACATCCTTTTTGATCCGAGTACTTCGTTCTTATTCTTCCACTCTCACTGTTCCCTCCAGGCCCTTGTACGTTTTGTAATTACCCGTATTTCCCTATAGCTTACCTCTGCTTTTCTCAAATTTCGAACATCTTGCACCATTTTACATTGTCGAATTCTTTTTCCAGTTCGACAAATACTATGAACGCGTCTTGATTTTTTTTCTTTTTAGTCTTGTTTGCATTATCAACCGCAACGTCAGAGTTGCCTCTCTGGTGCCTTTACCTTTCCAAAAGAAAAACTGGTCGTCATCTAACAGATCCTCAATTTCCTTTTCCAGTCTTCTGTATGTTATTCTATTCAGCAACTTGGATGCATGAGCTGTTAAGCTAATTGTGCGATAACTCTCGTACTTGTCAGCTCTTGTAGTCTTCGGAATTGTGTGGGTGATATTTTTCTGAAAGTCAGATCCTATATCGCATGTCTCGTACATTCTACGCGCCATCTTGAATAGTCTTTTCGTTGCAAATTCACCCAGTGATTTTAGCCTTCTCCTTACTCGATCTTAAGTCTTCCAAAGGTCTTTTAAATTCTGATTCGGATAATGGATCCCCTCACATTTCTATATGGACTCCTGTTTATTCTTCTATTCCATCATCAGACAAGTCTTCCCCCTCGTAAAGGCCTTCAGTGTGCTTTTTCCACCTGTCCGCTCTCTCCCCTGCATTTAACCGTGAAATTTCCGTTGCACTCTTAATGTTACCGCTCTAGCTTTAGTTACACCGAAGGTTGTCTGGACGTTTCTGTACGCTGAGTCATTCCTCCCGACAATTATTCCTTTCTCGATTTCTTCGCATTCTTCATGCAGCCATTTCGCCTTAGCTTCCCTACACTTCCTGTTCATTTCATTCCTAAGTGACTTGTATTTCTGTATTCCGAGTTTCCGTGAACATTTTTGTACTTCCTTCTATCGCCGATCGGCTGAAACATTTCTTCTATTAGCCACGGTTCCCCGCACTTACCTCATCTATGTTTTTCTTCCCAACTTGTGTGGTTACCCGTCTCGGAGACGTCAGTTCCTCTTCAACTGAACTGCCTACTGAGCCATACCTCATCGCAGTATCTACAGCCCCCTAGAACTTCAACTGCATCTCTTCATTCCTTAGTACTTCAGTATCCCACTTCTTTGAGTACTGATTCTTCTTGACTAATCTGTTAAACTTCAGTCTCACTACTACATTGCGATCTAAGTCTATATCTGCTCAAGAGTACGCCTTACAATCCAGTATCTGGTATCGTAATTTCTGCCTGGCTATGATGTAATCTAACTGAAATCTTCCCGCACCTCCCGGCCTTTTTTAAGTATACATCCTCCTCATGAAATTCTTGAACAGAGTATTCGCTACTACTAGATGAAATTAGTCTTTCTCCTCACTCATTCCCAGTACCAACACGATATTCTCCCGTAACCCTTCCTTCTGCACCTTCCCCTGCAACCACGTTCCAGTCCCGCAATACTGATACATTTTCATCTTCCTTTATGTACTAAATTACCCGGTCAATATTCTCTTCCTCTTGCGACCTCGCCATGTGTACCTAAATTATCGTCGTCGTTGTTGGTTTCCTTTCGATTAAGATGATAAAAACCCTATCACTGAGCTGTTCACAGTAACTTACTCTCTGTCTTATCTTTTTTTTTTTATAAAGAATCGTACTCCCTTTGTACCATTTTCCGCTGATGTTGATATTACCCTGCACTCATCTGACCAGAAATCCTTGTCTTCGTTCCATTTCACTTCAGTGACCCCTACTTCATCTGGATGGAGCCTTTGCATTTCCCTTTTCAGATTTTCTACCTTCACTAGCATGTTCGAACTTCTTACATTCCACGTAATCCTTTCTATGGTCATTCAATCTTTTCTCATGGTCCATTTCCGAGTATCCGAATGGGGGTGTGAGTTGGAATTTTCTGGTAATAGAGAGAGCATTTTTCCGGTAGAGGCCTCATGTACTGTGGATACCCACTATGTTCTTTAATGCAGTGGTTTCCATTGCCTTCTGCATCCTCATGCCGTTGATCATTCTTCCGCCTTTAGGGGCAGTTTCGCACTCCAATGGCAAGAGAGTGCCCTGAACCTTCGCCGGCCGGAGTGGCCGAGCGGTTAAAGGCGATACAGTCTGGAACCGCACGACCGCTGCGGTCGCAGGGTCGAATCCTGCTTCGGGCATGGATGTGTGTGATGTCCTTAGGTCAGTTAGTTTTAAGTAGTTCTAAATTCTAGGGGACTTATGACCACAGCAGTTGAGTCCCATAGTGCTCAGAGCCATTTGAACCATTTGAAGTGCCCAGAAGCTCTGTCCGATCTTCCGCCCTCTTTGAAAAGGCCGTTGGCTGCCTGCCTAATTCGTATTAATGAGTTTTATTACGAAAAGTACATGACAATACTTAACTTTGTGTTAAACAGATGTGTCGCAAGCAAAGGGCGACAGACAAAATAAACAATAATCAAAATATCCACGGGTGTACTGCCGGTCTACAGTGTCCAACGGGCACAATATTTCGGCGATCATACATGTCGCCATCATCAGATGAACTGACGGGCTGAGCTCCTGTGAACGTGCCGGTACGGAGATCCGTACGCTATGGCTACTCAGGGGGAACTGGGTTCGGTCTTGGCGGCGGCCGATTTAAATACCCTCCGCCCGCGGCGCGCTCCCTCCGCTGTCCGCACCCCGCGCCAAGGTCGCGCGGTGGAAGAGGTTGCGACGGCGTCTGAGATGACTTGCTCGGATACATCAGTCGAGTGTGCCTCTGGTGTTCACGGCATCGATCCTCGACGGTACGCATCGTCTGACCAATATACGACTTGCCACATTGACACTGAATCTGGTATAAGCCGGCCTTCCTCAAACCGTCGGCGGTCGCTGAACATTGTTTGTCGGAAAATCGCGCTATGGAGTATGAACGCACGAGGATTCTGGTACAGACGTCGAGATACTGGGACAGCGTTGTTAGAGAGGCCATCGAAATTCGCACCAATGACGACCTCATAAACCGTGACTGTGGCTATAATCTTAGCAAGGCTTGGGAACCAGCGATTGGGTTAATCAAGAGTAAATCGAGCAAACGTATAGTTGTGACGACCACGGCGGACAGAGCCATCACACCGACGTCATCTCAGACGCCGTCGCAACCTGTTCCACCGCGCGACCGTGGCGCGGGGTGCGGACAGCGGAGGGAGCGCGCCGCGGGCGGAGGGTATTTAAATCGGCCGCCGCCAAGACCGAACCCAGTCCCCCTGAGTAGCCATAGCGTACGGATCTCCGTACCGGCACGTTCACAGGAGCTCAGTCCGTCAGTTCATCTGATGATGGCGACATGTATGATCGCCGAAATATTGTGCCCGCTGGACACTGTAGACCGGCAGTACACCCGTGGATATTTTGATTATCAAATACGCCGGGAGAAACTCAAGAATCACAAAATAAACAATGTTCGCCAGTGTATACAATTCCTAAGTCGCTTGTCTTGAAGTTCCTAATCTTGATGCTGCTGTAGAACTGGGCCGCGACCAGTCGGCGCGGCGCTTACGTCCTCTTTCCATAGAGACCGCTGCCATCGCGTTGTCGTCCTGTAGAGGGGTCGGTCTGTGTGCGTTTGGCTGACGTCTTCTTGACAGCCCTCTCTGCTCTTTAGTTCCCGACTGGAGTGCCGGAGCTTCACTTTAGGCCGTAACAGAATGAGAGTGACTTCTTATGCCGGAAGTTTTTTTATTCAAAATGTAAGCGGTGAGGGGCTCGATCCCAGAACAGAGGATGCTTTGATTACTAACCGAAGAAGCTACCCGTAGACCACGCGCAAATTACCCAGACTACACGCGTCCAGTATTTGAAAACGGAAGCACTTGAAACTTCCAACACACTTTACCTTTTCGAAACTTTTTTTCACTAACACCAGCCCCTCCCTCCCCCCCCCCCACCCCCCACTACCCCACAAATTAATGAAAGATAATACCGCCATCATCGTTTTCTACTTGGTCGATGTACAGTCGTGGACAAAACGAGCGCGACCCCTCGTCTTTTCGTTATGCTAATCCGCACAGCTTTAAAGTTTGCTACACAGCTTAACAGGCAAGGCGACGAAGTGCTACCAACATACAATGCACAGGCGTGAAATTGAAGAACTATCCGAACTTGGTCAGACTGTTTTCAACCACCTGTAAGACTATACTAATGCTGATTAGTATGTTAAACACAACACGTAAATATAAGACATAACTGAAAGAAGAAACGCTGATTAGTGTGAACTGTATTAATAAAAATGAATGTCAGCTTATCGAGATAACATAACTGTTTTACTAAGACAAAATACCCCAGATCGTTATGAATTAGCAAAATACTATGCGCATTCGGCCGCGAAACGGACTGTGTCATCGTTCAGACTAGTCATACTGGGTCATAATATAGAAGCTCACTTTTTTACACCACCAAGGGACCGTATATCGCAGGAAGTGCGATACATTTCCGGTTATTATGTCTACTCGAGGTAAACGGGTTTTAAGAGATGAGTACACAGACAGACGGTCAAGAAAGTGAGACTATTAGGGTTCCATTTTTACCGATTTACGTGACGAAATCCTAACAAAGAAAATAGTTACGACAGTTACTGAAGATAAGGACCGCATAAATAATTCCCCCTACTCTTTATTCGAAATGTTCTAGTTGCAGTCGATACATCAGCATATTAATCGTAGCTACGCTTTCGAACCAAAACCGGTTTACAGGAATGCAGATATAGTCCATTTGCCTATACACGTGATAATTAAGATCCCAGTATTAATGCCAATGCGTTTTAGAAGTGCGAGCATTCCCATTGCTAGCTAGCTTAAGAAACACTTCGTCTAATGAATGTTTTCTCGCTGTGGCGAGTCTAATGGAGAATTCGAAACATTGCAGAATACGTTTGGCAGCTATGTCGCCGTTTATTTCCTGGAGTGGTGCAGAATTACCCAACTAAATTTACTCGCTAGTAACGGTATTTTGTTATTTCGATAAGCATTCCGAATGATTGTCACATGAGCGGCGACATAAAGGTAGAAAATTCATGTTTTTGAGTCCAGAAAGCTCTATACAACAGAAACTGCAAATCATTTTGCCATTTTCATTGCAAAATTGTTGGCTTATTCATGCCTGGGGTAATAATAGAGGGCTGTTTGCCTGTGTTGTCCGCTAGTGTAGTGAAAGGTGTTTGCTACTGCAAAGGAGGTCTGGTTTGTTTTCTGTTCTAATCTTGATGGAGGCAGATAGACTATCAGTAAAGCAATTTTAAGAAATTCTCGCTCCCTCAATACGTTTTATTGCTACCATTATTCTGTACTGGCTCCCTGTTGATGTCAATATGAAACTCTTCTAGAATTTCATACTTGTTACTGCCTGCATTTTCCGCTTTGTCAATAGTTGAATTGACTTAAGTGTGGCGCAGAAATATTTTTAACTGAATTTCGTTATGAATCTTCACGTATTGTTAAATTTGCACACTTTCATGGTAGGTCAGCTACAGTAATCCAGTATGAGTGGTCTCAACGTTGGCACAGACCGTTCCGCGGCCGAATGTGCATAATATTTTGCTAATTCGTAACGATTTGGGAGTACCTTGTCTTACTAAAACAGTTATCTCAATAAGCTGAAATTCATTTTTATTTATACAATTCACACTAATCAGCGTTTCTTCTTTCACTTATATCTTATATTTACGTGTTGTGCTTAACATACTAATCAGCATTCCCGGCCACTGTGGCCGAGCGGTTCTAGGCGCTTCAGTCCAAAACCGAGCGACTGTTTCGGTCGCAGGTTCGAATTCTGCCTCGGGCATGGATGGGTGTCATGTCCTTTGGTTAGTTAGGTTTAAGTAGTTTTAAGTTCTAGGGGACTGATGACCTCAGATGTTAAGTCCCATTGTGCTCAGAGCCATTTGAACCATTTGATCTAATCAGCATTAATGTAGTCTTACACATGGTTGAAAACAGTCTGACAAAGTTCGGATAGTTTTTCAATTTCACGCCTGTGCATTGTATGTTGGTAGCACTTCGTCGCCTCGCCTGTTACGCTGTGTAGCAGCCTTTATAGCTCTGCGGATCAGCATAACGAAAAGGCGAGGGGACTCGCTCGTTTTGTCCACGACTGTACATGGAGTAAAACATGAGCATCAACCATGACGTTTTAATTCTTTATTTCTTTATTGCTGACCCTATTCACAACACATGTTGTGCAGTACCCACATAGACCACTGAATGTACTTGCGAAAGTGTATCATTGTACGAATACTGGGATGCGTGGAAGACTTTTAAACGGCACTTTTGAAAGACTTGTAGAATTTAATTGACGGAAGTTTCGTCGAGTATCTCAAGGTTTTGTGATACAGAAAAAAGGGAGTACTATTTTATTAAGGCCTTCATGTTTATATCAGCTGTGCTAGGAGTAATCTTGGTAGAGAGATTCGCAGTGCAAAGTTACTTCGCACCAGGGAGAACGGGGTACTTCGGCGGCGAGCGCAGTTCGACGGAGCGCGTCTTGCGCGTTGAACTTTTCAGCGGGAGGGATGCTGTAATGGTTAGCACGGCTCAGAAGAGGGCTGCGCTCTCCCGCTAATGGAGTATGGGACAGGAGACCCAAGTCTCGGAGGGGCGGTCCGCGACCGCACGCCTTTGATCCAATAGCAGTTTCCGTAATATCTCGGCCGTCCATACCGGTGCCTGGGAAAAGTTTGCTTAAACAAGAGCACCTCCCGCAGCTCGTAAAAGAAACTCACTCACCCCCTTATCCCTGCTCGCCTCTCCCTCCTGAGGCCCCCACCAGAAAATGGACGAGCTGTTTCTTGCCCTCGACTGGACGCAGCGGCCTGCCAGCGACGCCCATCCAATTAAGGAGCTTGTCTTTCGGAACTTCGGCGCCGGACAGGCGTTTGCCGATGACAGCCGCTACCTGCTGACCGCTGTCTCACTCACGCGCCCCAAACGGAAGAGCTGGAGCGGTCAAGACGTTAGACAAGTCTTCGGAAGATGATGGGTTCGAAAGTCTATCCAGCGACTCACAATTAGAATTCCTACTTCCTCTAAATTACTTCTGGCTACCGAGCGAGGTGGCGCAGTGGTTAGCACACTGGACTCGCATTCGGGAGGACGACGGTTGAATCCCGCGTCCGATTATCCTGATTTAGGTTTTCCGTGATTTTCCTAAATCGCTCCAGGCAAATGCTGGGATGGTTCCTTTGAAAGGATACGGCCCACATCCTTACCTCATCCGATGAGACCGATGACCTGGCTGTTTGGTCTCCTCCCCCAAACAACCCAACCCCAACTTCTAGCTAAAATTGAAGTAATTCCTTATGTAAAATTTCTTCCTCCACCTTTGTCCACTCACACTGAAACATATTTTCAGGAGAAACCAGCACGCTTGCAAGGTATCGGACCCTAAAATCGATTCAGCGTGAAAATTTGGGCCATTATTTTGATAGCAGGCGACAATCTTCTGGACGTAGCTTTTGAACTTCGAGCGCACGGGTTGTTTGTGTTTGTCATTCGCTCCTGCCACGGGATGATAGTTGGAGCCCTCGTGGGACAATGAAAGAGAGGAAAGGGGGAGGGGGGGAGGGGGAAGGGAGTCACATCTACCCAACGTGTTTTGAAATCTTGTTCTAGAACACATGTTATTTTACTCGAGAAAGAGGTAAATACATTGAAACGGCAAAGAAACTGGTGTAGGCATGCGTATTCAAATACAGAGAGATTTGAACAGGCAGAATACGGCGCTGCGGTCGACAACGCCTTTATAAGACAACAAGTATCTGCCGCAGTTGTTAGATCATTTACTGCTGCTACAATGGCAGCTTATCATGATTTAAGAGAGTTTGAACGTGGTGTTACAGTCGGCGCAGTCCGCAGCTCGTGGTCGTGCGGTTGTAGCGTTCTCGCTTCCCGCGCCCGGGTTCTTGGGTTTGATTCCCGGCGGGGTCGGGGATTTTCTCTGCCTCGTGATGATTGGGTGTTGTGTGATGTCCTTAGTTAGGTTTAAGTAGTTCTAAGTTCTAAGGGGCTGATGACCATAGCTGTTAAGTCCCATAGTGCTCAGAGCCACAGCCGGCGCACGAGCGATGGGACACATCATCTCCGAGATAGTGTCTATTAGCGATTCGAGCTCTGGTATTTTCCCAACACAACTACGACAGTTTACAACTGTTATACCGATGGTTTCCAGATCTACGTTCTTCCTGTGTTCGACCTGCATCGTTTGAAATTGAGCCCCTTTCTGTGTTTCGCCGGCACCCTCTAACCTAAACAAACACCCAGACCACGCCACACAGATTCAGTGTACAGTCTCCGGCAGGTAATGGATTCCTGGCCACGCTGCGGAGCAAGTCTATGAATCTGCAACCTACAAGATTGCAGAACCGTCTGAATCTCTGATTCAGACCTTCCACTCGGCTATGTACTAGAGGTACGCAACCGAGCTTGTCGAATATGCTGCGAATGAGCTCTGCTTTCATCTCACAAGCACGACTGACAGCCTTTACCACTTTAAATAGCCGCTCGAAACCAGAAAGAATGTCTTCCAGTTCAAAGCGACACACATCACTGGTACAGACGTTAGCCACCAACTGCAACTGGCTGCGTCCTGTTCTCTTCAGGGCATCCAGAAGGACCGGTTCCAAGTCTGGAATGACTCCACCCTGTATTCACACTGACTTTCTTCCCCTCCTTGGCAGCCGTGTACCTGAGGGGTCATCTAATGCGCCTAACATCGAGGATCAGTTCGAAGCGGGACATTATTCGAGACAATTGTACTCCAATCAGAGACATTCCAGGTGGAATATGCCCGACACCACTGCAAACGGATTTGTTGGTGTGCATAGATCAATGATAGTCCGCACAAGCGGCGACTTGAGGTCAGCTCTCTTTCTATTAGTGGTCATGTGGTCACTAAATGGTTCAAATGGCTCTGAGCACTATGGTCCCCTAGAACTTAGAACTATTTAAACCTAACTAACCTAAGGACATCACACACATCCATGCCAAGGCAGGATTCGAACCTGTGACCGTAGCGGTCGCGCGATTCCAGACTGAAGCACCTAGAACCGCTCGGCCACAGCGGCCGGCACATGTGGTTACTGGCGCACCATTTAAACGTTGATTGATGATAATGATTAAAGTGTACTCACTATCTGTCATCTCTGTAGGTTGCCGATCGAATCGTGGCGTATCTCCCATTCAAATGTCGAGCGTGTTACTTCAACCGGCTTCTTTAAGGCCAAATAAAGGCGAATATCCGCGTATATCGTTCACGCATCTGTCTGCGAACCATATCTACTGTCCAACTGAGAACAGGAAATGAAGACTGCCCTGTCATCGATATGTTCCCTTTCTACCATCCTTGCCAGCTAAGCGGTGAAACTGCGATGCAGCTCCACACATTCCTTCATCGGCCACCAAAGTTGTGCATTTTCCATCGGTACCTGTGTGCAAGCCAGTTTTTGACCAGTTCGCATAATTCCTTGGTGTTATGTTTTATTTATTTTACTTTTTTATTTTTAAAGACTATTACACAAGAAGAAACGCAGGCTTCAGTGATATGGGCACATAATGAGAATGCACAGCGAAAGACCTGCTGAAAGGTATTTCAACCCGAACCTTGTAGATCACGGGGCAGATCAAGAAAACGCTGGATAGAGCTTGTAAGATCAGATGTGGGTGAGAAGGGACACAAATGGGCAAGCGTTCCTGGAGGAGAAAATGTTTGAAGACAGGACATTGTGATCGCTTGAACACCACACACTCCCACTGGCGCTGATGATGATGATGATGTTGATGATGATGATGATGATGTATGTTACAGTTGTGAAGATAAACTTGTTCTCACAAGTTCTAATTTATGCATTTTAGAGCACTTGTTTATCGGACATATTTTTTTTTTGTTTTGTCCATAATACCACTCCTCAAAACATGGGAAACAAAAAGCATGCAATAGAAGAAACTTTTTTTTTTACAGAACATAAAATAAAGAAGTGCTCGTAACTCGTAAGGTATGCATTTGAGAGTCCACATGGACAGGACTTTTCTTGCTTGGAATGATCTTTCCTGTCATATCCCGGAATACTGACACCCTGTATCCACGTATATCTGTTGGCTGTATTCCTCCTGGAACTGCATCGAACGTCGCATGTAGAGACGCTCGTGGAACGAGAGGATATATGGCGAATGGATTGGCCTGCCCGATCCCTCGACTTAAGTCCCATTGAACACGTGTGCAGTGCGTGTGGGAGACGTATTAGGGTACGTCTACATGCAACGACGACCACCGAACAGCTGTCAGCCGCGCCGCTGGAGGAACGGAATGCCCCACCACGACAGCTCACTGCCAGCCTTATGGCCAGCGTGACAGTACGTTGCAGAGCATGCATTGCTGTCAGTAGTGACCATACACCCCTATTCTGAACCATGCCCTGTCTTTTGTAGTTGCGAGGGGACCATCATAAATCATGGTGATCTCACTATACTTGTTTTCTTTTAATAAAAATGTCATTTCTGTTCGTATCATTGCGCATTCTATGTGTGGTCCAGTGTTATCAAGTTGTGTTACTTGACAGCGAAAACTTGCGAAAGTAAGTTTCGTCCTTAAGTTTTGCAAACCAGTCTGTTATCTTTCCTTCTTCCCTCTTCCCTTGTGGCGCGTAAGAATAACGATCCCTTATAAACTATAAAGGGGTAAGGAAGGATGTGCTCTCTCTCCTCTTATATTCAGTGCTTACATCCAAGAAGCTACAGACCAAGTTCGAGAAACTACTGAGGTGGGGATCAAAATTAATGGGCAGAAGATAGACATGCTACGTTATGCAGATGATATTGCTATAGTCACGGAGACAAAAGAAGATCTAGAGGAAGTCCTCAGAACAATGGAAAAAAATCCATGCAATCAGTATAGAATGAGAATAAACAAGAAAAAGACTAAAGTGATGGTATGCAGCACAAGAGCAGTATATGAACCTCTGAGAATGAGAATTGGAAGAGAGGAGCTGGAAGCGACAGAGGAATTTACTTGTCTGGCGAGCAAAATCACAAGAGGTGGTAGAAGCCGGAAAAAAATTGCGACCAGAATACAAAAGGCCAAAATTACATTTAATCGAAGAAGGAACTTACTCACCAGCAACAACATCAGTCTGAAAATACGGAAACGTATCATGAAAGGTTTCGTTTGGAGTGTGGCCCTATACGGATGTGAAACTTGGACAATTGGAAGAGAAGAGAGAAGACGGCTAGAGGCCCTGGAGATGTGGTGCTATAGAAGGATGATGATCAGCTGGAGAGACAAAGTAACAAATGAAGAGGTGCTTAAAAGAGTACAGGAAACCAGTTCTCTGTGGAGGCACATCCAAACAATAAGAGACAAACTTGTAGGGCACATCCTAAGACACAAAAACATCATTGGAACAATAGCAGAAGGAGCTACTGAGGGAAGGAATCGGCGGGTGTGACGAAGGATATCATACATGCAACAGATCATGAATGACGTTGGATGTAACACATACGTGGAAATGAGGAGGAAGGCAGACAGAAGAGAGGAATGGGGCTCTGCTGCAAACCAACCTCAGGGTTGAATACTAAAAGAAAAAGAAAAGCATAAACACTCTTTTTTTTAATCAATCTTCTGATTGTTTGAATGCGACCCGCCGCGAATCCCTCCGTCGTGCTAACCTCTTCATGTCAGAGCAGCACTTGCACCCTGTGTCCACGTATATCTGTTGGATGTATTTCAATATCTACCTTACTCTACAGCTTCTACTCTCTACAGGCCCATCTAGTACCACGGAAGTTATCCCGCGATGTTTTACCGCATGTCCCAACCTCCTCTCCCTTCTCCTCGTCACTGTTTTCCGTCCGTTCCTTTCTTCGCCGATTCTGCGGAGAATCTCCTCATACCTTATCATATCAGTCCACCTAATTCTCCGCTTTCTTCTGCAGCACTACATCTCAGTATTAATGTGGATAGTTAGCTTCCTTTTCCGCGGAGTATTTCTAAGGGTAGCACTCGCGATGCAGTGTGTATTGCTCCATCATTCCACAGAAAAAGATTGTTAAAAATAAGCTGTACCAATGGTCTCTTTTGTTAGTACATGCGTTAATAAAATACCTACAAAATCTAATTTCAATTTATATTTCATTATATTAAATGTAACAGTCTTTTACATTCTAGTGTTTACTTAGGCACTAATGGTGATGAAGGCTGGGGGAGAGGAGGGCAGTGGGGTTCTAACTAAAATCTGATAACATTAAGAGGTAAACGTATCAGAAACGCTATCAACCGCTTCTCTAGAAGATACCGATCAGTTCTTCCGTAAAAACTTGACCAGTGCCTAGTTTGTAACGACGGCAAATTCTACACATAGTTTGGATTAATAAATGAAATTACAGTACTGTTGCCAGGAAGGCATCTGGCCCAGACGGTATCCCCGTCAGATTTTATGTTGACTATGCTCCAAGTATAGCACCATTCTTATCCATCATCTATTAGAGATTATTGGAACAGCGGAAAGTTCCACGGCACTGGAAGAAAGCCCAGGTCAAAGAAATCGATACAAAGGGTAGAAAATCGGACGCACATAATTACCGGTCAATTTCACTGACATCGATTTGTTGTATAATCATGCAACATATTTTATGTTCAGACGTAATGACCTTTCTAGACTTTGAGAAGTTCATCTGCAGAAACCAGCACGGTTTTAGGAAACAGCGGTCATGCGAGACACAGCTGTCCCTCTTTGTGCATGATATACAACAGGCTCTAGATACCGGCTCCCAGGTTGATGCCATATTTCTCGACTTTCGAAAGGCGTTCGACTCAGTTCCGCACTGTCATTTGCTCCAAAAAGTGCGCGCTTACGGCCTATCCGATGACATATGCGGTTGGACAGATAGTTTTCTAGCAGACAGAGAGCAGTATGTCGTCCTGAACGGGATGACTTCAACAGAAACAAGCGTAACTTCAGGTGTGCCCCAGGGCAGTGTACCTTTTTACGACTTACATAAACGATCTGGCTGATGATATTGACAGCGGCATTAGACTGTTTGCCGATGATGCCGTAGTCTACAGGAATGTAGTATCACGCTAAAGTTGTGAACAAATCAACGAGGATATACAGAAAATAAATGCGTGGTGTAATGACTGGCACTTATCTCTCAATATTAGTAAGTGTAACCTACTGCGCATAACAAGGCGAACATCCCCATTAATGTAAGAGAACAAAATAAACGCCCAGTCTTTGGAAGCGGTAACATCCGTATCTGGGTGTGACTATTCGAAATAATCTCAAATGGAATGATCAGATTACACAAGTAACGGGCAAGGCGAATTCTAGATTGCTGTTTACTGGTAGAATCCTGAAGCGATGCAATCCTTCAACAAAGGAAACAGCTTACAGTATGTCAGTTCGTCCAGTCTTACGAGTATTGTTCGTCTGTATGGGACCCTTACCAGTTGGGTCTGATTCAAGAGATTGAGAAGGTCCAAAGAAGAGCGGCAAGGTTCCTGACTGGTACATTTAGCCATCGCGAGAGCGTTACGAATCTCATAGAAAGTTTGAAGTGAGACACACTTTCAGATAGACGGCGAGCTAAGCGGAAGGGGCTGACACTGAATTCCGAAATCCGATCTTCGCCGAGGATGTAGAGCATATATTATTACCACCAACTTTCAAATCGCGCAATGATCACTATTCAAAGATAAGAGAAACTACAGCTCGTACTGAGGCGTTCAGACAGTCGTTTTTCCCTAGCGCGATCCGCGAGTAGAGCAGACGGGAGTAAATATGACTTTCGCGCGAATTGTGCCCTCCACCACACACCGCTTGGTGGCTAGCGGAGTGTATATGTAGATGTAGAATTGTCAAGATACAGACATGTTTAATGTCTACTTTTTGACAGTAAATGTTATGGTATCACGTACCTACACTCCTGGAAATGGAAAAAAGAACACATTGACACCGGTGTGTCAGACCCACCATACTTGCTCCGGACACAGCGAGAGGGCTGTACAAGCAATGATCACACGCACGGCACAGCGGACACCCCAGGAACCGCGGTGTTGGCCGTCGAATGGCGCTAGCTGCGCAGCATTTGTGCACCGCCGCCGTCAGTGTCAGCCAGTTTGCAGTGGCATACGGAGCTCCATCGCAGTCTTTAACACTGGTAGCATGCCGCGACAGCGTGGACGTGAACCGTATGTGCAGTTGACGGACTTTGAGCGAGGGCGTATAGTGGGCATACGGGAGGCCGGGTGGACGTACCGCCGAATTGCTCAACACGTGGGGCGTGAGGTCTCCACAGTACATCGATGTTGTCGCCAGTGGTCGGCGGAAGGTGCACGTGCCCGTCGACCTGGGACCGGACCGCAGCGACGCACGGATGCACGCCAAGACCGTAGGATCCTACGCAGTGCCGTAGGGGACCGCACCGCCACTTCCCAGCAAATTAGGGACACTGTTGCTCCTGGGGTATCGGCGAGGACCATTCGCAACCGTCTCCATGAAGCTGGGCTACGGTCCCGCACACCGTTAGGCCGTCTTCCGCTCACGCTCCAACATCGTGCAGCCCGCCTCCAGTGGTGTCGCGACAGGCGTGAATGGAGGGACGAATGGAGACGTGTCGTCTTCAGCGATGAGAGTCGCTTCTGCCTTGGTGCCAATGATGGTCGTATGCGTGTTTGGCGCCGTGCAGGTGAGCGCCACAATCAGGACTGCATACGACCGAGGCACACAGGGCCAACACCCGGCATCATGGTGTGGGGAGCGATCTCCTACACTGGCCGTACACCACTGGTGATCGTCGAGGGGACACTGAATAGTGCACGGTACATCCAAACCGTCATCGAACCCATCGTTCTACCATTCCTAGACCGGCAAGGGAACTTGCTGTTCCAACAGGACAATGCACGTCCGCATGTATCCCGTGCCACCCAACGTGCTCTAGAAGGTGTAAGTCAATTACCCTGGCCAGCAAGATCTCCGGATCTGTCCCCCATTGAGCATGTTTGGGACTGGATGAAGCGTCGTCTCACGCGGTCTGCACGTCCAGCACGAACGCTGGTCCAACTGAGGCGCCAGGTGGAAATGGCATGGCAAGCCGTTCCACAGGACTACATCCAGCATCTCTACGATCGTCTCCATGGGAGAATAGCAGCCTGCATTGCTGCGAAAGGTGGATATACACTGTACTAGTGCCGACATTGTGCATGCTCTGTTGCCTGTGTCTATGTGCCTGTGGTTCTGTCAGTGTGATCATGTGATGTATCTGACCCCAGGAATGTGTCAATAAAGTTTCCCCTTCCTGGGACAATGAATTCACGGTGTTCTTATTTCAATTTCCAGGAGTGTATATCATCCCATGGGTGACGTTACAGTGGTAACGGAATTACATGTTTTCGTTCAATACCGATAGCAGTTGCATCGGATCGGTCGGAACCAGTGGTGCATACCCGCTAAGCCACACATCCAGTGGCTCCGTACCACGAGCGCCTCGATATGGGATCGCCGGCGGCAGTAGCTCAGCCCCACACACGTTTGGAGACAGTTAGTTTTGGAACGGTATGAAGAAGTCGCCTAATCCTGCTACTACCCCATTATTGTTACTGTCGGGATAGCTGAAAGTTGAACTCCATTTCTTGCTGCATTCTTTGTAATGAGTCTTCGTTCGCTTGGAGAAACACAAGTTAGGTAAATCTTCAATTTGCTGTGTTACTTATTCACTAATATATCTTTAAAGTCAGTACCGCCATTAGACTGTTGTTTATTTACAGTGTTAGATTACAGTTACACAATCATGTTTTCGGCTTCAAAGTGCTATAATGAAGTGTTTTCTGAAAGCTGGTTAGACAATAACAGTGAAATACGTAACAACTAATATAACCGTATAAGATTCCATATTTGCAATGCTTACTTACAAGCGTTATAAATTGCCTAAGATGGCATACTGCCGTATTAAAATACACTATTAGACACATTGTCTGAGAGTCGATATTTCTGGCAGAGCCTGCTGCTTTGTTTCATTACTGTGTACACCATCTTGATTGAATGACAGTTGGCTAAGTGTCAAATTGTCTTGGTCAAAGAAATTCCTGTTACTAGCAGGTGACCTTTTTTAGTCTTTGGATTCAGGGTCCTGCAGGATAGGAAAGGTTAGGATCAATTTATTTTCTTTGGTTGGTGTTACATCTTTGCAGTACCTGTTTCTCTTTGTACACAATGAAGTTGCCTGCTCATAAACAAAAACAGTAACAAAACTCTCGATAATATTCGCTGCATCCATGGATATAGCAGTCCAGCTAGTCATTGACGTTGTTTAAAGTACATTTGAGCGGGTAAATATACAGCTTTGTACGTGAAATTAACACAGGGCCAACTCTAAGTTGTGTAATTTTACCTCAATTCAGAATTTACATCATACAAATTAGATGTCACTACTACTACATGTAAATAAGATTTATAGCACTAAGATTGCAGCCATATGTATCAATACTACGGTGCACTCACGTTTGTAATTATATTTCATCAACCATTAACAAATAATAGGATATCTCTACTCTTTACATTATGTTAAATTTAAATGTGGTCTTTAACATGAAATCTTTTGATTCTTTTATTTGCTTAAATGCTTTTATGTACAAGACATGTTTCACATACCTGTGTTATTTGCACTTATTCCTAAGTAATGTTCCACCACATATAACAGGATTTACGTACCTGATGATACGTGCATCATAAATATCGCTTCGAACCTCACCGGTTAATTAATGAGTGAGCAGAATAAGTAATTGCACTGTATTGTATGAATTCTGAATTGAGGTAAAATTACACAACTTAGAGTTGTCCATGTGTTAATTTCACGTACAAAGCTGTATAGTTACCTATTAAAATATACTTTGAACAACGTCAGTGACTAGCTGGACTGCTATATTTATGGATGCAGCGAATATTATCGAGAGTTTAGTTACTGTTTATGTTTATCAGCAGGCAACTTCATTGTATATCAAGAGTCCGCAGTTCGTGGTCGTGCGGTAGCGTTCTCGCTTCCCGCGCCCGAGTTCCGGGGTTCGATTCCCGGCGGGGTCAGGGATTTTTTCTGCCTCGTGATGACGGCTGGGTGTTGTGTGATGTCCTTAGGTTAGTTAGGTTTAAGTAGTTCTAAGTTCTAGGGGACTGATGACAATCGATGTTAAGTCACATAGTGCTCAGAGCCATTTGAACCATTTTTGTATACTAAGATAAACAGGTACTGCAAAGATCTAACAACTACCAAAAAAAATAAATTGCTCCTAACCTTTCCTATCCTGCCGGACACTGAGTCCAAAGACTAAAAAAGGTCACCTGCTTATAACAGGAATTTCTTTGACCAAGACAATTTGACACTTAGCCAACTGTCATTCTGTCAAGATGGTGTGCTCAGTAAGGAAACAAAGCAGTAGGCTATGCCAGAAATATCGACTCTCAGACAATGTGTCTAATAGTGTATTTTAATACGACAATATGCCATCTTAGGCAATTTATAACACTTGTAAGTCAGCATTACAGATATGGATTCTTATACGGTTATATCACTTGTTATGTATTTCACTGTTATCGTCTAACCTGCTTCCAGAAAACACTTGATAACGGAACTTAGAAGCCGAAATCATGATTGTGTAAGTGTAAATGTAACACTGTAAATAAACAACAGTCTAATGGCGGTATTGACTTTAAAGAAATATATTATGACTGTGGCCCCGCATTATGAAAAAATTCCAGAATAATAATATCTGCTCCCGTCCAGCTTTTCTATTACGACAGCGGCCGCACTTCTATGTCACTCACTTTTCCTTACCGTTGTGTACAAAGTCTTACGCTGCAAATGTTATCCGCGTCTCATACTCAAATATTTCAATCAGCAGTACAGTAATGCAGTGACACTCTTTTTTGCCTCTCTTGCTGTATTTTCACATTCTCTTGATCTTTTGTCGTTTTTTTAACGGAGAGTACCTTCCATTCCCCAGACTCACACATTTTCAGGACCTCTCAAAACGTCCACGCTTTATAGCAGTCGTTTGTAGCCGGGAGAAAGTGGAGCTACGTACGATACGATGATAGGATCTGGTCACGGTGCGGTAATGGATTAGCTTAACAGGCCATTACCAGCGAACGCGGCGCTCCCTGTCTGTAAATCAAAGTCAGCTTCCCTTCCCTTGTGGCGACAGAAGCGCGCCGGCCGGGGTAGATAAAAGTGATACGTCTGACTGCTACAGGCAGCTGCTTTTCCGCAGGTTCACCTCAACCGGTAATGGAAAATGCACTGAGCGCCCCGGCTGTCATTCATCGTCTGGAACAGAGAAGTGGTAGTGGCAAGTTCTGTGGGACCAAACTGCTGAGGTCATCGGTCCCTAGGCTTGCACACTACTTAATCTAACTTAAACTAACTTACGCTAAGGACAACACACACACACCCATCCCCAAGGCATGACTCGAACCTCCGACGGCGGAAGCCGCGCGAACCGTGGCAAAGCGCCCAAGACCGCACGGCTACCCCGCGCGGCTGAACAGAGAAGTAATCAACTATTAGATATCTGTACTTCCCAACAGAAAGAGCTCTGTTTCCTGCTATTCCTGCATAACGCCGGATTGATGTAACGTGATTTCATTATTGTTTATAAGACGTCGTTTTCCTATTATGGCTGCATCTCTGTGGGTGTTATACCTGACTCTTTGACTTAGCATTCCGTCCTTGCAAAACCCTGCTCGTACGTTAGTTCTAACACAATTACTGGCTGCTTTACGAGATGCAGAGCAATAATAAGGTGAAGAAATTTGCCTACTTTTCACACTGAGTGTTACTTATTTACCTTACCATTCCTGTTGGGACTTGTAATTTTGAAACATAAATTTAACTGACCATGTCAGCTCTGTAATCGTTAGCAGCTATTGTATTTTTTTGCTATT
Source organism: Schistocerca piceifrons (assembly GCF_021461385.2). Classification (NCBI taxonomy): domain Eukaryota; kingdom Metazoa; phylum Arthropoda; class Insecta; order Orthoptera; family Acrididae; genus Schistocerca; species Schistocerca piceifrons. The sequence continues at coordinate 972,004,701 of NC_060139.1, read as the reverse complement.
TTTAACTGTTTGGAAATTTTATTTTGCTCCGAAGGGCGGTTGATTATTGTTGCTCTTGAAATGAAAAAACATTTTCTTACATATTTCCAGATGGCACGAACTACTATCGATTATGTTGTTTGTGCAGGTTGGTTTCTGGTATATTCCGAATTTATGGGTGCCCATACACCTAAAAAAATTAATCGTATGTTGTTTTTCTAGTTTCACAATAAAAACGACATACGGATCTACAGCCGGCCGTTGTGGCCGAGCGGTTCTAGGAGCTTCAGTCCGGAACCGCGCTGCTGCTACGGTCGCAGGTTCGAATCCTGCCTCGGGCATGGATGTGTATGATGTCCTTAGGTTAGTTAGGTTTGAGTAGTTCTAAGTCTAGGGGACTGATGACCTCAGATATTAAGTCCCATAGTGCTCAGAGCCATACGGATCTACACTTTCAAGTTGCAATAACATGCTACCTATTTCAGCAATCTTTCTGGTAAAAAAACATAACTGTGTCTCTGCATGTCTCTTGCAGTAAATAATCTTGCTAGCAGTATTAGTAAATTTCTTGAATAATTAGTTTTCAACATCGAATAAAATTTTTCCAGGTTTGTGACCGCATTGTCAATACGTAAAACTACCGACGTTTCGGTCAATGCTGCAAGTGACCTTCTTCAGGGTGTTTACTTTTAGAGGGGTGATAGCGACGCATTGTCCTGCAAAGCGCCGCATCAACACACTGTTTTGAATCTGTTGACTAATGCCATTTATACTAAAGATTCAGTAACGCCAGAATGCTTGTTTTCGTAAATGTAGTCGACGGGACGTAGAACCTTCATATTCTGCCCTCCCTCCTTTGCTTTATTACCTACAAATAAACACTACCAGAGAATCGGTAGCAATTATATAATCTTCCGTTTATTTTCTATCTAAACGTGAAACACTTATTACAAGGTTAATAGAGAGGTAGAGTGCTCAGTTGTCGGAGATCTGGGAAACCACAACAACAGCAGAGAGGCAAAATAGCTGCCTACTGAATCACGAAAGTCCGACACGCACCACTGAGCGTATTTGGCTGCGGACTATTCAAGCAGAATAGCTGACCGACCGTGTTTCATGGCGCACAAATTGCGCCGCCTTTTTTTAGTCACGAAATTGCAGTCACACAGGCGTGAGCACTCCATTTGTGGGAGACTGTTTGCGTCACTGGCAAGTGCTTTCACAGGCAAATAAATAGTACTATGTTTCCCTTGACTTTTTTCCGCGGAGGTGTCGGCCCATACCAATGGCTTTTTTAGCGACTTACTGTTTGCAAAACTACCTGCGCATCATCAGATTATTTCTACTAGTTTTCGGATTTAGGTTGATCTTTACACATTTTTTGTATTTCTTGTGCAATTTCAACTTGTTCCTCATTTACGTTCTATTTTTGCTTTGCTCCATAGACGCTGTGTTATATACCTATGATAGTTATTTTATTTTTTCTAAGGTGATCTGTCCATCTCTTATTTTCCCTACATATTAAAATTTTACAGACTGACTGCTAGTCCGTTTTTAGCCTGCCATGTCAATCTTATGTATTGTTTTAACTCCTCGTTCCCTGTTCTTCCGGTTCGTTGATGTTTCAATATTACCATGATACTTCATTTCGTGATTCTCTGCGAGTGCACAAATGGTTTCCACATTGTGTTCCTTTTAGTTTCCGTGCTATTTTATACTTCTGTTTCTAGTCTTTTTCTGTCCGCAGCTCGTGGTCGTGCGGTAGCGTTCTCGCTAACCCGCGCCCGGGTTCGATTCCCGGCGGGGTCAGGGATTTTCTCTGCCTCGTTATGACTGGGTGTTGTGTGATGTCCTTAGGTTAGTTAGGTTTAAGCAATTCTAAGTTCTAGGGGACTGATGACCATAGATGTTAAGTCCCATAGTGCTCAGAGCCATTTCTAGTCTTTTTCTGACACTTGTCTCAAACAGTTTTCGCATAGGCGCTGAAGACCTTGCTGTCGTGCGCCGGTCCCAATATATCCACCACCACCAGTTCGTTTTTAATCTCTGTGGTTTGTAGCCAGTCATGCTTCTTCCGTGGAACATGCAACTGTAGGTGTACATCTTAATCCACCTATTAAAACTTTTAACACCCAGTTCTTTTCTGTTAGCAGTGTTTCTTTCCTACACTCATTCTGCAGTTAGTTCATTTTTTATTATCACGAAAGAGGTAAGGGAATGCCACGGATACGTTCTGCGAATTGGGGTAGCAGTCATTAAAAGAAAGGCTTTGCGACGGGGTTTTCACCTGAAATTTCTGTTGTGTCGGGAGCTGGGCCGACACCGTGAAGTTGAGATGGCTGAAAAGGCAAGCTAGACTAACGCAGACGGGCGTGATGTACTGGAACAGGATACGTAATTAATGTTAGGAAGAAAAGTACGGAACAGGTTTAATACTTAACTTTACTCACGCATGGTGGTACATCGATCTTGACGATACACAGGAGACTTTAAGTACAATCACTGTATGGCTAATGGCGCCTTGCTAGTTCGTAGCCATTAACTTAGCTGATGGCTATTCTGTCTCTCGGCTAATGAGAGAGAAAGGCTTCGTACATCTGGTCGGTAGCTAGGTTCTCGTACAACTGGGCGGTAGCTAGGTTCTCGTACAACTGGGCCTAGTGCTCTCTCGTATCACGAGACCTGCCTTGGTGGTGGCGCTAGGTCTGCGATTACACAGTGGCGACACGCGGGTCCGACATGTACTAAATGGACCGCGGCCGATTTAAGCTACCACCTAGCAAGTGTGGTGTCTGGCGGTGACACCACATTTTCAATCACCAATTGTTTCATCAGAGTATCAAAATGTTTTGTTGCTGCCCAATTACAATGGGAGAAATGGTCGTCGTAATAAAATAAGAGTATCCTGAACTTGGTTCAATGATCCTCTGCCAGGCACTTAAGTGTGAACTCCAGAGTCACGATGTAAATGTAGAAGCAACCATTCTTCCTAAGAGTACCCTCTTTTCAGTTTGGAAATGTCTTCATCTGCTGTTATTCTTACAAGATTATGCCTCATTACGTCAGTGAATTAACCACCTTCGCTACGCGCTATTTAGTAAAGTTTTTCTTTCACCCATGTGTCACCTAGAGTTTTTATGTGGTCAGCTTTACGCAAATAAAGTTTCAGATTCCTTGGTCATAGCTGTGTTTTCTTCCTACACTCACTCTGCAGTTAGTTCGTTTTGTATTATCACGAAGCAGACTGTGTTTCATCAGTGAATACGTTCTAATATTTCTATTGTTCAAAGGTTTAAATCTGCTTGTATCGTTTATGAACCATGTGCTTAGTTCGAAAAGGACTCGCACTATCATCAATACAGTCACGAGCGACGCCTACCCCTACAGCAACCCTTTCGCTCTAATGATGATGGGATCCACGAGATGTGGACTCTACGACATACCGATACTGACACTATTGAGAAGCAATTCTTATCCACGACCGCTCGATAGTCACTCCCAAGCCATGCAGATCTGACGAAGCTACAAGACTGCAAGGCCCGCATCTCGTGGTCGTGCGGTAGCGTTCTCGCTTCCCACGCCCGGGTTCCCGGGTTCGATTCCCGGCGGGGTCAGGGATTTTCTCTGCCTCGTGATGGCTGGGTGTTGTGTGATGCCCTTAGGTTAGTTAGGTTTAAATAGTTCTAAATTCTAGGGGACTGATGACCTAAGCTGTTAAGTCCCATAGTGCTCAGAGCCATTTGAACCATTTGAACCAAGACTGCAGGGGCATGGCGTAGCCACGTGCTCTTCCCTCGTCTGCGATGCCAGAACGAGGGGGTAAATCAACTTCGTATAAGTCTGCAGAAGCTGGCGAGGACTTGGAATCCCACGTGACATAATGACACAGCCACGTGGGAGCCATGTATGGCCACGCGGCGCTGACGAGACTGTCCCCTGTTGCCCATAGGCTGCAAGTTGCCGCGTGCAGGCGCTATCTGCTTCCTTTACAACTCGCACTGTGTTATGACGTCGCTAGCCGCCATATTTCTTGGTCGAGTAGTAGTGGAGAGTGGGTGAATCTGACGCAGCGGCTAAAATGATGCACGCCAATGTGTCATTAACTGTGAGAGTTTGTCTTATCTGATCGGTGCTATCACCTGGTGCCCAGTTATACAAATAAGCATATAGAACGAGGGAACCATTTCTTGTCAGTTGTCGGCGCAAAGAACATGAGTGTATTTTGTTCTTATTCCTTCTCATATTTGATCCCTAGTTTCTAAGAGGTAAGCCATTTCCTGTTATGTTAAAACACAACTTTTTTTGTTATGCCTACACACACACAATTATATAAGAGCTATTTGTCTTAAGCAAAGCGCGAGTGTGGAGCTATAGTTTTATATAAGCCATGCTTGTTGGGGCAATTTCACGCACAGAGGCCGCGTGCGTCATTTTACCCACACTAATGGAAGTAGGTAGCTAAATGAGATAGTTAATGTACATGTAATGAAAGTAAAAATAAAATAGTGTGTCGTTTTTATAAGAATGGATTCCTCTGTTCAGATGGTGAGGAGGTACACCCGAAAAACAGAGAGAGCTTTTTTTGGACGGCGGCTGAACTACGAAATGCCGTCAGCGCTCTCCATAATGGGACTTGTATTACACAGAGTGCCATCCACCTCAACGTACCAGACACAAAGATCTGTGCGTATTATGTGGTGAATTCGGCAAAGATGGCGAGGACTGGTACCGGTGTATTTCTTGTGTTTCGGTGACATTCTGAAAGCAATGGTTGGGACAGTCATGGAAACTGTAACGTTGACTCCTGTCTGAAGAAGCGTTAGTTGTTTTACAGATAGGCAAGGGACCAGTTACTGAATACGCTTCTTCATTGTTCTCACTGTTTTATAAGAAAACTATAACTATTGTTTTGTATCAATTTCATAGTAAATTAAGCTTGATATTTTCGCTATTTTATTTTTGTAAACAATGTTGTTCTGTGTTTTGCTTGACAAACATAGTATTCGATACATATATTTTATATTATAAGATGTGTGGAACTGACTATCCTATAGCATTCCTTGCCCCAGTTTACCCCACTTACTGCGACATTTTACTGTTACGTTGGGTAGAAGGATGCAGTCAGTGATGTCACAATTATCAGTTATTTTATAAAACATGTAGCTGTATATTTACGGCTTTAAGAGATGTTACAGTAAACACATGTGGGTAATGCTGTAAGAAAATTGGAGCCTCTACGTGTTATAGAATAAAGGCTATAGTTAAAATACATCAGGTGCGTCAAATTCTCCCACTTTCCCCGAAGGCTACTATCATGCACTCTGCGAGTGCTCGCTCACGTGAAGGCGAGAGAAGTCGAGCTGCGAGTGAGCGAGTGATGAGGAATGAGTGCAGCCCACGGGCCTCCGCGCTGGATCCATGAAGAACCCTACTTGCACGTGGCGCCACAGATGTGCTAATATGGAAAAAGTTGAAGTAACCTGGGAGGGAGGGAGGGGCGGGGGGGGTTGAAGTTTCACGTGTACACAAGCATCCCCATATCCACTAGCATTCCCTGAAACCATTCTGAGTGGGACACTAATAAATCTCATACAGGCATTCCATACATGAATATGCTACGGACAAACAACAGGCGACTATTATATGCTCTTTGTATTTCAGTAAAATTTAAGAACTTTTTTTTAAATGCTGTACAACGTTTCCATTCATACCTTACATTCTGACAAAAGCGCGTAATGATTGGAACTAAAAGGGACCAATAAAGGGGCGTATCAGGAGACCCACAAGGATCACTATGAAGCCGATTACTTCTCTAATTGTATAAGATGTTCGAAAGTTCCCTTTACATACTTCTGGGACTTGTATAGGAGAGCGAGCACATGATATTTTGAACTGGAACCCACGTCCGGAAACTTACCGTTCCCGTTTTTCAGCCGTTTGAAAACATGTTCGCTAGATGAGTTTGCAGCAAGACAGTCATAGTGGGAGGTGCGTACGTCGGACTGATTCACTTTCATTTGACATTTGTTCTACCTCTCTCACCTGGTTCGAGCATCATTGACATGTCTGTGAGTGTTCGAGCAACATGGTTGAATGCACGTATGCAGAATACACGGAAATGATACTTCATTATGGAGAAACTCATGGTAATGGAAAAGCGGACTTTATCAAGATCCATCTCATACCCTTTTCGCCACAATTGCGCCACTGCTTCGAGAAACGGGTACCTTCACCGTCAGCAGGCGTGACTGTGGTGCTATAAGGAGACGCCGCATAACCGAATTGGAAGAGGCCGTATTGCATCACGTTGAAGAGAACCCCTCAACTAATACACGAGCAATTGCGCGTGTAATGGATGCTACTCTCGGAATCGTCTGATATGTTGTGGATGACCAACAGCTGCATCCATTCCATCTCCAACACTCCGTACCACCTCTAACACCCACAGACAGGCGAATAAGGCTCGGACCAAGTGACAGTAGTAGAATAGACGCCAAATGACTTCAGCCAATCTGACGTAAGCACCCCCTCCCATGACTGCTCTGTTGCAAACCTGCCCAGCAAACTGTAGCACGGAAACGGTACGTTTTCGGACATGGATTCCTATTCAAAATATTATGTACTCAACCTCCCCCCCCCCCCCCCCCCCTCTAAAAATCCTAGAATTTTGTAACGAGAGTTTTCGAACACGTTGTGTGTTAATGATGTGCCAATTATTCTCTCCCATTGCAAATATCCCCTCATGCTGACGATCTTCACTGAAATCTAAGTTCAAGTTCAGCAAACATATGCACAGCCATCTAGAATGTAAATGCCTATTTACGTGCTTATCAGAGTGGGCGCAGTACATTAGGTTGAAACTTTACCCATCTCAAACGCAAGCAATCTTAGTCGCTCACAGAAAGACATGTTATCATGCGATTCACATAATCTTTTCCACCCTTAATCATAAAACACACAGAAATGACCTTTTTTCTTCAGCAAAGAACTTGGGATAATTCTGGACAATCACTTAGACTGGATTGAACACACAGCTGCAGTCTTAAAAGAAGGTGTCAGTCATCACTTCACTCACTATAGAAATCCAAAAAATATTTTCAGGGACGTGATTTAAGAACAATATTCTTCAAAATTTCAGAGAAATTGAATTGCTTCCAAGATTCAAAAGACAGCTAATGACCCAACTTTTATTACAATAACCACGTCTGCCCTATACTAGCCTGTAGTTCACTCTCATCAATTACCCCTCCCCACAACTTTTCTTTTCCATATGCTGGCATAGTTCTTTATTTAAATTCCCATTCCTATTACTCACTGTCACTATCATTTCAATCTTCTCCTCTTTCTTCAACCCTTATGCTTCTGATAATACGCAGTAAACATCGCCTCAAATGTGATCTATATCATTCTTAATTTCCTTTATTATCATTTTCATTATCATCATCATCATCATCATCATCATCATCATCACCACCTTTGGTGAGTGTTGTTCCTGGTCCGACCCTAATCTGTCAGGCTAACTAAACTTCATTCGAACAGGTCTCAGAAGACCCTAACGGTACTGACCGACAGCCTGTACACGTCACTGGATGCGGATATGGAGGGGCATGTGCTCAGCACACCGCTCTCCCGACCGTTGTCAGTTTTCGTGACCACAGCCGCTACTTCTCAATAAAGTAGCTGCTCAATTTGCCTCACAAGGGCTGAGTGCACCCCGCTTGCCAACAGCGCTCGGCAGACCGAATGGTCACCCATCCAAGTGATAGTCAAGCCCGACAGCGCTTAACTTCGGTGATCTGATTGGAACCGGTGTTAACACTGTGCCAAGGCCATTGGCAATCTGTCAGGCTAATTATCATTAAATAAATAAATATGTACCCCCTGTGCAAGTGGATACAATATGGTTTGCAATAAACTTGGGTGCCATTATCTGCAAGTACAAACGTCTTGGGTGACTCATCTCTCCACGCTCAGGCATCGAATAGCAGTTTTTCTGGTCCCATGTTAATTACTGTAAGCTGGGACGTGGACATATGTATAGATGTGGCGATGATGATATTTGTTCCATCTGCCGAGGAGGTAATTCTGGATTGTATGGCTTCTAACTGATTCCTGTTGTCCTCGATGGTGTTGGTAAGTCATTCAGTGCATTGTCTTTCCTCTTCTATTATTAGGATCTGCGATTCCTGCCATTCACCGCAATTCTGCGCTGCGCATGACAGTTGGCTTAGGTAGTTGCGGTTTTCCGCAAATCTATTCAAGGTGTACGCTTCGCACGGCGGCACGGAAAAAGCCTAGAACGCTCTCAACAAAGCCGATGGGGTATCCCACTTGTCGAGCACTCACTGCTGGGCCACGATGAAAGCCGGGACCTACACGTACCTGATTACGCTGCAGTTCACAATTAAGTGCCTGACAGAGGTTTATCGAACGATCTTCTTGTTCTACCGTTCCACTCTCGAACAACAAGCGGGAAAAACGAACACTGTAACCTCCCCACCGTAATTTAAAAGAAAAAGACAATACTTAATACAAATGGGAGCCGAGTGTAACCTCCCCACAATAATTTTAAAAATGAAAATGAATGACAATATTATTTAAGAATGCTAATGGACATTGCGCTAAGTGTAACTTTCCCACAATGGAATCTACTGACAATGACAATTAAATAAAATTAGCAATCTGACTCAAATATAAGTTCTTCACAAAAAAATTAAGGTCAATTCAGTGATAAGAAAATTCAATTAAACCGGAATATCGGTCTTTGGCCCTGTGTAAAACAATCAGAATTAAACTCTTACCTCATTGTAACTGGATGTCAAATTTCTGCTCTTATTCTTTCGCGCAGCTTGGAGTAACTGCATTGCAAATAATAATATTCTTTTTTTTGTGATTTTACTGAAATTTTTCTTTAACGGAAGTGGAATGAAAAGGGAAGTGCAATTAAATAAATTTTGTTTTGTAAAAACTACTTTGGAATAAAAATTATTATTGGGGGACTTGTTGGAGATTAATTACAATAAATAAACTTTACATTATCTGCTGATTACCTTACTTAACAATATACCTCATTTAGCCTCTTGACCAGAATGCCATGTCGACGCTTGCCGACTCCTTACACACACAACTCCGCTCGACTGCTATTGCCGACATACTCCACGCAACTAAACAGAGCTACAGACTGAGAACCGCTCTGCATGACGACTACTAGCGTACTGCACTGCACGACTACTACTAGCGAACTGCTCGCAACACTCGCGCGGTCAAGCGCAGACTAACTACGATAAATGGCTCTCTGGTCAGAGACGCTGCAATGCCTCGCCATCGCTGCTACGTTACATACGTGTTTCATAACCCTCCACTGGGGGGGGCAAAAATTTGGCAGCGATGGTGAGTCATTTGGACTTGCCAATCGCGGCATTATTTTTTTTCTAATTAATAAACTTCTACAATTTACAGAATATTTAGATGTAGTACATAAATTAAATGTTGTGCACACGCACTAAGTACAAAATATATCAGACAAAGACAAAATGTGAGTACAAAACATAGTAGCAAATCAGAAAAATGTATATACAAATTATTTGATAGATAACAAAGTGCACAGGCACTGAAAAAATTCTTTGGCATATTCAGAACAAATAAACAGACTGGCAAAAAATATTATGTTGACAAGTGACATGAGTGCACATGCACTGCAGTTGAGAACATATCAGTAAATGATGAAATGTATATACAATTAGTAACAAATGACATAAGTGCATACGCATTGAAGTATTGAATATACAGAATAGTACAAATCATATTGAAAAATGAGAAAAGTGCACAGGCACTGAAGTTCAGTAGAAAACATATTAACACCTAACATAAGTGCACATGCACTGTAGTTCAGAACATATCCTTAAAATAAAAAATGTATACACAATATAAAAGACAAGAGTGCACATACTGTACTTGAGAACAAATCGAAAAAATTGTCTTTAGCATTTTCGCAATAAATAAACATAATGGCAAAAAAAAATCATGTCCAAAGTGCACACGCACTGAAAAAATGTCTTTAGCATTTTCACAACAAATACAATATAAAAGACAAGAGTGTACATATACTGTACTTCAGAACAAATCGAAAAAAATGTCTTTAGCATTTTGGCAATAAATAAACATAATGGCAAAAAAAAATCATGTCCAAAGCACACACGCACTGAAAAAATGTCTTTAGCATTTTCAGAACAAATAAACATAATGGCAAAAAAATCATGTCCACCAGTGACATAAGTGTACTCGCACTGGAGTTCAGCGAATCGAAAAAAAAATGTATAACCCACGAACATAAATGATGTTAGCAAAAAAATGATTTTCACTATGTGACAAGAATTAGGATAGGAAAGGGAAGGATTGCATCATGGTTGTAGCACTTTAGATTGCACACAGCTGTTCTGAAAGTCCATATCTTTCCACAGAAGTACAACACCAAGTGACACAATTTGCAGTTCTTTTCCCATCAGAATTTATCAGTGTAGCCAAGACACTGAATTGTCGTAGTAATATTCCATTTTTTTATTTTGGCAGTATATTAGGTACACCAAACAGTGGGACCATAATAATGTCTTCATCGCTCACGGTGGTGGACAGCATGTCGTGTCAACACCACGCTCTTACAAGGCACACCAACGTAAAATTAGTGCAAAACCAAATATAGTGCTCCATGATCACTGGGATAAACAGGACAAATGGATATTGCAGTAATTCAGGGTAGTTAGCTCATGAGGTGAAGGACATTAAGTCACATAATATTGACAATTACAGTCTTCATTAGTAGTTTGTGGCATTCATAGCCCAGTTATTGAACATTTCTGTACCAAGTATGTAGTATTACAGAAAAATGTTCATGAATTGTTTTACATAGAATCAGTAGTCTTCTTTTCCTAGTTACAAAGTATAGCATGGTTAATTAATCATTTGTCATTCCAATATAGTAAGAATCATTAGTCTTCTCCTGATTACAAAGCATTATGAAACAATCACATTCTTTTCCAGTTACAGAGTATAATTAAGAATCATTAACCTTCTCCTAATTACAGTTAATTAATCATTTGTCATTCTAATATAGTAAGAATCATTAGCCTTCTTCTAATTACAAAGCATTATTAAACAATCACATTCTTTCCCAATTATAAAGCATAGCATAATTAATTAATCATTTGTCTTCCAATAGTAATAATCATTAGCTTTTTCCTAATCACAAAGCATTATGAAACTATAGCATAGTTAATTAATTATGTGTCATTCCAATATAGTAAGAATCATTAGCTGGCATCATGGGTAATCGTATTACAATAAACAGTGGCAGTCCTTGGCCAGTTACAAAGTATATTTAGTATGACAGAATAATGTTCATCAGAAGTCTTAGTTGAAAAGGAGAGTCAATTATTGGCCTAGCATTAACACCATACGTTGAGTGATACAAATTATTGGCACTCAGTGGCCAGCAAGTATTGAATAGAATAAAAACATAGTTCATCATTCAGTAGTATTCATATCATTACGAAGTCATTATTAAAAATCAGCTAATTACAATCAAACCATTAATAATCACGGGCATTATAAGTAGTCTCATCACAATAAACAGTGGCAGTTATTAGCTAGTGACAAAGCATTATTAAATATATATACCTTTTTTTTTGTCTCATTAAGAAGTCATTACTGAAGTGACATACTATTCAGAGCTAATCGGCATTACTCAGAACTTTCTCAAACTGGTATCACTATTTGGGACTGGTAATACATTTTTTTTTTTTGTTAGCAATGCATTGCGTTGGGATCGATAATTAATTGCTGAGGCATAACACTATTTGCTTTTGACCTATTGCTGCAAATGAGGATAGGTAACGTCATTCGTCATGAGTCAGCTGTAGCAAGATTATGTAACAAGGCAGTATATGTGATCACATTTATAAATGATAAACACAAATGGGTAAAAAATAAATAAAAATGCAAGTACTAGAACAGGTATAATAAGTAACTAGTTTAGTAAGTATCATGAAAAGCTTCTCCTGGAAAAAATATACAAAATGGATTATTGACCTGAAAGAAGAAACGCACACTATGCTGAAAAGTAGTGAACTTCGAATTAACAGGTAGTGAAATGTGTATAAAATGTGTTCCATAGCTGTCCTTCCCAAAACTTTCCGTCATCCTACTATGCAATGTAACACCTGCTGTCAAAGCAAACTGCAACAAATACTTAAATAACTACATAGCATAAATACATAACTTCAACATTATCCTCATCTGTAAAGAAAACTTCATTATCCATATCATCATAACTTCACTATTATCATCACCTGTAAAGAAAAACTTCATTATTCATAACAGCATATTCTTCATCATTATTTATCAGCATTCATTATCATCTGCAAAAAAATCACTTCATTACTCATTATACAACTATTCCTTATCTCTAGCATATTTCATCACTAAAACTAAGATGTGTAGTTCTGTCTGACAGCCTGCATCAATCACCTTGTATTCTGAAAGAAAAAATTAGTTAAGACTGCTATTCTACGATGAGTATAGTATATTCTTGTTAATGCTTGTTAATCCTGATCCATTTACTCTTCCTCATAAAGTTATTGCATCTTCTTTCGTTTATTCCGTAGGTGAAATTCCCATTTCTATTGAATTTATCTCTTACACGCATCATTTCTTTCTGAAATTGATGAACAAAGATTAACGTCTTGCATTTAAATCATATACCCACTAAATAATGACTGGATATGGTGACATAATTAACCATACAGCATAACATGACAGAAAACTTAATATGTCAAACACATTGACAGTGTTCAAATGCAAAATGTACAGAGAATATCACAATGCAGCAGCAAAAAATGTAAAACAGTCACGATCTTGAGATGTCATAGGGCAAAAAGAATGTCAAAGTCAACTGGTGTGTGTTATATCTTAACTATTTCACAATACATACAAACAAAACTGGAATACAATAATACACACAAAAAAAATATGGAAAATGTGCACGGTCTGATGTGTAACGACAAGAAAAGCGACCTGCTAACCTTACCTTGCCGGGCACTTGCCAAGAAAAAATACGATAATCATCAGTAATTAGTCAGGTGAAATAATTGCATTAGTAAATGACATCATAGTGTGTTGAATCATACAGTGGTTTCACTCAATAAACGGTTTAATGTTTGAGATATGGTGATTGCCTTTCGATTTTCTGGTTCTCAAAGTTTCGACGTGTACAACATTGAGATGAGGGATGCTGTGAATCCGATATGGACCTGCGTATAGAAGTTCAAATTTACTGCACTAACCTTTTAATTTACTGGATAAATAGTGTGTACGTATTAATATCTTCTGTCCAACGTGAAAGTCGCGGCGTCTACAAACCTGTTTTTGTTGTCTTCTCCGGCGCTCTGCGGCACGTTTGATGTTGTTCAGCGCAATGTCAATTATTTCGTGGTGTCTTAGTCGCCGACATTTGGGGAATTTTACTAATTCTTTAATTTTGTTTGGTGGTTCAACGTTTTTCAGTATAACAGACGGAGATAGCATAGTGGATTCATTTGGAATGGAATTCATTACGTCTTGGAATGAGAGTATGTGTGTATCCCAATCAATATGTCTTTTGTGGTAGTATATTCGGTACAGCTTACCAATTTCTTTCATTAATCTTTCACAGGGGTTCGAAGAAGCGTGGTACTTGGATATATAAATCGGAGAAATGTTTCTGGCTCGTAACATGCGTGTCCATACGCTACTACGAAATTGAGATCCATTGTCAGAAATTACTTTCATTACATGCCCTACATGAAATAGAAAATGTTTTACAAATGCTTTCGAAACAGTTTTAGCAGTAGCTTTGCGTAACGGAGTGAAAGTAACAAATTTTGAAGTGAGCTCAACAGCGACAAAGATGTAGCAAAAACCTCTCTTAGTTCTCGGAATCGGACCAAAAATATCCACTGCGGCCATGTGTCTTAACTTAACAGGTATAATGGGATATAAAGGAGGAATATGTGAAGTGGTGTCAGATTTAGCTTTCTGGCAAATTTTACAAGACGCTAAAACTCGTCGTATACGTTTCTCCATGTTAGTAAAATAACAGTTCTGTCTCAGTATAAGAAAACATTTTCGTGCTCCGTAATGTGCGTAACTTAGATGAGTGTACCAGATTAATTTGTTAACCAGTTCGTCAGGAATGCATAATAACCAATTGTTGCTGTCAGGATGAGAGCGGCGAAAGAGAATGTCATTGCGTACAGTGTAGTGGTTTCTAATCGTAACATTATTCTTATCTAGCCAAAGATGTTTAATTTCTTTCCACACGTTGTCTTTGTTTTGTTCTTGTGCTATGTCCTGTAATGACGATGAAATAAAGTTTTCAAATGCAACTTGCTGAATGTACATGACACTGAAATTTGTTTTGCAGAAGTTGGTTGCTACGTCTTGCTGATTGTTGCTGAGAGAACGCGATAGTGCGTCTGCTATAACATTTTGCGTGCCGGGAATGTGAACTATTGTAAAATTAAATTCTTGTAAATAACGTTTCCATCTACTTAATCTGTCGTGAGTAAATTTAGCTGAAAGCAAAAATTGTATCGCTCTGTGGTCTGTGTAGACGGTGGTATGTCTGCCATAAAGAAAATGCCTAAATCTCGTAAAAGCCCATACAACACATAATGTTTCAAGTTCTGTAACAGAATAATTTCGTTCAGCAGGTGACAAAATGCGACTTGCAAATGCGATGTTTTTAATTGCTGTTGAACCATCTTCTTCTATTTCCTGGAAAATGTGTACGCCTAAAGCCGTGTTAGAACTGTCGGTGGCAATGGAGAAATTTCTGGTAAGATCTGGGTGCGATAAAAGTGGTGCATTCAACAAAGCATGTTTCAGGTTCATGAATTCAGAGTGTGCTTGCTTATCCCAAGACCAAATACTGTTTTTACCTGTTAATTGGCATAATCTGGGTGTGTCTAAAGCAGAGTGATGAATAAATTTACGAAAAAAGTTAATTAAGCCCAAAAAACTGCGTAGTTGTTTCTTCGTCGTAGGAACACTAATGTCACGTAGAGCCTGAAGTTTTTCCGGATCAGGTGCAATGCCTTCTGCTGAAATCACGTGTCCAAGAAATTTTATAGAAGTTTTGCCAAAATGCGATTTACTGAGGTTAACTGTAAGTCCTTGTGCACGAAAAGTTTGTAACACAAAGATGTAGCAAAAACCTCTGTTAGTTCTCGGAATCGGACCAAAAATATCTACTGCGGCCATGTGTCTTAACTTAACAGGTATAATGGGATATAAAGGAGGAATATGTGAAGTGGTGTCAGATTTAGCTTTCTGGCAAATTTTACAAGACGCTAAAACTCGTCGTATACGTTTCTCCATGTTAGTAAAATAACAGTTCTGTCTCAGTATAAGAAAACATTTTCGTGCTCCGTAATGTGCGTAACTTAAATGAGTGTACCAGATTAATTTGTTAACCAGTTCGTCAGGAATGCATAATAACCAATTGTTGCTGTCAGGATGAGAGCGGCGAAACAGAATGTCATTGCGTACAGTGTAGTGGTTCCTAATCGTAACATTTTTCCTATCTTGCCAAAGGTGTTTAATTTCTTTCCACACATTGTCTTTGTTTTGTTCTTGTGCTATGTCCTGTAATGACGATGAAATAAAGTTTTCAAATGCAACTTGCTGAATGTACATGACACTGAAATTTGTTTTGCAGAAGTTGGTTGCTACGTCTTGCTGATTGTTGCCGAGAGAACGCGATAGTGCGTCTGCTATAACATTTTGTGTGCCAGGAATGTGAACTATTGTAAAATTAAATTCTTGTAAATAAAGTTTCCATCTGCTTAATCTCTCGTGAGTGAATTTAGCCGAAAGTAAAAATTGTATAGCTCTATGGTCTGTGTAAACGGTGGTATGTCTGCCATAAAGAAAATGCCTAAATCTCGTAAAAGCCCATACAACACATAATGTTTCCAATTCTGTAACAGAGTAATTTCGTTCAGCAGGTGACAAAATGCGACTTGCAAATGCGATGTTTTTAATTACTGTTGAACCATCTTCTTCTATTTCCTGGAAAATGTGTACGCCTAAAGCGGTGTTGGAACTGTCGGTAGCAATGGAAAAATTTCTGGTAAGATCTGGGTGCGATAAAAGTGGAGCATTCAACAAAGCATGTTTCAGGTTCATGAATTCAGAGTGTGCTTGCTTATCCCAAGACCAAATACTGTTTTTACCTGTTAATTGGCATAGTCTAGGCGTGTCTAAAGCGGAGTGATGAATAAATTTACGAAAAAAGTTAATTAAGCCCAAAAAACTGCGTAATTGCTTCTTTGTCGTAGGAACAGTAATGTCACGTAGAGCTTGAAGTTTCTCCGGATCAGGTGCAATGCCTTCTGCTGAAATTACGTGTCCAAGAAATTTTATAGAAGTTTTTGCAAAAATGCGATTTACTGAGGTTAACTGTAAGTCCTTGTGCATGAAAAGTTTGTAACAGTTGTTCAAGAATCAGATTGTGTTCAGACCAGTTAGCTTCTGCGATAAGAATGTCGTCTACATACGTCGTAATTCTGTCCTTAATGCAAACGTGTGTCGGATGGCGTCAAAATTAATAACATTTTCGTGAAGAAGATTCTGCGTGTCAAAATTATTGCTTACGTTACTGGAATATGAAACCTGTACTGTGTCTGGTCAAATTCTGTTTTACGTGCTATTATTTACGCGAGGATGCTGTGGCATTTCGACTATTTGAAGTGCTCTGTTATTTCTTACTGACGTATTACGCTATCGATGACACCTATTGTCTGTTTCATTCATGATTATTTGTTGTTGCTGATGTTGTTGCTGCTAATAAGATCGACTGTTATTAAATGTACGCTGAAAATTGTGCTCGTTATTTTTACGTCTGTCATGATAGTAATTTCTATACGGCGCATTGCGATGCGAGTTGAAATAGTGTGTTGTCTGTACGTAGTTATTTCTTTGCTGCCATGCGTTACTATTTGTTGGGGCTGGGACTATACGTGCACGCGGCGAAACATTAAAGTTTGGTTGACCTTGTAGACTCCATTGTTGGTTAGGTATGCTAAGCGGTTGACTTTCATGCTATTGTGGTGAAAAAGGTCTATTGTTACCAAAAAAGTGCGTTTGCTGTTAATTTTACACATACTGATGATTACGATTTTATCCGTTATTAAAATTACGCTGGTTCTGGAGTGCCTACTGAAAATTGTCACATTCGGTAAAATATTTGTCATATCCGGTTTTCATTACTCGTTTCTTAATACTAGGTAGAGCAATAGTTAAAGAGCAATTCTGATAGATATAAAGGATAGTAGAAGAAAAGGCAGCAGTGCAGAAAACTAAAGATGAAACAGCACTACTACAGCTCGGGGCCCTATGCTCGCTACGGCACATATTCATTAAAGCGTAATGAATCCCCTGAGGTCAATTACGCACTGCAAATAAATTTTAGCTTTTGCGTTGCAGGCAATGGCGGTAAAATTTCAAAGGCAAATTGTTGTATCCGTGCTAATTCAAGTTTCCTCATTACAGGCAATGCTGATGAAAATACAATAACAAATTGTCGCCTCTGGTTCAAAGCTAGTTTCTGCATTACAGGTAATAGTGGTGTAAGCACAAAAATAAATTGTCGTATACAGCTCAAAGCGTGTACCTGTGTTCTGTCATTATTAACTTCCTTACATTTTCTTACAAATGCAAATTGCTTATAATCAACCTTCTCGTCACTGAATTTGATAACACGTTCAGGTTTGTGTGTGAATCTGTTCGTCTGTGTAATTACGGATTTCAAGTTGCGTAGCTTTTCTGATTTTAAGTCGCGTGTCTTTTCGGATTTTAATGCGCGTAGTCTCTGTAAATTATTCACATTATACACGTTGCGTGAGTCAGACAAATGCTCGCAAAGTGGCGTCTGCTGTGTGTTATTATCCGAAATACTTTTCATCTTTGTTACTTCTTGTTGTAAACTCGATAACTTTCTACGCAACGTGTTATTAGACGAATCGATCTCATTAATTGTCTGCTGTAAATTTTGAAATTCAGGTGTTTGGATAAATGAAACCGGTGCAGTATCGTCTGATTTATTGTCATTAGTATTTTCGATAACATCAATACGACTGGCCAATTCATCACATTTTTCAGTCAGTATTTTAACCTGATCATCGGTTTTAGAATCAGACGCATTAATCTGTTTTTGCAACTTACGCGTAGTTTCATTCAGTTTTTTAACGTCAGTTTTGACGACATCTGAATCATGTGCTAGTTCTAATTGTTCTAGTCTGTCGGTCACTGTTTGAAAATCGGTTGTGTATGTATCTGTTTTTGATTTAAGATCAGAAATTTCATCCCGTAATTCCGCGTTTAACTGTTCTATGGTATTAATTTTGTCGGACACTGTAGTAATACTATTGTCTACATACGTCTTCGCTTTCGCGAACATTTTACGTTTGTCTTCCTGTCTCTGTGCTCTGATTGTTTCCATTACTTGTCGTTTCACTTTGTTTTGATCCTGAATAAATTTGCGGAAACGCGTATCACTGTTTTGTATGTGAAGATTAAAGCGTTCGTCAATCTGAGTGTTCTGTTGGTCGAATTTCGCGTCGATCTTTTCATCCATTGTGCGCGAAAGTTCTGCTGTCATTGCTTTAAACTCGTCCCATAGTTGTGTAGCTTTTTCAGAGCACTGTTTAGCGACTCCGCTAATTTCGTCTCTGAGTATTTCTGTTGCGGCTGTTTGCATTTCCCTTAATTCTTGCGCAACAGACTTTATTTCTTCGCTATTTTTTCGTGAACAAGCCTCAATTTCCACGCGCAACTGTTCCTTAGTGTCATGGCACTGCGCGGCAACTGCTCTAATTTGTTCACTAAGCTGTCTGGAATTGTCGTCTAATTTCTCATTAAGCTGTTTGTTCTGTTCCCTAAGTTGTTTGAGATCTTCGGCATTATTGTCAAGTTTTTCATTTAAGTGTTGTTTGAGTTTTTCATTATCTTGTTTGTTATCTTCCCTAAGTTGTTTGACCTGTTCATTAAGTTGTTGTTTGAGATCTTTACTACTGTTGTCTTGTTTTTCAAGAATTTGTAGCAACAATGCCTTAAGTGGATCCGACAAAAAATTAGCATTTCTATTCTCCGTGCTGTCTAATGGTGGATCTGGAATTGTTTCGCTTTCTGTAACCATTTGGTTATTTTGAGATTCACAAAAAGGTTTGTCAGTCGAATGTCCACTGTCGGTCATTATTTCGGAATTAAATAGATCCGTCGTACTTTGAGTATCCTGTTCATTTTCATTAGACAAATTTGTCTGTACGTTACTTAAGTTTTCCGAATCGGGTGTGTTAAGCTGGGCAGCGCTCATTACAATAGAGCGTTCTGCGTCATCAATTGTCGTCAAATTAACAGACGAGATAATTGAGTTCGTTTGTTCATTATCAAGGTAAAAGTCATCACTAGTGGTTGGGATGTACTGATTGTTAGTGAACGCAGGATTGTCATCATTACACTGCGTGTCACAATTACTATCGGTCACGCTGTTTAAGTCGGTAATTTCATTCAAAATACCTCGCGATACACTATTCATAGTCTTTCGCGGCATTTTCACAATAGTCACAATTATTCACCAAAGAAATAAGCACAAATACAGAAAGGCAGCAAACAAATACAACAGAGCAACGAGTTGCCGTTGACCTGTAGAAAGAAAGTCACAAGATTAGTAAAAGCGTAGCGCCAAATCCTAATTATATCTAAGCAAATAAGAGCAGATATCTGACTGTTGTTCAAAAGACTCTCAACGAAATACGATCCTGGACTGGGTGTCGCCAAGTGTAACCTCCCCACCGTAATTTAAAAGAAAAAGACAATACTTAATACAAATGGGAGCCGAGTGTAGCCTCCCCACAATAATTTTAAAAATGAAAATGAATGACAATATTATTTAAGAATGCTAATGGACATTGCGCTAAGTGTAACTTTCCCACAACGGAATCTACTGACAATGACAATTAAATAAAATTAGCAATCTGACTCAAATATAAGTTCTTCACAAAAAAATTAAGGTCAATTCAGTGATAAGGAAATTCAATTAAACCGGAATATCTGTCTTTGGCCCTGTGTAAAACAATCAGAATTAAACTCTTACCTCATTGTAACTGGATGTCAAATTTCTGCTCTTATTCTTTCGCGCGGCTTGGAGTAACTGCATTGCAAATAATAATATTCTTTTTTTTGTGATTTTACTGAAATTTTTCTTTAACGGAAGTGGAATGAAAAGGGAAGTGCAATTAAATAAATTTTGTTTTGTAAAAACTACTTTGGAATAAAAATTATTATTGGGGGACTTGTTGGAGATTAATTACAATAAATAAACTTTACATTATCTGCTGATTACCTTACTTAACAATATACCTCATTTAGCCTCTTGACCAGAATGCCATGTCGACGCTTGCCGACTCCTTACACACACAACTCCGCTCGACTGCTATTGCCGACATACTCCACGCAACTAAACAGAGCTACAGACTGAGAACCGCTCTGCATGACGACTACTAGCGTACTGCACTGCACGACTACTACTAGCGAACTGCTCGCAACACTCGCGCGGTCAAGCGCAGACTAACTACGATAAATGGCTCTCTGGTCAGAGACGCTGCAATGCCTCGCCATCGCTGCTACGTTACATACGTGTTTCAACACTCATATCTTTCATTGCGAACTCTGATTTCTCTTATTTACTCCCTATGAAAATGAGCGCTAACAAAATATTTTCACACTCTGAGGAGTAAGTTGGTGATTGAAATTTGATGAGAAGTTCCTGCCGCAACGGAAAACCTCTCTGTTTTAATTATTGCCACCCAAACTTGCTTATCATGTCCGTGACACACCTTCTCCTGGATTTCAAGAGAATAAAGACATATTGCATAAGGTCACTGTTAATATTGTGGCATCCAGATGTTACCCTATTGTTCATTTTTCGGAGTTCCCCATCTGACTGTTCTGTCTATCTATACTTTTCTTTTTGATATTCATGTAGAGTACCTTTTTTTTACTGGAATTCTTCCTTTCCAATGCTTCTTATAATACATCCTTTTAATGATGCCTTTAATACATGTGCTACTTTTTGTATTCTTATCCGAAAATTTTAAAATAATGCTCGTAAAATGGTCGTAGATTTTTTCAGTTGTCTGGACAAAATACCGTTTCCAGGGCACCATACCTCAGCCGATAAAATCGGAACCCTTGCAGAAGTACTTTGCTGTCCGTTTGAGTGTCAAAAACCCTTTCCTTCTCAGAAACATGTGTACGTGTCAAGTTGAAATTTATGTTGCGTACTAAGGTCTATAGTGCCTTTGCGATGTAATAAATGAAAGCTACGCTGAAGTAATCAAAACATACGGCCATTTAAGTCACACATTGGGATATCGCATACTCACTCATGAAAAACCTATAGCAAACTTCCATTGACATAGAAAAATGAAATTTGGCAAAAAGCAATGTTTCGCAGTACAAGTAAAGGAAAAAATTCGAAAATTGTTGATCTGTAATTATACCACGAGAAAAAAATATGTCATCAGTCGTCCGACTGTCTGTCTGTCATGTTAACACTCAATTTTCTTAGAAATGGGTAAACATATATCTTGCCTTTATCGATATCGGTAACAGGCAGAAATCGTAGAGTTTCTAGATTAATGGGCTGGATGAACTGTATGTACAGATAATTAAGTTTAAACCGAACTTTCAGTGCATAAGCCCTATTCGCAATAATCCAGAATTTTTTTTCTGTTTGGGAGGAATATCATTCTACACTCTGGCAGTCTGCAAATATGGATATTAAGATAAACGTTTTCGATCGAAGTCACTGCTGAAAATCGCTCCTTTATTTCACACACAAGATTTTCTTTTCCATTTCCAAAGCGCTGAATATTGTGGAATTTTGCATGGGAATTTTCATAAAAGTGCTCTGTTTTGGTTAAGACGGCCAAAGACGCCGTTGAGTGAACAAATGGATAGTAATCGTAACGGCTTATCCATAGTGACATTAGATTTTCTTTTTTCTCCACTCGTTGCAGCCTCCGTTCCCCCGCCTTGGAATTCCTGCCTGTGTAAGCAGCGTCGCCGCGTTCCGACGACCAAGATGGAGTGTGCAGCGTCCCTCGCAGCGTGAGCGTTTTATTATTTAATATCCGCAGCGGAATTTATGAACCGCTTTGCGAGCGTAGTTGCACGTTCGCTCTCGCGTCGGTGTCGTAAAGCATACCACACGTTTGAGGGAGACGGAAGGAGGCAAAAGTAAGAGGACAGGTAACTGAAGAAAGAAAGAAAGAGAGAGAGAGAGGGGGGGGGGGGGAAGGGGGGGGGGGGTGTAGGAAAGCGAACGTGAAGCCGTAGGTAATTTCCATGCATTGTGCAATGCCGACTAGCTGGAGAAATAATATTTCACCTATGTGATTTTTGCAGTCGTTGAAGCCTCGAACTTGTATTGTGCTCCAGTTTCGTGACTATTTCTGGCCGAGCGGTTCTAGCCGCTTCACTCTGGAACCGCGGGACCGCTACGGTCGCAGGTTCGAGTCCTGCCTCGGGCATTGATGTGTGTGATGTCCTTAGGTTAGTTAGGTTTAAGTAGTTCTAAGTTCTAGTGGAGTGATGACCTCAGATGTTAAGTCCCATAGTGCTCGGAGCCATTTAAACCATTTTGAACTATTTTAGAGACCGAAATATTCCTCCCTAAGAATGAACGCGAATTTACCGAGAGTCAGTCTCGTGAAAACCAGCCGTATTAGTCGAAAAGTCTCAAAAGGCTGTAAACAGGTGAGCCAAGTTTAGTGCCGTGTTTCTTGATCATTGGTAAGCTTTCGATGCAGTTCCGCGCTGTCGCATGATCAACAAAAGAAGTGTTCACGGAGTGATAGAATGGGTGTGCGGCTGGTCTGAGTACTGCCTTAAGAAATGCGAAGAGATTGTCAGGCGTGAAATTAGCTTCTGACATGCTTCGTGGGATTGTGATTGGTCCGCTACGGCTCACGGTACAAAGGCTGTGCTTGACCCAAAATTTCGTGAGTTTCCGTCGTAATATTGTATGAGTATTTTGCTATTAGTCACCTGTTGTCTCTGCTGCCTCTTTGCATTCCCTTTGATTGCATTCCCTTTCTCGTTTTTGTCCATACTACCACCACTGAAAGTTACCAGCCCTACACTCTTCGTAACACAAGAACCGGTACATGTATTCAACTGTCAGAGGTATCAGAACGGTTTTCGTTTAGAACTTTCGACTCGTTCGTTTCCGGTACAGGAATCCTTACTTCAAATTAATACGTTTATCGCTCTCCATCATCCTAGAAAGTCTGTAACATCATCACGTAATCACTCCGTGTACACATATACACTCCTGGAAATTGAAATAAGAACACCGTGAATTCATTGTCCCAGGAAGGGGAAACTTTATTGACACATTCCTGGGGTCAGATATATCACATGATCACACTGACAGAACCACAGGCACATAGACACAGGCAACAGAGCATGCACAATGTCGGCACTAGTACAGTGTATATCCACCTTTCGCAGCAATGCAGGCTGCTATTCTCCCATGGAGACGATCGTAGAGATGCTGGATGTAGTCCTGTGGAACGGCTTGCCATGCCATTTCCACCTGGCGCCTCAGTTGGACCAGCGGTCGTGCTGGACGTACAGACCGCGTGAGACGACGCTTCATCCAGTCCCAAACATGCTCAATAGGGGATAGATCCGGAGATCTTGCTGGCCAGGGTAGTTGACTTACACCTTCTAGAGCACGTTGGGTGGCACGGGATACATGTGGACATGCATTGCCCTGTTGGAACAGCAAGTTCCCTTGCCGGTCTAGGAATGGTAGAACGATGGGTTCGATGACGGTTTGGATGTACCGTGCGCTATTCAGTGTCCCCTCGACGATCACCAGTGATGTACGGCCAGTGTAGGAGATCGCTCCCCACACCATGATGCCGGGTGTTGGCCCTGTGTGCCTCGGTCGTATGCAGTCCTGATTGTGGCGCTCACCTGCACGGCGCCAAACACGCATACGACCATCATTAGCACCAAGGCAGAAGCGACACTCATCGCTGAAGACGACACGTCTCCATTCGTCCCTCCATTCACGCCTGTCGCGACACCACTGGAGGCGGGCTGCACGATGTTGGGGCGTGAGCGGAAGACGGCCTAACGGTGTGCGGGACCGTAGCCCAGCTTCATGGAGACGGTTGCGAATGGTCCTCGCCGATACCCCAGGAGCAACAGTGGCCCTAATTTGCTGGGAAGTGGCGGTGCGGTCCCCTACGGCACTGCGTAGGATCCTACGGTCTTGGCGTGCATCCGTGCGTCGCTGCGGTCTGGTCCCAGGTCGACGGGCACGTGCACCTTCCGCCGACCACTGGCGACAACATCGATGTACTGTGGAGACCTCACGCCCCACGTGTTGAGCAATTCGGCGGTACGTTCACCCGGCCTCCCGCATGCCCACTATACGCCCTCGCTCAAAGTCCGTCAACTGCACATACGGTTCACGTCCACGCTGTCGCGGCATGCTACCAGTGTTAAAGACTGCGATGGAGCTCCGTATGCCACGGCAAACTGGCTGACACTGACGGCGGCGGTGCACAAATGCTGCGCAGCTAGCGCCATTCGACGGCCAACACCGCGGTTCCTGGTGTGTCCGCTGTGCCGTGCGTGTGATCATTGCTTGTACAGCCCTCTCGCAGTGTCCGGAGCAAGTATGGTGGGTCTGACACACCGGTGTCAATGTGTTCTTTTTTCCATTTCCAGGAGTGTATTTACAGACGCCCGCACCTATAACTTTGACGCTCTGTAGTCTCGTTGGATGACGTTTCAGGACATGGGTTCCTATTAAAAATACGATGTACTCACTCCCCTCCACAAGTCCTAGAAGTTTGTAACGAGAATTTCCGACCATCCTGTATATCCTATTTTGTTTCATTGTTGTTAAAATAACACTGAAAACAATAGTGGGTGAAAGCTGTCATCCACTGGACCAGTAATGTGGCAGAAATTCACGCGACTACTGCAGGGTTAAAGACTGGGGGGGCTTATTGAGACTAATACAGCAACAAGAGCATTAGTTTAATATAAACCCGCGTGAGGGAAATAATAAAAGCAAAAATGATTAAGGAAATGAAATATGGCTTGAAATGAGTTCTGGAAAGCGTTAAAACATGAATTTAAAAAATTAACCTCTTGAGCGTAGCACTCAATAATGTACTATGGCGCATTTATTGTTAGCGGCAGCTTTCATCTCGGGTCATTCACTAATTCTGCGTTTAAATGCATAGAGGAACGAAATGTGTGGCAAAAATATTTAGTCCGGACAGCTTTCAGATATCCTGTTGAGGGCACGTTGATTGTACTGTGGTCGTCACAAAACAGCCTGCATGGCGTATGTGTGAGTGAACCGGTCGTCAAAGAGAGTTCGAAGCGCGCCACGTTAGATGAAAGTCAGACCCCATGTTGCGTGGCATACAGCTTGCCAGGGGGCCGACAACAAACGCTTTCGCTGTACCTGTAGCTGACAAGAGTCTGAGAACGTACATGAAGTCGCGAGAGGTAGACGCACAACCTAAAATGGTTCGCAACAAAGTGCCAGCCAGCACAGCCCTGTGGAGGTCACGGCAAAGCGTTGCGCTGAAGCACCACGAGAACCACCCTTAGTGATCTGGCTGAAATTACCAGCTCTGTTACAGCTGCCGAGGCCCTTCTAGCGTTCGAACGAGCAATAAACAGTCCCTTGTTGCAGGTATAAGCATTTACCCCTTTTCTCCTCCCTAGTTTGTTCGTGGCTTTTCACCCTGCAGATCTGAAACCTCTATATCGGGTAATCAGAAAATATTGTGACTTAATCTGCCGAAAAGTACCATACACGTATGTAGACTCAAGCTCATAAATTAAGGATAACTGCAGAATGTGGTGCCACTCAACGTGGCACTACAAAAAACTGGCGCTAATAGCATAGGCAAATAGGGAACACACAGGCACAGATCTGTAAGTCCACGGTATTCGTGATAAGTTGAGAAAAACGTCCCGAAACACATGTGCTACAAAACGCTACTGTTTCCTGCGCATGTTCCCTGATATCGATATGGTATATGATCACCATGCACACGTACACAGGCCGCAAAACGGGTTGCGTACTCTGGATCAGGTGGTCGAGCAGCTACTGGGGTATAGCCTCCCGTTCTTGCACCAGTGTCTGTCGGAGCTCATGAAGTGTCGTAGGGGTTGGAAGACGTGCAGCGATACGTCGACCGAGAGCATCCCAGACGTGCTCGATGGGGTTTAGGTCCGGAGAACAGGCAGGCCACTCCATTCGCCTGATATGTCCTGTTTCAAGGTAGCCCTCCACGGTGGAAGCTCGGTGGGGCCGTGCATTATCATCCATTAGGAGGAAGGTGGGACGCACTGCACTCTTGAAAAGGCGGACATACTGGTGCGAAATGACGTCCCGATACACCTGACCTGCTACAATTCCTCTGTCAAAGACATGCAGGGGTGTACACGCACATATCATAATCCCACCCCACACCATCAAACCACGAGCTCCATACAGTTCCCTTTCAAGGACATTAAGGGGTTGGTGTCTGGTTCCTGGTTCACGCCAGATGAAAACCCGGTTCAGACTATACCTTGACTCGTCCATCAACATAATCTGGGACCACTGTTCCATGACCATGTACTGTGTTCTTGACACCAGGCTTTGCCGGCTCTCCTGTGACCAGTGGTCAGTGGAATGCACCTTACAGGTCTCCGAGCGAATAAACCATGTCTGTTCAGTCGTCTGTAGGCTGTGTGTCTGGAGACAACTGTTCCAGTGGCTGCAGTAAGGTCCCGAGAAAGGCTAACTGCAGTACTCCGTGGCCGTCTGCGAGCACTGATGGTGAGAATCGGTCTTCTTGTGATGTTGTGCATTGTGCACGTCCCGTACTGTAGCGCCTGGACATGTTTTCTGTCTGCTGGAATCGTTGCCATCATCTTGAGATCACACTTCGTTGTAAACAGAGGGCCTGTGCTACGACCTGCTGTGTTTGACCAGCCTCCAGTAGCCCTAGCATTCTACCCCTCGTAACGTCATCAATATGTATTCTTTGAGCCATTTTCAACAAACAGTCACCATTAGCACGTCTGAAAACGTCTGCACACTTACTCGCTGCACCGTACTGTGACATGCGCCAACACACCTCTGCGTACTCTTATGTAGACTGCTGCCAGCGCCACCGTGCGACGACCGCAGGTCAAATGCACCGCATGGTCATACCCTGAGGTGATTTAAACCCGCAAACCGCCCACCAGAGCGTTGTTTCACCATGTATCAGCATTATCCTTAATTTATGAGCATGACTGTATATTTGTAGGTTTTAGTGGTTCAGCTTGTTTATGAAGTTATTATTAAAGAGACTACTTTTCGTTCATTTCACCCTTAAACAGAAGCTCGAATCACATTACCACTACAGGAGCCATCATTAAGTCCTAAAGAATGTAACGTTCTTTAATTTTTTTTTACCGAAACATACTTAAAAGAATTCCTGAACTGGGATAGCATACAAAACTGGAGTTATCGTGTAGCGTGTTGTACCTGCGAGTGGTATACTTACTCTGTGTTATTGTTAGCTAAGCTTTATATGAGCTGATTGGGCAATGCAGCTCCCAATAGCATTAAAGAAATACAGTACTGCGAATTATATTTAGCCCCTTATGTACTGAATCCTCTGGCCCCGTTCAAAACTGAAAACTTTGGTCCCTGTGCAAATAACAAATAAATAAAATCGTGTTACCTCTAAAGCAGGAACGGCGGATCGCGATGTATTCTGCTCTCTCATGAAGAAGAAAAAAATATACTAGTTACAGGCTCAGCGGTGTGCTATGCTGGCTGTAACACTTTGAAATATAAATGGAATTCTTTTTGCTGATAAATTAAAACATTTAAGAAAAATTCAATGTCTTTCAAAAGCAAAAGACCCGGACAGGGACGCGGTAGTGCTTCGCGTAAATTACTGACTCTGACATTTTCAGTAATCAAGTTGTTTCAAAACATCTGACAATTAAAATTACATTAGTCACAAAAATTGCATTCGTGTTACTAACTGAAAACCTTTCTTTGCTGACGTAGTCACAAACAACGAGATTTGAAAGTAAGTATTACCTAACATCACTAAAAAGCATAAAGACAAATCATCAAATTACGTATACTTATGTTAACAAATCTTAGGAACATTACAAAAGGGAAATGTCTGACTAGCCAATACATCAAATCTGTTTACTTACAGTCTGGGGTTACTTACATAGAACCCACTGTTACCAATTATCAGCCAACTCATTTACGCTAACGCGCTGGCAAAAGGAAAGTAATAAAATATTAAGTTCTTTACCTTAACTGCGAGAAGACTTCTGCTTCCACGTTTATATTTGCGCTAATACATGGACTCGTGAAGCTTCTTTGTAATAGAAATCCAATATCCTTTCTTGTCACAATTAAATTTACATTTCAATATTTAACTTTACCTTCGATTACAAAATCACTCTTCATTTTTAACTACCTGTTTTACGTGCGGTGTAACAAAATATTGGTATGAGAAAATTCGTACATTATAATCTAACACTTGGTGGCCTTACAGAGCACACCACAAAAAACTGCCTGCTGCATCCTCTTTCGCTCACAGATAGTTACACATCACTGCTGTGCGCCAAGGCCTCTCTTACTCCATCCAACACCACAGTCTCAGACCAGAAGCAGTATCTTTGGCTCTGCGGTCGCGCCAAGTCAGCAATCCACTTTATAGAGCCCATCAGAGACATACATCGCTTACAGTGTAATAGTTTATATCGGTATCATTACAATATTCTGGTGCCACATGTAAGTGTACCCCAGTAGACTCCTTTCAAGGCTTGAGTTTAACCGGAAAATGGTTCAAACGGTTCTGAGCGCTATGGGACTTAACTAAAAGTGGTTCAAATGGCTCTGAGCACTATAGGACTCAACTGCTGAGGTCATTAGTCCCCTAGAACTTAGAACTAGTTAAACCTAACTAACCTAAGGACATCACAAACATCCATGCCCGAGGCAGGATTCGAACCTGCGACCGTAGCGGTCATGCGGTTCCAGACTGCAGCGCCTTTAACCGCACGGCCACTTCGTGGGACTTAACTGCTGTGGTCATCAGTCCTCTAGAAGTTAGAACTACTTAAACCTAACTAACCTAAGGACATCACACACATTCATGCCCGAAGCAGGATTCGAACCTGCGCGGTTCCAGACTGTAGCGCCTAGAAGCGCTGGGCCACACCGGCCGGCTTAACGGGGAACACAAGCTATTTTGATACAGTATTCCTGTTTAATGACACTCTGGTTAAGAACTTTGAGGTGGTATCGTTCTGTCACTCTCTACGCGAGAGTAGTTAATTGCACATGCCTGTATGCCTGCATGGCAAGCAGAAATAATTCAATAAAATAGTGTGCTCTGTAGCGTTGGATATCGTTTTTACGATCTGGAAAATTAAGCGCTGAATGCTTTAGCAGGGTCTTCTTGCGCACGGCCTTGGAGATATTCATTTTGATCAATAAACATATTGAAGTATTATTAAGGGTTTATGTCCACAAAACATCCACCACTTTCCATTCACACTGTTTGCTATGCCTAATCTGCAACGAGACAACTGTTGCAAAGGAATCTGGCAGTATGATAATGAGAATTAAACACTACTCGCTACGGTGGACGACGCAGTCTGGCCAGAGCATATTGTCGCAGCGCATCACGGCGTGGCACCGGGAGACGTCACAACACACCTGCCCCGCGCCGTCTTTGTGGGCAGCCGCCGGTGCAATCCATCAGGCGACAATGGCGCGGCCAATCAGGGCGTCGCTTTGTGGGGCCGGGGCCACGCGCAGCGCCATTGTGTGCCCGGGATGTCAGTCTCGGCGGCCCCGCTTCCAGCTCCAGCTCCATGTGCAGCTCCAGGTCCTCCGCCTGCCCCTGCCAGCAGGCAACCACCCGCACGTCGTCAGGGAGAGTGCGGTGCCTCCCTCCCCGTGTGGTGCTCTTATGTTTTCGTGACGCGACGGTCGCTACGTCAGTGGGCCGGCCTCCGCGTCTCCGTGTCGTTTGCGCCCTTCGTGCAGGCAGGGCCTTAAGCCGTCGGCACACGGACCGTGCTGTCGAACGTTGACGTTGAGCGTGCCAAGTTCAACGTGCTGCTGAACGCTCACAAGGGAACCTCCCCATCGCACCCCCCTCAGATTTAGTTATAAGTTGGCACAGGGATAGGCCTTGAAAAACTGAACACAGATCAATCGAGAAAACAGGAAGAAGTTGTGTGGAACTATGAAAAAAATAAGCAAAATATACAAACTGAGTAGTCCATGCGCAAGCTAGGCAACATCAAGGAGAGTGTTAGTTTACGAGCGCCGTGGTCCCGTGGTTAGCGTGAGCAGCTGCGGAACGAGAGGTCCTTGGTTCAAATCTTCCCTCGGGTGAAAAGTTTAATTTTTTATTTTCAGATAATTATCAAAGTTCAGGCACTCACACAAAATCAACTTCGCTCTCCAAAATTCCAGGACATGTTCAGATTTGCTTGGACATATGCAGGATTTGACGGTCTACGCACGGAAACATTTGAAAACGTAAAAAACATATGTTTTGACAGAGCACAGGGAAAACTGTGCGACTGTGAAACTGTTGCATTCATTTGTTGCAGTTTATGTGACAAACTCTTATGTTTTCATCACTTTTTTGGGAGTGATTATCACATCCACAAGAAAACCTAAATCGGGCAAGGTAGAAGAATCTTTTTACCTATTTGCCAAGTGTGCAAGTTAGGTGGGTCGGCAACATATTCCTGTCATGTGACGCACATGCCGTCACCAGTGTCGTAAAAAATATATCAGACGTGTTTTCCTGTGGAGGAATCGGTTGACCTATGACCTTGCGATCAAATGTTTTCGGTTCCTATTGGAGGGGCACGTCCTTTCGTCTACTAATCGCACGGTTTTGCGGTGCGGTCGCAAAACACTGACACTAAACTTATTACAGTGAACAGAGACGTCAATGAATGAACGGACAGATCGTAACTTTGCGAAAATAAAGAAAGTAAAATTTTCATTCGAGGGAGGACTCGAACCAAGGACCTCTTGTTCCGCAGTTGCTCACTCTAACCACGGGACCAGGGCGCTCTTCAGCTTATTTTGTCCTTTATGTTGCCTATGCTGCACACGGACTACTCAGTTTGTATATTTTGCTTATTTTTTCATAGTTCCACACAACTTCTTCCGGTTTTCTCGATTGATCTGTGTTTCGTTTTTCAAGGCCTATCCACTGTGTCAATTTATAACTAAATCTGAGGGGGGTGCGATGGGGAGGTTCCCTTGTCAGTAACGATGCGACTTGTGCATACGGTACGTGTGCCCCAACGTGGTATACGCGATCGCAACGCTCTCCAGCGGCAGTTGAAGGATGTTTCTAAAGTGCGCGTTATTTGCGACGGCGGCCGAGTTTAGGTTCGTTCTGCGCATCTGACATCGTAAAACACAGCAGCCGTTGCCAGAGCTCGACTGCAGTGCAGAGCACGGACGAGTGTCTTCAATTTCGAAACGTTCATTCATAAATAAAGTAACTGAACAAAAGCAATGTCTTGATAGCAGTCTTTCTTTTATAGAAAGTTTAGAAAAAGCATTCTTTCTACCAATTGATTCATATTGTATTAATTAAACCAAACAAGCAATAAGCCTCCTAATTCAGGCGATAGCAAGTAAAAGGTGTTTGTATCATTCTCACTAACCGCTTTTTCACAATAAAGAACAGCGGCAATTGTTTATTTCCTATTGCACTTCGACGAAACGTAAGTAATTCATTGTCATACCAACAGTGTTTGTCGGTATTTTGCGTGATATTTTAAAGTCCTCCGGGAGATCTAATGAATGAGGAGCTGTGTTAGCGTAACGGTTAAAGTGTATGGCTGCTAAGCAAAAGGTTCTGAGTTCAAACTTTGTTCGCTGCTTAATATTTTCTTTACTTAAAAACTATATCGAAGTGTCTTACTTCATGAATTTTATTCGTTTGAATGTAATTTTTTGAAATTTCTAGTGGCAACTAAAATCGACCATACGGAAAGTATACGCTATGGACTTTTACCTCTGCAAACTCTTCAAAATTTCGTTCAATGGTTTACTACATCTAATGCTGCACAATAACTGCGTTGAACATCGAAACAAAATTAAGTCAATGATGACTACCTGACAACCTCAGCTGCATCAACAGTAACTGTTCTTTCGAGAACAAGTTACTGTCTTCGTATATATAGTTAAAGGCTACCCAGCCATTGACCTTCGTCTGTGCGAATGCGCACAGGTTGCCCAAACTCTTAAGGGAATCGCCAAAGCGTGCGCGAGTAATGAGTGGGTGGGCAAATGTCTATATGGTACAATACATATATAGAATTGTGGATAGTTGGGAATGTCTCAAGGGAAGCGTGCAAAGGATAAGTCCCTGCAGTCGCGCTATTCATCTGTGTCCTCGGTGGCTCAGATGGATAGAGCGTCTGCCATGTAAGCGGGAGATCCCGGGTTCGAGTCCCGGTTGGGGCACACATTTTCAGCTGTCCACATCGAGGTATATCAACAACACCTGTCGGCAGCTGAGGTTGTCAGTTAGTCATCATTTATTCCAGGGAAAAGCTGCACGGTCATCAACATTAACTGTTCTTTCGAGAACAATTTACTGTCTTCGTATATAAAATTAAGTCATTTATAGGGGGAAGGTATCAGTCAAGAAGATGTGTAAAAATCAAATTCTTTGGCCAAATAGTTTTTGTGAAATCAAATGGTAAAGTGTGTCAAAGCAGTCGAAACACCATGTGTCTGCACAGGCGAGCAGTGCAATGACGACAAAATCGCGCACAGCGGGGAATGCGGGGAGCACGTCTCTGTAGCAGCGAAAGGGTTAATGCGGCCGTGGTGGCTTTACTTCATAAACTGCGCGCTCTCCCCTAAACGTAAGCTTCCAAGTATACTATGGCGCTGCTTCTCTTGGCGCGTACAACTGGCAACGCAGCAATCTCCCGCGTCTGGGCGGGCATGCGCGAACCGCCAAGATAAAAGAACTGAACTATAGTTTGTAAATCACACTATTTTCTAAACGAGCGCACGTAAAATTCCCACGTTAGCTCTATTAAAACGCACATTTCCTCCATCGTCCACGAAAAGGGAAGTACCATGTCCAATCAATAAGGACACAGGCTTATAAAAGTTCCATTACAAACAGTGCAATACAAATTTGGAATACTTCTCCGCATAAGATAAACATTATTTCATCATTCCCACATTTTCGTAAAACCCCAAGGTCAGTCTTACTTGATCACTGTTCCTACCCAGTAGCAGAATCTTTGCAACATGTGAATTACGAAGCGTGAAAGAAAAAGGAGCAAAATGTCTTTATACAAGTAGCGCAAGCTGGTCTGTAGATTAAGCCAATCGAACAAAGTCACCCCTCAAAAAAAAAAAAAAAAAAAAAAAAAAAAAAAAAAAAAAATAGGTGAACTTATATTTACATAATATCAGATATTATAGCATATACTTACATTAAACTAATAATAAAGTATCAGAAGCTAATAAAAACGCGGATGTTTGGAAAAAAAATTGGAAATGTTAAGACGCGAACCACCGCCTCAACAAAAACTCATTATTGGACAGAGACGCTACTCATTACGCTTTTTTTATGTAGTTCGTTGCGTTTGGTCTGGACGGACGTCACAAGACATCCGTTCAAGTTGATCCTTGACTCCTTAACTCAGTTTTTTTTTTTTTTTTTTTTTTTTCTTACAGAGAGCACGCAGCCCTCTAACCGAACACGCTGAGCTACCGTGCCGGCGACGCTAATCCAACAACATGCTCCTTGTTCTTGATCATATTGTCTTACCCCTAGCTAGAAACGTTAATCGTAGATATGTTACTAATAGAAATTTAATTATAACAAATTGTACCAAGAAAAATGCATTTTCGGTGGATCTTCAGTGTGTCGCTGCTTTCAAATAGCCTACTCTTATAATACGCAAGTTACAACAATTCTTTTGCCACGAATATGATGTTTCTCATGATTTTATTGGAACGAATCACACAACTAACAACGGGTTTTCCAGTTATTCTCAATTTGCTGGTGCTCAGAAACGGCATATATACATATAGGCTTGAAATGAATGCCAATATGGCGCCTCACAATTCTATACTGAAGGGAGTCGGCGTGCGTGTGACGTAGGTGGCGTTGTGCCATGTCATTGGTCAACGCTCAGACGCACGCTCAGAATATCTGGCATGCCAGATATTGCTCTGCACGTTCGGAAAGACTCCCGAACGTGCTATTCCACGCTATGACGTCAGAAAATCGGCACGCTCAACGTTCGGATGCACGGCCCGTGTGCCGACGGCTTTACTATGGATGTGGCCAGTAGCTGCGTAATCGGCAGGAAAGGCGTGGGAGATTAGTAGTGGTGGGGGTTGCGGACAGGCGCTGTAGGGGAAATACCGAGTGCTGGAGGAGAAGTGCTGCTCTAATCTGAAACCTATGCTCGTATTTTTTGTAAATATTAAGTGGAGCCTCTCTACGTCCACGCTTGCGTGGTGACCATCCGAAAAGATCTGCTGTCACGTGTGCTTTGTTTAGTATCCAAAAAATTCCGCTGAAACTGCAAAGAAAGCAGCTATTTGTTTCCTCCTGGCTTATTAACCATTGGTAACTTACAGAGAGAAGCGTAATGAGTTGTGAATTTTGTGTACAAGCTGTTGTCGCCATGTTAAAATTTGCTTGTTTTGCCAAAACAAAGTGAAGTTTACATAAAGTCACCTCAAGAACATGTTGCGCAGATGTAATCGTGAGAGAAATCTAAAACCGTGGTTTATTAGTTGAGGGCCGGCTGGTGTAGCCGAGCGGTTCTACGCGCTTCAGTCTGGAAGCGCGCGGACGCTACGGTCGCAGGTTCGATTCCTGCCTCGGGCATGGATGTGTGTGACGTCTTTAGGTTAGGACAATAACGTGATAACAATGGTAAACACGGATCTTTTCAGAAGGACTACATCATGACAGGGTCATAGGATTATCGACTGTCTCTGACCAATAACCGAATGATTTCGTTGTGCGAGGACAGATTACTGGAAGCTCGATTGAGATCTCGAATCGCTATGAGCTGACACCGAAGCTACATACAACAGACATTTGCACTGTGTACAGCCGGAGTCAGCTGGGACACTTTGGTGTTCAGCAATGAGTCTCGCCTCTGTTTCAAATCGTAGCCAATGCGCCCAAGACGACTCAGAAGACGTGTTCTTTCATTTCATTATAATGTTTATAATTTAAACAGCCACGAGCCACTGATATGGCTCTGAAGAGGTTATTTAATGCTCAACACGCTATGTGCGAGGCTGATGGTGGGAAGGGGGGGGGGGGGGGGAGGGGGCCTGGTCTTCGGGAGCGCCTCCCGTACATTACGGATTGGAGCAAGTCCTCGCTAACGTCTGTGGAATCGATTCACTTTAGCAGTTTTGGTGTAGCAACGAGATCTCAGAAAGACACCACTCACTAGAAACTGCTTTAATACAATCTATTCCACGTTTTCTGGTAGAACACATGCTCATCTTTCACGAAATGTGACCCATCTGCACATAAGTAATAATTACAGAACGAGGCCGCAACAGGAAAGAAAGGAAATCTGTACTATCGATCTGAGGATGGACTTGTAAGAAATCCGGAACAGACAAATTTAAATCAACGCCTTTAAAACCATAGCTGTGGCTGGTTACTGTTTAAATTAGCCCACCTGGTTAGCCGTGCGGTCTAACGCAATGCTTTCCGGGCTGGATGGTATGCCGGTCACCGGCACGAATCTGCCCGGCGGATTAGTGTCGAGGTTCGGTGTGACGGCCAGCCTGTGGATGGTTTATAAGGCGGTTTTGAATCTGCCTCGGCGAATGCGGACTGGTTCCCCTTATTCCACCTCAGTTACAGTATGTCGGCGATTGCTGCGCAAACACTTTCTCCACGTACGCGTACGCCATAATTACTCTACCACGCAAACATTGGGGTTACACTCGGCTGG
This sequence comes from Schistocerca piceifrons, assembly GCF_021461385.2. NCBI lineage: Eukaryota > Metazoa > Arthropoda > Insecta > Orthoptera > Acrididae > Schistocerca > Schistocerca piceifrons. The sequence continues at coordinate 971,968,560 of NC_060139.1, read as the reverse complement.
TGTGGGACGTTCCCGAGGGGGCCACAGGGGGCCGAATCGCACAATAACCCTGGGTTCGGTGTGGGGCGGCGGTGGGGTGAGTGGACTGCTGTAGCCTGTTGTGGGGTGGTGTACCACTGCGGGCTACGGCTGGTACGAAGCCTCTCCGTCGTTTCTAGGTCCTCAGTTCCATACAATACAATAGTGGTTAAATTATAAATGTCTCATAAGTGTCTAGCTTCATAGTCAGCGATCTACATGAACTGATACAGCAAATATCCAGGCATGGAATGAAATTCAGCTAGATGACGTTCGGAAGCTGTCTGCTTCTGTGCCACAACCATAGGAGTACGTTAGACCTCGTGGGGTGAGAATCATAACAGATGCTGATGTAAACGTGGAGATCCTGGAAAAAATCAACCAACCACTTGAAAATAAATGTTTACTAGAAACCTTGACATAAGTTTCGACAGTTTCAAAATTCGATACTACGGTGTCTTTGTAGTTCATAAGTATGACGCAATATTGTACAGACACCGTAATGCCGTATTTATCCGCCGACACCGGGCAAACGACTTCCAAATAAAATGTCTCCCCTTTACGGGAATATACATAATGAATGTATGAGTGCAGATTGTAGACAAGTGGTTGGCGACGTATGGAAGTTTGAGTTTGGCCGTGATCCATGCACGGATAGCCTTGTAGCAAGGCGCCCACTCCTGATAAACGGGAAATCTGGGTTCGAGTCCCGGTCCGACACAACACGGACCGTGCATCCGAACGTTGAGCGTACCGATTTTCTGGCTTCATAGCGTGGAATAGCACGTCCGGGAGTCTTTCCGAACGTTTGTCCGTGGCCTATTAATATAAGTGTCTTATGCCATTACACTTGCTGTTTGATCCGCACGCCGGTAGTGTTATGACGCTGTAATCCTAAGTCATGGTTTGTGACTATTTGTGTTCGTAAGATGTATGTCTCATATCACAAGAGCCGTTTCACTTTATTCGATATACGTAATCAGGATGTGATATAACAAGGAGCATTACACTTTCCAAAGTAGACAATAAGGTCCATTACACTTTCCGAAGGAGATAATTTTAGAATCATCGAAACCTATATCAAGGGTTCCAATAAAACTTTACTTTTTTTTCAGCCTCTCTAGGTTTACTGTAATACAGCTGTGGAAGCTACAGCCAAGCTTAAGAATTGTGACAGATATTGTTCGTGGACACGAATGTTTACTCATTCATATCTGTCCTGTACTGAACGTCTCCAGAAAGATTGATAAGTATTGGACTGATGCTTCAAGGTGTAACACTTCCGTAACAAAAAACCAGAGATGAGTACTGCGGAAATTAGTGAATTATATTGTTATAGCGATGGAACTTGCTTTCCTTCACTGCTCCTGATGTAGCTATGAACATGGACACCGGAGGCTAACAGAAAAGTATTGAACTGCGGTTGTCTCGATAGTGCCTATGTATCTGGATGAGGCCGGCGAGCCGGCCGAAGTGGCCGTGCGGTTAAAGGCGCTGCAGTCTGGAACCGCAAGACCGCTACGGTCACAGGTTCGAATCCTGCCTCGGGCATGGATGTTTGTGATGTCCTTAGGTTAGTTAGGTTTAACTAGTTCTAAGTTCTAGGGGACTACTGACCTCAGCAGTTGAGTCCCATAGTGCTCAGAGCCATTTGAACCATTTGAGGCCGGCGATCGTCGGCCTGTTTATCTGACAAGCATCAAGAACGGCCCGAAATTTGGAGCACGGGAAACGTACTTCTGTGGCCGTCGGCGTCTCACGTTCCATGGTGGGCGACAAACTATAGAAGAGAAGAGTGAGAGTACTGTAGAAAATGTAATGAGGGAAGGAAGGAAATGTTTTACGCTTTATACACTTGGAGTTAGAGACTGAAAGCTACCTCAGAGGCACGTGGATGGAGAATGGGAAGGTATCTACGTTTGTACTGTGCAAGACACCTAATGGTGCACGATGGTGGGTGATGTGCCATTACTGGATTGTCGGTACACGGTGAATAAGATCGAATTTCTGCAGTTTTGTTATTATGGGCATTACGCGAGATGCAAGAGGAAGTAATGTATTGGTAGACCCACACAGGAATACTGGAAGTAAGACTCTCTACGATGCACAGGTCTCCCTCAATGTCAGTCTCACACTCTCCCTCTTTCGTTAGTCTTACTTGTTAATCTTTCCAGACTAACATACAGCCTTTTGTAAACGGGGTCTTCAGTGGGAGAAGTACACTTCCCTGGTGGGTGGTTCCTTTGAAGAATCTGATATCTCGTTTTCCCATACCCATATTCGCGTGATCATTCCACCTTAAACCGGTCACGACACATATTCTAAGACAGTTCGAAAGGCGTCTACTGTTAGACACCTTTCATGTAGCGTATTCGTGTGCACTTGTCTGCCTTAAAGAGTCTGTAGTCTCTTACCCGTCTGCTGGAGTAGTACATCTCCGCCTGTAAACTGAGAATTATGTCTTAAGAAGTCGTGCGAGATCTGACGGGCCTTAACCAAAGGGAAACATGACGCCAACTATGGGATCGCGAGACCTCTTCAACGATAGGGAGACAGCCTCTTGCTTTCTAACTGCTGCCGCGATGTCAAGTAATATTTTGGCCATTAATGCTAATATGCCTGTTGTAGCTGAATGGTAATATACCGTGGAATTGGATTTTTATACAAAATATGATCTCCTGTGCTCAAGTATTGAGCATTAAACTATCTGTGAGCAAAATTTGTAATTTTTACGCCCTTATTTTTATTCCACCTGGTTTATGTTCAAATCAACTTACTGCGTGATCCTTACCTTCACAGCCGTTCACTCAAGAACTACGTTACTGGAATGTACACAATCACTTTGCAGACACTGAGGGGATAAGCAGCCCTAGGAAGGGATGATAATGTTATTAAATAGAGTGTTCAGCTATATAGGTAAAGTTTTGATGCTGTTCAAGTTGGAAATACGAGGCAGGAAAGACGGAGACATCGAGATGATTTATGCTATCATACGTGCCAAGTTTTTTTCTGTAATTATTAGGTATTGTAGGATATAGAGAGCAAAATTACTTGCAGAGCACGAATTGTATTCATAAGATGTATTTGTTACGCGTGTATAGTTAAGAGCTATACGAGATTCTTCGCAAGGATCATAGATCTAGTTTTGTCTTGGTTAACTCATGTTAAATTCCCTTCAATTATTCCGTCGCGGTTTAGGAAAGTTCTTGCCACTTCTAAACTCTAGAAAACGTTAGTCATATTGCATTTATTCACACATGGACCACATTTTATATAAAGGGATAACATTTCGGAGCATAAAACCCGGTGCCGCGTCTCTTATGAACTCAAGGGCTAAAGTAGAGAGTAGTCTCTGGCTTTCAAGTTGACAGATGTTACTGATTGCAATGATTGGTATGGCTCGTGTGTCGGTTTTTGTACAAGTACCTTCAAGTCTTCCCACATTTCATAACAAGTTATAATTTCGTGACATCCAAGTACAAATGAGTTGTCTGTTTAAAACCTTATCTTTCTTTCTTTCATTCTCAGGCCTTTGTCCCGCTCCAACGCGGGGTCGGCTTCTTTATTACGGATTTGGCAGTGTTAATGGCAGAGGGTGGCCGGATGCCCTTCCTGCCGCCACCCCGAACCCCCCCCCCCATCCCCCCCTCCCCCCCTGGTACGGAAGTAGTGTACCCTAGCTGTCTGCGTCTAGTGTAAGTCATGAAATAGTGCGAACGTTTTCAAATGTCTGTGAGTCTTGTAACTGAGGCGGAACTTGGGGACCAGCCCGGTATTCACCTAGCGGGATGTGGAAAACCGCCTAAAAAGCACATCCAGGCCGGCCAGTAGACCGGCCCTCGTCATTAATCTGCCAGGCGGGTTCGATCCGGGGCCGGCGCGCCTACCCAAGTACAGGAAGCAGCGCATTAGCGCTCTCGCTTACCCTGGGTAGTGTCTGTTTAAAACCTTATATAGCTAGGTAATTCTCTGCCAGAACAATTGCACATTGTCGATGTGCAACAGATGTTTCTTTCGCTGCGCCCGTCTTTTTTCTGTCTGCCACTATGGTTTCAGTCCATTCTAATTCTCGTTCCGAAATTCCATAAACACACATTTTGTTTACAAGACGACTGTGTGGAACTATCTTTATGGCTTCTTGGAAGTAAAAAACTCTGCATCAACCAGGCCCCCCTATCTACAGTCTAGTGCAAATGTGTGTTAAATCTTATGGAACTTAACTGCCAAGGTCATCAGTCCCTAAGCTTACACACCTAACCTAAATTATCCTAAGGACAAACACACACACCCATGCCCGAGGGAGGACTCGAACCTCCGCCGGGACCAGCCGCACAGTCTATGACTGCAGCGCTCGGCTAATCCCGCACGGCTATCTACAGTATAAATGTCACATGGTTGTGTTGGCTGGGACAGGCGACGGGGTTAGTTCACCCATCTTTAAGAAAGGGTGTTTTCCCTCCGCGCACAATGACTCTTTGCGTTTAGGTGAGAGTTGAGTCGTATGAGTTTTTGGAGAGCGAAAGTGAGCGTAATGTGTGCATGTATAGCGTAATGTTATGTTTGTGTTATATGATGATGAGAGAAGGGAAAGCGTGAAACGTGGTGCCAGGACATAGCCTACTCCGCCCGAAGAGAACCCAGGGGTGCGCCGAGCTTAACGTCGCCATCCGACGAGCGGATCACCATCAACAGGGTTACATGCCCTCACTTCATGAGAAACTGCGGGGAGGTTTGGTGTGTAAGACAGGAGATCGGCACAAGGACTGGCCACCATCTCTCCTCCCATCGTCGGGCAAATACTGGCAGCGAAAAAAATTTCATTCTCTTTCGGCTAACCTCGAGTCGTGCGCATTGGACAGGCATGCGCTAGTGAACGCGGCTGTGGAGGCGGGACTAAAGACTTTCGTAAACGATCGAGCAAACTGGGTGTAACTCGATGAATGCTTGTGGAAACCAAGTTTGATTCCTGAAAAGTTGTACTACGTCCATAAAATAGCGCTGTTGTCTACTTTCCCCTGAAATGATCAAGGGAAACCTTAAATGAAGACTGCCTGACTTAGATTTGAGCTTTGCTTTCTATGGAGCAGGCAAAACTGGCTGTCCTAACACCCTTTCCCGTCACCCCATTTTGTCTGCCGAACTCCTCTTCCGTCTGGACCCGCGCGACCGCTACGGTCGCAGGTACGAATCCTGCCTTGGGCATGGATGTGTGTGATGTCCGTAGGTTAGTTAGGTTTAAGTAGTTCTAAGTTCTAGGGGACTGATGACCTCAGATGTTAAGTTCCATAGTGCTCAGAGTCATTCGAACCATTTTTTTTAACTCCTCTTCCCCAGTCTCTTTGTGCGTCTCCTCCTCTTTCTTCTCCTCCTCCTCCTCCTTATATCTGTGCATCACGTCTTCCCCCCTCTCTGTCCACTCCTCATCTCCCTTGCTACACTCATTTCGTGCTCACTCCAACTATGTCCTCTTACCATCTTTCCGACGTACAGCCTTGTTTATTGTCACTGCCAGCAAAACCTTGATTGGGAACTGAAATGGCTTAAAATTAATGGGTAAACCCGCTGGGATCATTGGTGTATAGGATATGAGAGACACCTCTCCAGTTATTGGATCTGTGAGAATGGTAGCTTCAATGACAGTACTTGAAACGTCCCCTTTGAACAATTGTACATTACTGTGCTTAAGCTGACACACAATATTTTTAGCGCAACGCAATCTGACTTTCAATAATCCCTACAAAAGAATGGCCCTGACTAACATTAACCTATACCTTTCACAAATCACTTACCTCACAAAAATTTCGTTACTCGAACTACTGCAATACAGCGAGCGGCACTACTGCCAGCTAAATAGAAGATTCAAACTACGGAAGGCACTAACTACTGATAGGCATAGTTAGCAAATGAAAGATTTTAATAGAGAACAAACAATGTATTTACCTTAATAGTGTTGAAAAATCATAATTTACATAGCAGTTCATGACATCCAGTCTTACAAATTTCAAAACTCCGCCATTTCTCTCCCCACATCCACCACTGCTGGCGGCTCACCTCCAACTGCCCAACGCTATGGGCTGTTCACATCCAGCTGCCCAACACTACAATGCCAGACAACAATGCAAACTGTCCACAGACTGCACACAGCACAGCCAGTGATTTTCATACAGAGCGCTACGTAACGTTGCCAATAAGAAAACATAGACAGCCTACTTACATAGCCCCCATGCTCCCCACAAAAAATTTTACAAATTGTTTTGGGCAGTAGCCAATAATGATTTGATAAAATTTTTCGTAATTACAATAACAAAGATATCAAATGCACACACTTATTGATACAATGTTGGTCCAAAGCTAAAATTTTCTCACAGTCCATAAAGACAGTCCTGATCATTCATCACAGTAAAATTGCAGTGTTTTCTCAAAGGCTGAGCAGTAAAAGAAAATGCACACAGAAGTATTGGATTTCCATGCCGTCTTGAAGAAGTAGTGTTGTCCTTCCAACAGAAAGACAGTGCTGACTCTTGACATGCAGACAGGTAATGGGCCACAACAGAGCAAACCCACAGCAGTGTCAGTCGAAGTTTTGAAGAATATTGGTAGGTAGGTCATCACAGAGCAGACCCACTGTCATCCTGGTAGAGATTGTGGTATTGGTGGGCCACCAGAGGTGCAGACCCACTGCAGTCCTTGTAGAAATAATGGTACTGGTGGGTCATCAAAGATGCAGACCCACTGTAGTCCTTGTAGAGATGGCCAGCAGTCATCTGTTGTGACTGTGCAGGTGCACAATCACCATTGAAGAGTCTTGCGAATAATATAGCAAGTCCATGAACCACCACTTGTGCACTCACAAAATTTTTTTTGAAATGTCCGTAGAACCAGCAATGCTGTTATCCAGTCCCTTGCAGAATTATTAACACATGTCCAAACCTTAACTGTCCCTACTTCTCACATATTGTCCAACACTATGACCAACAGAAACGTGTGCAGTCAAATGTAACTTACAAGTTACTTAATTTGATGAACTGGTGCCAATTACAATTTTATAACATAAGAATACAATAACAAAGGTACAAAATACATTATTAAAGAACATAACAATACAGATAACATTTGTAGTAATACAGGCTTTAGAAAGGAATAGAAATAGAAATATACATCAGTGTTACAGGAATTATGACATAAGTAAATAAATAAAATAATGAGAGTAGTTCTTGAAACATTAATTTCACACATGATCATTAAAACAAAACAGAATAAATAATGTCTAAACATCTTTACGAAGAAAATAACATAGTATTTGAAAAATTCTACAACATAAATCTTATTAGCTAAACACATAAAGACAGGAAAAACACAAATATACAAGAGTACACAAACACATAGCAGAATAACACAGGGGGAAAGGACAGGGTTTGTTTTCAGTGTAACATTTGGTACTGCAGTATTTTGCAAACAAAACCTTTTTTTTCTTGGAGATCTCCCTTCATTCATCATTATTCCCAAAAAGTTCTATCTATACCTGCTTTCTGTACTTTTTTCGTATAACTTCTCAATGCATTTCTTCCAATTCATCGCAACTCATTCTCTTATATAGTCTAACCCCTCTTAAGCTAACTTAAATCTACTGAGCTCAGATGCTAAACTAAGGGACGGGGCAATGCAGCAGCATAAAACAATTAATACAAACAGCAATGAAAACCTCAGTCTATATGATTGCCGTAAGCTTAGTGGCAACAGTGCATCCCAATTTAAGTTACACAATATAGCACTGAAGATGGTCACTCAGTGACAGAAAATCGATTTTACAATAGTAAAAAATATACGAACAATGCTGTCTCTTTTTTCAAGACTCTGTTGTGGGTTTGCTCTGTGGTGGACCATTACCTGTCTGCATGTCAAGAGTCAGCACTGTCTTTCCGTTGGAAGGACAACACTACTTCTTCAAGACTGCATGGAAATCCACTACTTCCGTGTGCATTTTCTTTTACTGCTCAGACTTTGAGAAAAACACTGCAATTTTACTGTGATGAACGATCAGGACTGTCTTTATGGACTGTGAGAAAATTTTAGTTTTGACCAACATTGTCTCGATAAGAGTGTGTATTTCATTTCTTTGTTATTGTAATTATGAAAAACTTTTTTAAATCTGTATTGGCCACTGCCCAAAACAATTTGTAAAATTTTTGTGGGGAGCATGGGGGCTATGTAAGTAGGCTGTTTAGGTTTTCTTATTGGTAACGCCACGTAGCGCTCTGTATGAAAATCACTGGCTGTGCTGTGTGCAGTCTGTGGCTAGTTTGCATTGTTGTCTGCCATTGTAGTGATGGGCAGCTGAATGTTAACAGCGCGTAGCGTGGCGTAGTTGGAGGTGAGCCGCCAGCAGTGGTGGATGTGGGGAGAGAAATGGCGGAGTTTTGAAATTTGTAAGACTGGATGTCATGAACTGCTATATATATTATGACTATTAAGGTAATTACATTGTTTTGATCTGTGAATGGGTAGGATTACAAAGTTTCGAACTATTTAAGTTGCGTAGTAGTATTTTAATCATAATCCGATAAGCCATAAATACAACTTTCCTGCTTTCAGTGAAACCAATGGCGAGAAAGAAAACAGAACAGTACATAGCCGTGCATAAAATTTTCGTTAACCTTTTTGTCTAATAATTTACAAGCCCTCCTATCTTACTTGAAACTAACTGAGAAACAAGTCGAAACTGCACATTTTGACAGCACAGCTGTGGGTTTCGAAACGTAACCTGTTCACTGTCGTTTAAAAAAAAACATATAACCTATCTCTGTCTGAACGTTTGTTAGGGTATTATGTAAAAAATTGAAATAAAATCGATCAGGAGCTTCTCAAGATATTTGGTAACAACATTTACTGTTTATACATTACGTACATTGTTTATATATTAGATATATTAAAATATGTAGCCTGTGTCCGTTCTAATGTTCACTATTGTGTAAAAATTTGAAGCAGTCAAGTACTTCTCGAGATTTTTGATAACGCTGAACAAAGATTTGTCTGTATATAGTATTGTTGATTGCCTCATCATGAGGATTGTGATTGACAACTGAAAATAAAAAAAATAGTTTTATGCTCCAGACATACTCGATGAAAATATACCTTCATCTCTGGTGGTACATCTTTGTGTAAAGTAAGGAAACACTGTAACACCTTATGTACAGTGAAGAACACATTCAACGAAGATAGGTATGCAGCATCTATTTGGTTCTGATTTAGCAGTGATTTTTTTTCTAACAACGAGAAAAGAAGGAAAAAAAACGTTATACCCGTTTCTCACTTAGGCCTACAGCTGTGGAGAAGCGTCTGTGCTATGCACTACCACCAAGAATGGTGTGAACCATCGAAATTTTTAATGGTACAATAAAGACGTAAGTGTCACAGAAAACGGTCACATTTATAATATAAGTATAAACAGAGCTGCGGCCGGTTAGACATAATTTAGAGTCAGCCGTAATCCCGTCTGAATAAAATGTAATATAGGCAAGCGGATACGGCTGATGTGTGTTGCACCGTTTCCACGGTGACACGATGATCCTTTAATCCCAGCATCCGCGGGTTACACTGTCGCAGTGCATTAAAACGTCACATACCCCCACTCCCCTCCACAAGCCTTTGTCAGGTCGGTGCGAGAGGGTAGAAAGTGATGAGTAAGGGTCAAACACAACACAGCCAGCGAGGCACGCTTTTGTATCACAAAACGCGAGGCTGGCGTGCTTCATTCGGAGCATTTTTCAACGTTTGTGTGCCGATGGAATTACTCTGACATGATCGTTTGCAGCGCGCCGGCGGGCATTTCGACTTTAAATGGTCTATTTGGCGAGGCGGGCCGCCCGGCGACCGTACAATACAGCGACGTCAGCACCCACGGCCGCAGTGGACCGCTGCGCCAAGGTCATAGCGGGCGCAGTTTGCTGCACCGTTGTCCACCCAGGCGGACGCGTTTTGTTGTTTTAGGCCGTGTTTCTGGCTGCTGCATCAGGAGCACAGGGATTTCAGTGCTCAACTGTGGGGCTACGTGCCTGGTAAGCATACTGAATGGGATTAAAGTGGTTAGGAGCGCATGCGTACACGAACAACAGCTCAACAATCACCTCGACGAGAAGTACAAAAAGGAAAAAGCTACTCATAAAATACAAACTCGGGTAGAGATGATGATGATGATGACGATGATGATGTTGATGATGATGATATGATTATGATTCAGAATGGGTTACTGACCTGAATTAGTATGATTATTGCTCTAATCCGTTTAATTTCAATTTGCACATACAACGCAAGCGTCTCAGAGGCCAAGAAAACACCAGGTCAGTACTTAATGGTCAAATTAAAGCACTGTGGATGCGTATTATGATTTATTACGTCAGCGAACGCTTAGATATATAAAAAATATTCGCTTCACAAGTTTGTGTTAATACTTGACATCGGCGAATGTGCATAATACACAAAAAGCTTCGTGCAGACAAACACATATAGTTAGGTATTTTGAATGTCATAGTCATTTAACATTTCAATGAATGTACGTGTCGTCACATGATAAATCTTTCACCATGTAACAATATGTTTCATCAGCGAATTCTTAAATGACTTTATGATGTGGCCGAGCTGTTCTAGGCGCTTCAGTCCGGAACCGCGCGACTGCTACGGTCGCAGGTTCGAATCCTGCCTCGGCATGGATGTGTCTGATGTCCTTAGGTTAGTTATGTTTAAGTAGTTCTAAGTTCTAGGGGACTCACGACCTCAGATGTTAAATCCCATAGTGCTCACAGCCATTTGAACCATTTGAACTTTATGATGTTCGAAGTGCCTAACTACACTACTGGCCATTAAAATTGCTACACTAAGAAGAAATGCAGATGATAAACAGGTATTCATTTGACAAATATATTATACTAAAACTGCCTTGTGATTGCATTTTCAAACAATCTGGGTGCATAGACCCTGAGAAATCAGTACCCAGAACAACGACCTCTAGCAGTAATAACGGCCTTGATACGCCTGGGCATTGAGTCAAAGCTTCGATGACGTGTACAGGTGCAGCTGCCCATCCAGCTTCAACACGGTACCACAGTTCATCAAGAGTAGTGACTGGCGTATTGTAACGAGACAGTTGCTCGGCCACCATTGACCAGACGTTTTCAGTTGGTGAGAGATCTGGAGAATGTGCTGGACAGGGCAGTAGTCGAACATTTTCTGTAGCCAGAAAGGCTCGTACAGGACCTGCAACATGCGGTCGTGCATTATCCTGCTGAAATGTAGGGTTTCGTAGGGATCGAATGAAGGGTAGAGCCAAGGGTCGTAACACATCTGAAATGTAACGTCCACTGCTCAAACTGCCGTCAGTGCGAACAAGAGGTGACCGAGACGTGTAACCAATGGCACCCCATACCATCACGCCGGGTGATACGCCAGTATGGCGATGACGAATACACGCTTCAAATGTGCGTTCACCGCGATGTCGCCGAACTCGGATGCGACCATCAAGATGCTGTAAATAGAATCTGGATTCATCCGAAAAAATGACGTTTTCCCATTCGTGCACCCAGGTTCGTCGTTGAGTACACCATCGTAGCCGCTCCTGTCTGTGATGCAGCGTCAAGGGTAACCGCAACCATGGTCTCCGAGCTGATAGCCCATGAAGCTGCAAATGTCGTCGAACTGTTCGTGCAGATGGTTGTTGTCTTTCAAACGTCCCCATCTGTTGACTCAGGGATCGACACGTGGCTGCACGATCCGTTACAGCCATGCAGATAAGATGCCTGTCATCTCGACTGCTAGTGATGCGATGCCGTTGGGATCCAGCACGGCGTTCCGTATTACCCTCCTGAACCCACCGATTCCATATTCTGCTAACAGTCATTGGATATCGACCAACGCGTGCAGCAGTGTCGCGATACGATAAACCACAAGCGCCATAGGCTACAATCCGAACTTTATCAAAGTCGGAAACGTGATGGTACGCATTTCTCCTCCTTGCACGTGGCATCACAACAACGTTTCAGCAGGCAACGCCGGTGAACTGCTGTTTGTGTATGAAAAATCGGTTGAAAACTTTCCTCACGTCAGCACGTTGTAAGTGTCGCCTCCGGCGCCAACCTTGTGTGAATGCTCTGAAAAGCTAATCATTTGCATATCATAGCATCTTCTTTCTGTGGGTTAAATTTCGCGTCTGTAGCACGTCATCTTCGTGGTGTAGCAATTTTAATGGCCAGTAGTGTATATTTGTTTGTGTGTACGAAACTTTTTGTGTATCATGCACATTCGCCGATGTCATCTATTTGCTCAAACCGTTAATATAAATATTTTTACATATCTAAGAGATCGTTGACGCAATAAATTATTATACAAACATTAAAAAGATACTTGGAGATATGTTCCGCCTTTCCAACTAAATGAAAGACGGTTTGTTCTTTTCCATACGCCTTTCCCTTTTATTTACGAAGAATCTTCAGTGGCCTGTAATACATGTTTTGCCGGCCGGTGTGGCCGTGCGGTTAAAGGGGCTTCAGTCTGGAACCGCTTGACCGCTACGGTCGCAGGTTCGAATCCTGCCTCGGGCATGGATGTGTGTGATGTCCTTAGGTTAGTTAGGTTTAATTAGTTCTAAGTTCTAGGCAACTGATGACCTCAGAAGTTAAGTCGCATAGTGCTCAGAGCCATTTGAACCAATACATGTTTGTTTATATACTCTACGTGATCGAAAGTATCCGGGCACCCTCAAAAACACACGTTTTTCATTTTAAGTGCATTGTGCTGCCATCTATAGCCAAGTACTCCGTATCAGTGACCTCAGTAGTCATCAGACATCGTGAGAGAGCAGAATGGTCAAGTGATTGGGTGCCACTTGTGTCATACGTCCGTACGCGAGATTTCCACACTCCTTAACATCCCTAGGCCCACCGTTTCCGATGTAATAGTGATGTGGAAACGTGAAGGGACACGTACAGCACAAAAGCGTACAGCCCAGCCTTGTCTGTTGACTGACAGAAACTGCCCACAGTTGAAGAGGGTCGTAATGTGTAATAGGCAGACATCTATCCATACCATCAGACAAGAATACCAAACTGCATCAGGATCCGCTAAAAGTACTACGACAGTTAGGCGGGGGGTGAGAAAATGGCTCTGAGCACTATGGGACTCAACTGCTGTGGTCATAAGTCCCCTAGAACTTAGAACTACTTAAACCTAACTAACCTAAGGACAGCACACAACACCCAGCCATCACGAGGCAGAGAAAATCCGTGACCCCGCCGGGAATCGAACCCGGGAACCCGGGCGTGGGAAGCGAGAACGCTACCGCACGACCACGAGATGCGGGCAGGGGTGAGAAAACTTAGTTTCATGTTCGAGCGGCTGCTCATAAGCCACATATCACGCCGGTAAAAGCCAAACGACGCCACGCTTCTTGTAAGGAGTGTAAACATTGGACGATTGAACAGTGGAAAAACGTTGTGTGGAGTGACGAATCACGGTAGACAATGTGCCAATCCGATGGCACGGTGTGGGTATGGCGAATGCCCGATGAACATCATCTGCCAGCGTTTACAGTGCCAACAGTAAAATTCGGAGGAGGTGGTGTTCTGGTGTGGTCGTGTTTTTCATGGAGGGGGCTTGCACCTCTTGTTGTTCTTCGTGGCACTATCACAGCACAGGCCTGCATTGATGTTTTAAGCACCTTCTTGCTTTCCACTGTTGAAGAGCAATTCGGGGATTGCAATCACATCTTTCAACATGATCGAGCACCTGTTCATAATGCACGGTCTGTGGCGGAGTGGTTACACGAAAGTTTCATCCCTGTAATGGACTGGCCTGCACGGAGTCCTGACCTGAATCGCACAGAACTCCTTTGGGATGTTTTGGAACGCCGACTTCGTGAAAGGGCTCAGCGACCGACATCGATACCTCTCCTCAGTGCAGCACGCTGTGACGAATGGGGTGCCATTCCCCAAGAAACCTTCCAGCACCTGATTGAACGCATGCCTGGGAGAGTGTAAGCTGTCATCAAGGCTAAGGGTGATCCAACACCATATGAATTCCAGCATTACCGAAGGAGGGCGCCACTTTTGATCACATAGTGTATATATAATATACGGATTGTGCAGTAGTTACGTTACTGTGTTATGTTTCCTCATGTTACAGCCTTGTTTTTCAGGTTAGAAACTTTTGCAGCAGAAGTTCACTGTGATTAAATTATCGTTTGGCGCTACTTACAATTTCCAGTATTGTTAGATCATTCGTTTACTCGGTCTCCATGCTCAATTGTCGGTATTTTAGGCGCTTATTTGCCCACGTTTATTACAACACTTCACTTGTACTTTTTATTGTGTGTAAAACGTGTGTGTTTACAGTGTCTACTGTTCCCAACCGTCGCTGTGTATGTGTGGTTTAACATTTGTTCATGTGCGTGTGTGTGTGTGTGTGTGTGTGTGTGTGTGTGTGTGTGTGTGTGAGTGAGTGAGTGAGTGAGCGTGAGAGAGAGAGAGAGAGAGAGAGAGAGAGAGAGAGAGAGAGAGGTGTAAGAGGGGAAGATTATTAAGTCTCGTTACATTTTACATTACAATTCGTTATTTTTCTAGTGGCTAACATCAGCGATTTATTGCTTATGTTAATTTGATCATCAATTACTTTCTTTCTCATTGCAAGCGCTCTTTGTATATGAAATATGGTTAAAATACCAAATCAGATCATGTTATACCCAGGATTACATGCTTAATACACTCCTGGAAATTGAAATAAGAACACCGTGAATTCATTGTCCCAGGAAGGGGAAACTTTATTGACACATTCCTGGGGTCAGATACATCACATGATCACACTGACAGAACCACAGGCACATAGACACAGGCAACGGAGCATGCACAATGTCGGCACTAGTACAGTGTATATCCACCTTTCGCAGCAATGCAGGCTGCTATTCTCCCATGGAGACGATCGTAGAGATGCTGGATGTAGTCCTGTGGAACGGCTTGCCATGCCATTTCCACCTGGCGCCTCAGTTGGACCAGCGTTCGTGCTGGACGTGCAGACCGCGTGAGACGACGCTTCATCCAGTCCCAAACATGCTCAATGGGGGACAGATCCGGAGATCTTGCTGGCCAGGGTAGTTGACTTACACCTTCTAGAGCACGTTGGGTGGCACGGGATACATGCGGACGTGCATTGTCCTGTTGGAACAGCAAGTTCCCTTGCCGGTCTAGGAATGGTAGAAGGATGGGTTCGATGACGGTTTGGATGTACCGTGCACTATTCAGTGTCCCCTCGACGATCACCAGTGGTGTACGGCCAGTGTAGGAGATCGCTCCCCACACCATGATGCCGGGTGTTGGCCCTGTGTGCCTCGGTCGTATGCAGTCCTGATTGTGGCGCTCACCTGCACGGCGCCAAACACGCATACGACCATCATTGGCACCAAGGCAGAAGCGACTCTCATCGCTGAAGACGACACGTCTCCATTCGTCCCTCCATTCACGCCTGTCGCGACACCACTGGAGGCGGGGTGCACGATGTTGGGGCGTGAGCGGAAGACGGCCTAACGGTGTGCGGGACCGTAGCCCAGCTTCATGGAGACGGTTGCGAATGGTCCTCGCCGATACCCCAGGAGCAACAGTGTCCCTAATTTGCTGGGAAGTGGCGGTGCGGTCCCCTACGGCACTGCGTAGGATCCTACGGTCTTGGCGTGCATCCGTGCGTCGCTGCGGTCCGGTCCCAGGTCGACGGGCACGTGCACCTTCCGCCGACCACTGGCGACAACATCGATGTACTGTGGAGACCTCACGCCCCACGTGTTGAGCAATTCGGCGGTACGTCCACCCGGCCTCCCGCATGCCCACTAAACGCCCTCGCTCAAAGTCCGTCAACTGCACATACGGTTCACGTCCACGCTGTCGCGGCATGCTACCAGTGTTAAAGACTGCGATGGAGCTCCGTATGCCACTGCAAACTGGCTGACACTGACGGCGGCGTTGGACAAATGCTGCGCAGCTAGCGCCATTCGACGGCCAACACCGCGGTTCCTGGTGTGTCCGCTGTGCGTGCGTGTGATCATTGCTTGTACAGCCCTCTCGCAGTGTCCGGAGCAAGTATGGTGGGTCTGACACACCGGTGTCAATGTGTTCTTTTTTCCATTTCCAGGAGTGTAGATATCATATGATGCACATCTCGAGTTATCTATGTTTCTTCTTAATATAGAAAACTGAACAAATCGCAGGCAGAATACTGCTATGTACACGTAACAAACGCATACAGCGAATTAAAACTCTCGCTAACAAAAGTAACCAGAAAGAAAAAAACAGCGACGTACTACACCACGAAATCGACTCAAAACTAATAAATTTCACAAATAGAAAGCTGACACAGAAAGAAACACAGCTATAGAAATCGCTTGAGGAGAAATAGAGACTGTAGGGTGTTGTGTAAGGACCCAAATGTTGTCAAGGTTGTTTCGACTGAGCTGCAGAAGATTCACTAGGAAGCCCCTCAAATGTTCAAATGTGTGTGAATTCCTAAGGGACCAAACTGCTGAGGTCATCGGTCCCTAGACTTACACACTATTTAAACTAGCTTATGCTAAGGACAACACACATACCCATGCCCGAGGGAGGTCTTGAAGGGAAGCCCCTACACAATCTCCGTACAGTTCTGCTCTCTCCTCTTGTGATTTCCGTCTTTTTGGAGTCCTGAAGAAGGACTTTCAGGGCCGTCGACTTGCTTCCGACAAAGATGTGCCACGGGTGGTTACAATCATGTTTCTGTAGGCAACCGAAAACATTTTTCCGTGAACGCATTGATCGTCTCGTCTCACAGTGGGGTAAATGTACACGTATTAACATCTGCGGCGATTACTTTTGAAATAAAAAACGGTTTACTTACTTTTTCCCCATATGTTATTCGACTGCCCCTTATACATTAATAAATGCAACAGGAGATTTTATACTCTCCCATTTGTTGCTTGATGTCAACTGAAAGGGGCGTTCATGATACTCTCTATAGATTTAAGAGAAGATGAAAATAAAGTGGCGCAGCAAGACTCTCATAGCACTTCTCATACACTTCAAACCATACGAGGTGTGGCTAGAAAAAAACCGGACTAGTACTGGTGAAACAATAAAACCAATGCAATAAGGCTGAAAGTCGCGTGGCCTGTCACGTGACTCTCGCTCCGCCTACTGCTCGAGTTTCATCTGCCTCCTGCACTCAGCCTGCCCGTGGCGTCTGTTTTAAGTAGTTGACGTTTTGTCTGTGCGTCGGAAAATGTTGAGTGTACAGAAAGAACAGCGTGTTAACATCAAATTTTGTTTCAACTAGGAAAATCTGCAAGTGAAACGTTTGTAATGTTACAACAAGTGTACGGCGATGATTGTTTATCGCGAACACAAGTGTTTGAGTGGTTTAAACGATTTAAAGATGGCCGCGAAGACACCAGTGATGACACTCGCACTGGCAGACCATTGTCAGCCAAAACTGATGCAAACATTGGAAAAATCTGTAAACTTGTTCGACAAGATCGCCGTTTAACAATCAGAGCAGTGTCTGAGTTAACAGGAGTTGACAAGGAAAGTGTTAGGCAGATTCTTCATGAAAGTTTCAACATGAACAAAGTGTGTTCAAAAATGGTTCCAAAGTGTCTCACAATTGAACAGAAGGAACGCCGAAGAATGATTTGTTCTGACATCCTGGAAAACATTGAAAGTGATCCCACCTTCTTACAAAATGTTATTACTTGCGATGAATCGTGGGTTTTTTACTTACAATCCCGAAACTAAACGCCAATCGATGCATTGGAAAACTCCTGGTTCTCCACGAAAAAAAAGCACGAATGTCAAAATTGAAATTCAAGGCAATGATGATTGTTTTTTTTTTTTTTTACATCAAAGGGATTGTGCACATTGATTGAGTACCAGAGGGACAAACAGTGAATCAGCATTACTACATTAGCGTCCTGGTTACCCTACGTGAGCGAGTACGGAGAAAACGGAACGATTTGTGGAGAAAAAAGTCATGGATCCTTCACCAAGACAATGCCCCAGCTCACAGTGCGTTGTCAGTGAAGACGTTTTTGGCAAAACACAACATTCCCATCTTAGATCATCCACCCTACTCACCTGATTTGGCCCCTTGTGACTTTTTTCTTTTCCCTAAAGTCAAGTCAGCTTTGAAAGGAACTAGATTTGAGACTGTTGAAGCAGTAGAAGAAAAAGCGACGGAAGTAATGTATGGACTTACCGAAAATGGTCTGCAGCATTGCTATGAACAGTGGAAAATTCGTATGGAGCGGTGTAGAGACCGAGGAGGAGAGTACATTGAAGGAGATAACATGAAATTGTAAATAATTGTAAATAAATGTTTTTTCCAGCATCAGTCCGGTTTTTTTCTAGCCGCACCTCGTACGGCTGTCTTCTTCACGGTACTCTCTGCGAGACACGTCCCGTATTTCAAGGCATCTCTCCACATTATTAATTAACAATTCCGCCTCCAAACAGGCTGTTTCTATGACAGGCTCGCGGCAGCATAGGTAGGGTTGCGAGTACGTATACAGTGCCGTACACCACCAGCACCACCTCTCTCTAGCTGGTGGTGCGTATACTCGCTAAAGGAGTGCTGCTTGGTGGCGATCGGCATGATCTCTGCGAAGCAGCAGTGGCTGCCAAGTACGATTCTGTCCCCGCGACGTGCTTCTCTGCCTTTGTGCGGGTGGCTTCAATGCTTCACATATACTGCTAAACACTCGGAATGACGCTGCGATGATAAATCGCTCGTGAGCATCGAGCCTTAGAGCGAGCGATTTCTGGCTGTGGCCGCGAATGCAGACGAATGTCAATGGTAATGCTTGTGGTGGTGATGGTGGTCGTGATGACGATGATGATGACACCCTCCAATGCCTGTACAAAAGCAGAACGCGCGTCCTTTGAAATAAGCGTGTCTGTATTTTCATCAGGCAGAAGTTCGTTAATTGCGAGAACGGTCGTGCGGGTCTTCTGATGAAGTAACACTTGTCTGTTATATGTTTCGACTTCGCGGTGGTTTACACGAGGATTTGCGTTAACTCGGCACTAAGGCAATTAAGCGACATTAAAGCGAAATTATTTTGCTGAAGGGCGAAAGATATTCTGTCGTTTTGTATAGCATCATTCACTCCTTTTTATGACGAAATTAAATTTTCATGTTGCGGTTAAACGTGTGCGTTGTAAAGTGCACCGACTCATTAATGTCGTCCGCGTTTCTACTATTCATATCGTGCCTCGGTCTTAATTTTTTTCTGCGTTACAGAGTTCCGCATTTGCATCACACGTGTGAACGTTCCACTATTGATGGTGAGTGCTTTCGTTAGCGAACATTCGGGGTGGGTTCAGGTTACCTTTTAGACGTTATTTCACTTTGAGAGTCAGAGTATTTTCAATAGCTACGTTTAACCATTTTAAAATAGCATTCGCCGAATTCTAAAGGCGAATACATTCGCATAATTGACTAATGACATTGGCAGCAGAATTACTAACGAAGCTGAATGTACTAAGAAGTCAAACTACCTTCTGAAATATAACGTTCCTCTCTGCAGAAATGTATGGTGTACGTTCCCTGGAATCGATAAAGTGATAAGTTTACAAAAAGTAGTTAAACTCTGGTACTCGTAAAGTGAAAGTTTTGTCCGTAAATGGCAAAGACACGGTGCTCTTCTTATTCTTCGGTCTTTACAGAGCGGATGTAGTGCTGTTACGGTAACTCTACTTGCTAGTTTATTTCTCACATTGTCATGCTGTTACGAAAAGGAGCCTTTATATATTTTCGCTCAATTCAGTTACGTATTCTCAAAAGTCTCATTTACTCTGTATATCTCAAATATCTTTCCGTTGTAATTTTTTTTTTAAACCGATGTTCTCTGGTGTTTCTTTAGTCTGCGTAACATAGGAGGTTTCAGATATTTGCATCAGTAATCAACGCCCGACTTTCAGGCATTTACCTGAAAGTAAAATTCTCTCAGAATCAGAGTAACAATAATGAATCATTTCAGAGCTCGCACAAATTATTACGTCTGTAGAGTCGTTGTAGGAGACAGATCAGTGCTTCTGATTACCCGTATGTTACAAAGACTTAATTGCTAAAGGTATTGTCATACTGAGTATTGCGATTGTTTCCTTCCCCCCTCCCCCCCCCCCTTCCTGTTTTCCTAGTCGAGATGGTTTCTCGGTGATTTCGTCCGTACACTGAATAAAATGTCGAGTACATAGATTTATTGTGTAAACGGTATGAGACAATAAATAAGAGCTAATGTAGCGTTGAGTAGTGTTTTTCTCATTCCATAACAGACAGCTAGACGTTTGGGATTTATGTAGATCACCCTTCGAAGTCATCGCCAAAGTCAGTGCTTTCAATGGTGAGATCTGTGTCTTAATAGTGTTCTACCAGCCACTATCATTCGTGCACTTTATGCTATAGATGACACACTTTGATGACAGTACTTGACAGAAATTTCTTCCTCACGAGTCCCCCCATCTACGTCCTAAGACCTGCCCTCATAACCAGGGGTGATTGGTGTGTTTTATCGCAATAGCGTATTTTTCAGATAGTAAATAACATAATTATCAAGTTTTGTTGAAATGCTCCGGGCGTTCCGGTGTTTTCATTTATCAGTTTGTTGCCGATACGTGCATTCACTGAAGTATTCTGGTGTGACTTTCGTTTTCAGAGAATCATTTCACGTCTTTATGCCAAATTCTAACCTATGAATTTATGAATTTACTCTCTTTCGTTTTTATTCGTTCTTGTCACTGATTAGACCATTCCATTGGTGGCAGTTCATTTACCTTGTATTACCGTACAGTGTCTGGCTTCTCTTGCATCTTTTGAAATAGCTGACATCTTGTTCAAGAGGAAGTACACTAATGACAATTAAAACTGCAACACCATGAAGGAGGTATGTAACAAACGGAACACGCTTTAGATACGTAAATAGTTATCATTTCAGCGCAGCCGCTCATTGTAAACAGGATTCACCCTGTCTACGTTTTCTATACAAGGAAAGACTACATAATGGGTTTCCCAGTCAAAAATCACATTTGATTATGTCCTCTATGCGGAATCTCGTTAACTTGGCGGCCGTTAATGATTGCTGGTTAATAAGGCAACCAATCAAATACTTTTAAAATGCTTCATTTTATTGCCATAACCGCGTTCGGGTTACCATGCCCATCTTCAGAAGGCTAGCACTCCCGATTACATTGTTTTCACCAGCAGCATGTTGTCCATACCAGCGACACATAACAATATTTTAATATTTAGCGGCACTTTATATGTAGCAAAAACATACTAATGAGCGTTTATTTACATTCAGACCTGAGCTGAAACGGTTTTATACACTTACAAACGTCCCAGTGGACAGCGCTTAATATTTATGACCGTAGCTAGATAAAGTAGCTGCAGAATATTTTAAACGAGCAAACGGAACTAGAATGAAAATCCAAAGATGAAATGCGCAACTACTATGCATGCAACCTAAACATCAAAAATGGTTCAAATGGCTCTAAGCACTATGGGACTTAACATCTGAGGTCACCAGTCCCCTTGACTTAGAACTACTTAAACCTAACTAACGTAAGGGCATCACACACATTCATGCCCGAGGCAAGATTCGAACCTGCGACCGTAGCAGCAGCGCGGTTTCAGACTGAAGCTCCTAGAAACGCTCGGGCACAGCGACCGGCTGTCAAACTGGCCCATCGATTATGCAGAGCAACTGTCCACGTATCATCAAGCCACATAGCATTCATATTTCTGTTAAAATTAACCACATGTTTTTATGTTTCGATGACTTCTCCGTGTAATAGTTTGTCATTTTAGATAAAATTTTGGTTTCGGGAAACTTTACTTCTTATCTCTGACAAGGATTATCTTTCGCCATCACACGTAAACTTCGACCAAACCCCTTTTTTACACTATTTACGTCTGTCTTCAAGGTCCGACTCATCATTCAGCATGATTCAACGGAACCACGAGCGCCTTTGAAGATGTGTAACGCATCTTGGGACGAAACATTGCCCTAGGACGGCAGGCGCCGATGAACGAGAACCACCCAACCCGTAAGATGTACCAGCAGCCAAGGCATCCATTCGTGAAAACCTTCATTGTGTGAACCAAAATTTTGTTAACCTTCCTGGTGTTGAAATTTTAATGTCAACTGAGCGTGCTAGTCAGTTAATACGACTTGAGTTGATGTACCGGGTGATCAAAAAATCAGTATAAATTTGAAAACTGAATAAATCACGGAATAATATAGATAGACAGGTAAAAATTGACACACATGCTTGGAATGACATGGGGTTTTATTTGAACCAAAAAAATACAAACGTTCAAAAAATGTCCGACAGACGGCGCATCATCTGATCAGAATAGCAATAATTAGCACAACAAAGTAAGACAAAGCAAAGATGATGTTCTTTACAGGAAATGCTCAGTATGTCCACCATCACTCCTCAACAATAGCTGTAGTCGAGGAATAATGTTTTCCGGCCGGTGTGGCCGTGCGGTTCTTGGCGCTACAGTCTGGAACCGCGTAACCGCTACGGTCGCAGGTTCGAATCCTGCCTCGGGAATGGATGTGTGTGATGTCCCTAGGTTAGTTAGGTTTAAGTAGTTCTAAGTTCTAGGGGACTGATGACTACAGATGTTAAGTCCCATAGTACCCAGAGCCATTTGAATAATGTTGTGAACAACACTGTAAAGCATGTCCAGAGTTATGGTGAGGCATTGGCGTCGGATATTGTCTTTTATCAACCCTAGAGATGTCAGTCGATCACGATACACTTGCGACTTCAGGTAACCCCAAAGCCAATAATCGCACGGACGGAGGTCTTAGGACATGTGAGGCCAAGCATGACGAAAGTGGCAGCTGAGCACACGATCATCACCAAACGACGCGCGCAAGACATCTTTCACGCGTCTAGCAATACTTTTTTTTTTTTTGTTTCTAATAAAACCCCCTGTCATTCCAAGCATGTGTGTCAATTTTTGCCTCTTTATCTACATCATTCCGTGGCTTATTAAGTTTTCAAATTTGTACTGACTTTTTGATCACCCGGTGTGTATAGCCAGTGTTAAATATGGCTGTACAGCATAAGCACTGTACTCTATCTTACGCTGGACCCACGTGGTGTTGCAGGCCGTGAGCTGACCGTGTGCGTGTCCGAGGCGTCGTGCTGCACCCTGGAGATGGAGGCGGCGCTCCAGCGGCTGGTGCGCAGGGACTTCCAGGCGCTGCTGCACCACAACTCCAGGTCGCTGGAGGGCCTGCTCGTCTCCGCCGCCAACACCATACGAGGTCAGTCCGCGCCCTGCGCCAGCGGTCGTGGAGGAACCGTAACCCTACGCGGCTCATACCTTCATCTGGAAAGATTAAGAGAAAGCTCGCTGCACAATGAATTGCACACGCCAAGTCAATAATTACTTTACACTGCTTGTCACCTGGTAGTCAAGGGAAGGCAGGATTCGGTTACGATTGTGGACGGGGCCGTAATCAGTTACTATTGGTTTGCCTTTTACAGTTACACACGATTTATTTTAAACCAGTAATGCCAGACTCAACAATAAATTAAAAAAATACCACACGTTATTAATGAAGGAATAAACAACTGAGTAAATAATAGTGTTTCCAGTGAGTTACAATTTAGCAACTCACAATGAAATACAGATACAGCACATAATGTTTTCAAAGCAAGCCCCTGTGATCTGGGCAGAAGGCCTCATACGCCAGGAATGGCAACAAATTGAGAATTGTTTAAAACTCGCTGCATCTTACAAATTACAGGTATTGAAATACTAAAGGCAGGTCGCCACAAACACAGCAGACGGCATCAGACGCCAGGAATGGCAGTAAATAAAGTTATAAGGCTTACTGCTAAAATACAAATACCAAATTAGAATTTTAAGGCAAATAACGACAATCACGGCTGAAGGCCTTACACCCCAGGAATGGCAATAATATAAAAAAACTTTGAAACCTGCTGTAAAACAGCAAATACAATAGCAAAAGTTAATTAAAAAAACAAGCAACTGATCCAGACGGTGCTCCAGGAATCGACCTCTGAGAAGGTCCGGCAACCAAAGCCTTCGCGAGCGATGAGATACGCAGCCAAGAGTTGCATTCACTTCACAAGATGGTAACTCAGACTAGTGGCAGTCTAACGAATGACTAATGATAATCTTGCTGAAGCTACCTGACGTCCGATAAAACAAATGCAGCGGTGGAACAATACGCCAAAGCCGGAACCGGCGGTCTGCACTACGTCCCCGGAATACTGTGTTTAGAGCGCCCGGAACGAGAAAGGAATCACTACCACCCGAGTGGAGTACTCACCAACCGGCCTACAATCAAGAAAGCTGTCAAAACTACACGCCCTACCGGACAGCAGTGGCAAGGCGGGGAAATATACACTGCCGTCACATACACTTAACCCTAGGGCAGGTAACTGGAGCGTTAGCGGCCACCAGGCAAGAAAAATTACCGCTGGTTGGACTTAACAATTGTAACAAGTTGAACACAGTAAATAGTAATAAGAAGTCGAGAAAAGATAATCAGATCCGCCTTCCCCAAGCACTCCACTCGCTGCTCTTCGCCTCGGCGACACTACGAGCAGCAACACGAACCCAAGTCACTGGAGAATCGCGAGATATCACAATGATGGAGGTTTCTCTACTTGGATTGAAATGCACTCATCTTAAAGCTTGCTGGATACGGTTTACGACGAGGTCGTGCACCCTCGTGACCACAGCCCTTCCATCCGGCAGTCCATGCGTACCACCAGCGGTCCCGGAGTGTTCCCGCACTGCGCGGACCTGCCTTCTCCTTAGTCCCCAACCGAACTCTCACACTCACACGACCCGGAAAAACAACGACGTCGCCCCAAAGATAGGGCAACAGTTACTGCATATCGATAACCGCCGCTGCTGCCACTGGCGGACAGGCAGCGCTTGCGAAACCGAGTGGCGCCAGTCAACACGAGAAGACAAACAACCGCAACCATGGCAACTAAACGATACCGTCTGGCCTGGCGGAAACCTATAAACAGCACCAACGCGAGCCGCAGCAAGGCTCACTGCCTGACAAAAACATGAAGCGCGAAGAGCGCACAATCGTATGACAATGTAACTTCGTACACGCACACTCCATCGACAGGTATGTAAATGATTAGAGGTGCATTTCTCTGTGTCAGGTAGAACAGCCGCCAGAGTGCGTTAACTTTATTTGGATCTAGTGTTGTTACTAGGCCTGATAGTACGTAAAGGGCGCGAACAGAGTCAGACGTTGAGTGGTGTCTGTAAAGCGCACGAAGTGACGTATGCTCGTGTGAGACAGCGTTATCAACACCTGACGTAGTACCAAAGTGCCACCATTGTGGGTCTACATTTGGCCACCTGGTTCGAATAGTGCAATATCAAAATTTGGGGGGCATTTGGATGTGACGGTGGCGCGATTTTGGGCAGCAGGAGAACGTAAGGGCAGGCATACTCGCTGTCAAGGTTTCGGTCGACCAACACAAGGGAGGATCGCCGTGCAACGCACCAAGCACATCCTAACTCCTTCACACCTTCGCCTGCCATACGAGAAGATGTAATAGACTCCCTGAAAAATTCTGTTCCATCCCTCACCACTGCAGCAGCCAGACAGGGAAATTGCTGTCTCAAACGTAGACTGGCCTTAGCACCACAACAGAAAGGTCTGCGTGACCGGGAAGTATGGACTAATGAGGAATGACATCGCATCGTGTTCAGCGATAAATTGTGGTTCTGTACTGCCACGAATGACCAATATCGACCAGTATGGTGGTGACCTAGCGAGAGGACCCATTCTCTCAATGTTCAGGAGAGGCACAGAGATGTTACTCCTGGATTAATGGTGTGGGAAACCATCGGTTATCACTACAGGTAGTGTGACTGAGAGAGCTGTGATGGCACAACGGTGCATCACGCACACTACCCTGCGTCTTCGTGTGTTAACATGCCATAGCATGGTGGTGCCATCAACAATGCAGCGCTCATCTCTATGAGACAGGGGGCGCGCCTTCGGACTTTGGGAAAAACATCATCCACGCAACCCCGAAGATATCGGGCTCAGATAAATGTGAGAACTACTGCACAGTCGGCTTAACGGCTCATGCATCCAGGCTGCTGACAAGAATAATGTACAGAAAGATGGAAAAGAAAATTCAGGATCTCTGGACCAATATGCATTGAGGAAAGGCAAAGGCACCAGAGAGGCAATTCTGACGATGCGGCTGATAATTGAATAAAGGCTAAGGAAAAACCAAGACAAGTTAATAGGAATAGTAGACCTAGAAAAAGCGTGCGATAATGTAAATATGTGCAAGATGTTCAAAATTCCAAGAGAAATAAGGGTTAGCTGCAGGGAAAGCGGATAATACACAATCTTTACAAGAAGCAAGACGGAACAACAAGAGTGGAAGACCAAGAAACGAAGTGCTCCGATTAAACAGGATATAAATCATCAATGTTTCGCCACTACTGGTCAATTTATATATCGAAGAAGCAATAACGGATATAAAAGAAAGGTTCAAGCGTGGAATTAATGCTGAAGGTGGAAGGATACCAATGATAAGATTCACTCATGACATTGTTATCCTGAGTGAAAATGAAGGAGAGTTACAGAATTTGTTGAATGAAATGGAAAAAGTAATGATCTCAGAATGTGGACTGAGAGTAAATCGAAGAAAGCCGAAAGTAATGAGAAGTAGCAGAAATGGGGAACATCGAGAAAGTAAACATCAGGACTGGGAATCACGAAGTACACAAAGTTAAGGAATTCTGATACCCAGGCAGAAAATAACCCGTGATGGATGGAGCAAGTAGGACATAAAAAACAGAACAAAAGTGGCAAAAATGGAATTCCTGGTCAAGAGAAGTCTACCAGTATCGAACAATGGCTTTAATTTAAGGAAGAAATTTATGATAATGTACGTTTGGAGCTCATCATTGTATGCTACTAAGCATGGACTGGAACAGAACGGAATTGAAGCATTTGAGATGTGGTGCTACAGAAGAATGTTAGAAATTAAGTGGACTGATAAGATGAGGAATAAGGAGGAAAGGAATATATGGGAAACACTGACAAGAAAAGGGACATCTGTTAGGACCAGTAGAACGAAAAACCAATCCAAAGATGCAAATTTTACTCCTTTTATTGAAGCGATGTCTTGTTTCGGGCCGAACTCATTTTTAAATCATCGTAACATGGTAAAAAATGATATTTCCGGAGATGTGAAAACCGTGTTTTTCGGAAATACCGTTTTTGACTGTGTTTCGATGAACAGAAAATGGGTCTCGGCCTGAAACTAGTCATCAAGTGCATAAAAAAGTAAAATTTGCAACTTAGGACCTGTTTTTCGTTGTACTGATTAACAGAAGTTGCTGACCCACAGCTACTTCAGCATGCTGCAAGTTCATACATCTGTTAAGACCTCAGGGAATAACTTACATAGTACTAAAGGGAGCTGTAGAGGGTAAAAACTGTAGAGAAAGACAGAAATTGGAATACATCCATCAAATAATTTAGGTCGTGGGTTGCAGTTGCTACTCTGAGTTGAAAAGGTTTGCACAGGAGAGGAATTTCTACTCGGATCGCATCAAACCAGCCAGAAGACTGGTGACACAAACAGAATAACAGGACAAAAACGTGAACTGCTTCCGTGATGTTGAGATGCTACCGTGGCCAGCAAGATCCCCAGATCAGACCCCGATAAAACATGTATGGGACCAACCCGGACGCCAGTTCCGTCCCAGAGTCAGTACCCATGTTATCAAAAACCAGTTACGACAGCTTTGGGCCAGCTAGCTCCAAAAGAGGATGCAACAGCTTTACGGCACCCTTCGCAACCGAATCAGTGCGCGCATTAGGGGCAGGAGGGGAAGTTTCAGCGTCATTCGTTTAAGTATACTCAGCTGGCAGTTTCTTTCTATATTTGATTCGAGTTTGTCATAACTGAAATAACATCACGTACCATCTCATACCGCGAAGTTTCATTTCGTTTCCTCCCCCCTCCTGTGTGCAAGCAAATCCGTATAGCGTTAGTCTTGGTTACACTTTAATTTAATTGTACAGATGGTCGGTTTTGGCTATGCAGCCCAGCCCAGCCATCATCAAGTCCACACAAGGAAAACAAAATCAAAAATAAAAGTATTTCAGAATTTGTGAAATATGAAGCTGAGAATGAGCCTGTCACATACAAACGGGACCTAAGCTTATTACCTTAAGTGTCAGTCACACAGAGGACGCATAGTCGTTAACTGACTTGACTAAAATTTCTGTTAAGCTTTTCAGATGAATGTGTAAGCTGTTAAGATGATATTCTGTAACATACGATTTAATGGCGACGTCTGGTTGTTCGTGCTGTAGCTATTAGGTACGCTGAAGCCGGTTTACGGCACCTCCAGCCTGGAGTTGACAGCAAAGAAATGAGAACGCAAGAAAAACGTTTTCTGGTCATTCAGTCAACAGCGTTGAGTTGAGGGGTTGTGTGAGTACTATGTATACAGACTAGGAGATGCTAGAAACGGAGAATGTAAGTTTATACTTTCCTTGTGTTTCATTTGTCTGTTGTCAACAGCAGCATGTGGACGAGCGCCGTGTGCCACGCAGGAGCGTCTAAGCCACTCACCGTTTTAATGATGTCGTGCTTGAATAGATGTTGCACTGTGATATGATTCTGAATGAGTCTTGAGCAGAGGAACCAGATTACCAAATAAAAAATGTATAGGGTGATATTTAAAAAAGACGTACTGCCTGTAACTCGGTAAAGAACAAACTTACAAGAAAGACAATCGTGTTGGTCAATGTCGTCCAAGTAGATAAAAAATATTTTCTTGATACACTAGCTGACAACCCCAGCATTGGCCCGGTACCCATTTTGCTAATTTTCTATTAGAAACCGAAATAAAAAATGAACGTTGTACTACCGTAATTATAAAAAAAGTTTCATTTCGACATATTCATGAAAACTCCTTTGAAATTATGAAATAGTCGTGCAAAGAAATATGTATAATATACAAATGCGTAAGTATAGCTGCTTCGCAAGGCCACAACGCGATTTCGTAAACGTCTCTATGGCAACGCCTCTTGATAGCTCTATAGATGGCTACTGTTTCCAGCTCGAGCCGTTTGCGATTCGCAGTTGAAAGCTGGCAAAAGCCTGCACGTGTCATGGATTTTTCCTTGAGTTAACACGAGTGTAGGAGTGTCTTCAGTAGTAAAGAATAAATGTATTAAAACTTAATGCACGATGTGGCATTTTTTCACGCATCTCAGTAGTCATGACGTCATAGCTCTTAAACTATTTGTCGTACAATAATGTATTTTTGTAGATTCATTCAGAGGCTTATTTGGATGATGTCTGCTAAATATGTTGCGAGTAGAGTTAGAAGCAAATTGGTGACAAATTTAAACGTCCTGAATTCTGCAACAGTTTTTCCACGCATTTCATTGTTTACGACGCCATGTCTCCTGAAATATGTTTGGTATCACGTATAATTTTGAAGGTACCGTTATTGGCGTATTTAGATACTGTCTGAGAAAGTTATTGCGAATGGAGTAAGGCAGAAGTAATAAATTTAAACGTCAAGCATGATGCGCAACTTTTTATACAACTGAATGTTTATGACGTCATATTTCATGAACTATGGTAGGTAGGTGGCTCTTACTCCGGCAGCGATTGTTGCCTGACAGTAAGGGATATGTGTACCGAGTGTGGTTGAAATCGGTCCAGTGGTTTAGGAGGAGATGTGGAACATACATACATAAGCAATCCGTTTTCAGGCCACAAGTGGCCCATCGGTACCATCCGACCGCCATGTCAACCTCAGTTCAGGATGCAGATAGGAGGGGCGTGTGGTCAGCACACCGCTCCCCCGGTCGTTATGATGGTTTTCTTTGACCGGAGCCGCTACTATTCGATCGAGTAGTTCCTCAATTGGCATCACGAGGCTGAGTGCACCCCGAAAAATTGCAACAGCGAATGGCGACCCGGATGGTCACCCATCCAAGTGCCAGCCACGCTCGACAGCGCTTAACGTCGGTGATCTCACGGGAACCGGTGTATCCACTGCGGCAAGGCCGTTGTCAGCATACATAAATACATACATTTTTAATATCTATTGTTTTTTTGTTTTGCTTATGAACAAAATGTTTTTTGGTGTGGTCAAGACATGGTGCGCTATGGTAGAGTTGTACAATGCATGTATGGTGAACGTTTCATGGATCGCCTCAGTCCATCACATACAATTTTCTTCTGACGTTCGGAAATAGGAGAGTTGATTCTGGCGCTCCAGTGACGGTAACCTGGGTTCGTAGACGTGCGTATGAGAGCACGTGTCGCAGATACACTTTATACAACAAAGAGCAGGGTCGCCACGTGGAGCATCACCTCCAGAGCCCGCAGGTCAGGGCTGGAGCCGTCTGCTTTCTGCTGTGCGCGGACCGTGAAGCGTGACATTTGAATGTGATCCACTCTTCAAATTGTACATTTCTGGACATGGATGCTTTATCAATACCGTATCTACTAACTCCTCTCTACATCCCATAGAAGCCTGTACTAGGGCTTGTGAAATGCTCCGTATATAGTTTAAGCTCGAACATAATCATTCCTGCTCATCGGCATTGAAAATATGTATTTAGTGCTCTTCCAATTTCAATATTTTGTCTTTTTGAAGTGTAATGTGTGACATTCGCTATTTTTGGCTTCATTAAAACAGCGAACAGTTAACACTTTCAGCCAGAAGGCGAATACTTGTTTATAAAGAATGATTAATGTATAATAAGGCGTCGCATAGCGACGGTGGATTTCCTAAATAATGTAATTCGTCGTCTTTGGGTGGCAACATAAACAGAAGAATACGGATCGATATGCTGGAGAACAAATGAAGCCTTGAGCGCTAAACACTTGTACTGTTCTCCTTAAGTAAGACGGACGCAGATTTGTGGCAGTCTGATCTATTTTCTACAAAATGTATAAAAACGTGTTACGTCTAAGTCTGAGTGAAGTGTAAAAAGAAGAACTGTTATAACTTATTGTGACGACGCACGAGCGACTCAAGAGGACAATGGCTGTATAAAAGAGCGCGCAATGGACATCAAACGGACATTAAAAATCTACCGTCATTGTAGTACTAAGCATAAGGTACGATATATGTTTTAGTTATAATAAATATTTGTTCTGGAAATACTGAAACATTTAGCAGTGCTCATTCCTTTCATCTCTTCAGTATTGTTTTCATTTTAATTATGCATTTTGCTAAGATTACAGACACCAAGATCAGCAGGGCAATGCGCGTGTTACATTGACAAAAAGAAAACTGAAACTTCCTGGCAGATTAAAACTGTTTGCCGGACCGAGACTCGAACTCGGGACCTTTGCCTTTCGCGGGCAAGTGCTCTACCAACTGAGCTACCCAAGTACGACTCACGCCCCGTCCTCACAGCCGTACTTCTGCCAGTACCTCGTCTCCTACCTTCCAAATTTTACAGAAGCTCTCCTGCGAACCGCGGAGACATGGCTTAGCCACAGCCTGGGGGATGTTTCCAGAATGAGATTTTCACTCTGCAGTGGAGTGTGCGCTGATATGAAACTCCCTGGAATATTAAAACTGTGTGCTCAGGGGCTAGACGCGTAGGACATTCCCTTTCGTAAATCGTTACGGAATTAAATATTCCGAGATCTACAGCCAAGAGCGTGCCAAGAATGCCAAATTTCAGGCATTATGTCGCACCATGGACCAGTGGCCAGATAGCCATCACTTAACAACGGACAGCTGCGGCATTTGCGTAGAGTCGTCAGTGCTAACAGACAAGCAACACAGCGTGAAATGGCCTTAGAAATCAATGTGGAACGCACTACTAACTTATCCGTTAGGACAGTGCGGCCAAATCTGACGTTAATGGGCTCTGACAGCAGAAAGCCGACGCGAGTGCATTTGTTAACAGCACGACATCGCTTGCAGCGCCTCTCTTGGGCTCGTGACCATGTAGGTTGGGCGCTAGACGACTGGAAAACCGTGGTCTGGTCAGATGAGTTCCGATTTCAGCTGGTAAGAGCTGATGGCATGGTTCGAGTTGGCGCAGATCCCACCAAGCCATGGACCCAAGTTGTTAACAAGGCACTGTGCGAGCTGATGGTGGCTCATAATGGTCTGCGCTGCTTTTACACGGAGTGGACTGGGTCCTATGGTGCAACTGAACCTATCATTGACAGGAAATGGTTATGTTGAGCTGCTTGGAGACCGTTTCGTCCATTCGTAGACTTCATGTTCCCAAACAACGATGTCATTTCGCCGGGCCACAATTGTTCCCCATTGTTTTCAAGGACATTCTGGAAAATTCGAGTGAATTATTTAGCCATCCTGATCGCCCGACATGAAGCCCATCGAACATGTATGGGTCATAATTGAGAGGTCAGTTCGTGCACAAAATCCTGCACCGGCAACGCTTGCGCAATCATGGACGGCTGTAGAGGCAGCATGGCTCAATATTTCTTCGAGGGACTTCCAACGAACTCTTAAGTCCATGCAATGTCGAGTTGCTACACCGGGCGAAGTGAGGTCCGACACGATATTAAGAGGTTTCCACGACTTTCGTCATCGCATTGTATAACATAGGCATCAGAAATTACATTAATTCCAGCTTAACTTGATGGTGCACTTTGTACAAAATGGTTCACATGGCTCTGAGCACTATGGGACTTAACATCTACGGTCATCAGTCCCATAGAATACTTAAACCTAACTAACCTAAGGACATCACACACATCCATGCCCAAGGCAGGATTCGAACCTGCAACCGTAGCGGTCACGCGGTTCCAGACTGAAGCGCCTAGAACCGCACCGCCACCACTTTGTACATGAAGGCACTCAACGCAGTATATATACCATAACTCCTCACGCTGGATCCTACGTTTGATTTAAAATTTGATATCCATTTGTTGCAGAAACCGGTCAATATTGGAGTAGTTTTTTGTAGACAACTGCCGAAAAAGGTCCGTCACGGATGTAGGCTGATCGAATTAAGGACTTCAAAAACTTGTGGCGTTGTTTGTCACATCGTGAACACTCAGTGTCACATGGTTGAGCTCTGGAATCCCAGTTGGGTGAAGTTCGCAGTGCGTATATGGCTGAACTTTCATCCGATAAAGATATGAAGAATAATAGCCGTGACCCAGCGAGATGCGCGTTATAGTACTGGTATGACGTCTAGAGAGCTTGACTTGGGAGAACCACGTTTTTCACGGAATACTCGGGTCTATTGCGGCATGCTGTCTTCCTTTGACTGCCTGCTCTTTCACACACCGTGTGGTCGCTAGCCATGTGACGAATATGTATGATTCGATCAGTTAGAAGCATTACCAGATCTGTTTGTGTTTACCCTTACGAGGAGCTACCGGTATCAATCCACAGCTGTTAGTAGAAAGTTTTCCCCCTTTATTGTTATTAAGTCCCTTGTAGGGGACAAACACAGAACGACAGAAAGGAGAGTTTATCGCGTCAAACGCGGCCGGTCGGAGCTCGCCCACGTGCATCGGCCGCGTTTATTTACAAGGGCGGCCCACGCCCGGCAGGAAGGCTTCATTCAGTTTTTCACGGCGTCCCGCGACGCTACAACTCACACCAGGCGGAAGGTTCATTATCCTTAACAAGTTTAATAGGCCGCGCCGCGCCTTTCTTAGAGGGCGATTACCTTAACGACGTGAAGCTGCCCTGGGCTGCGCGTCGCTCCTTGTCAGCGACCCCGCCACATTTCTCCCGTTGTCCACGGCGGCGTAGCTTGCACATGCGCACCACGACATTAGGCACGACCGCAGTCGTTCCGAAGGCGTCCTTCTTACGTGCTCTGTCTTTCCTACTCTCGTAAATCTCCTGTGCCGTATTTACATACAGTATGTGATCAAATTTATCCGGACAACTATTAATGAAGGTTAATATGGGATGTGTCAACCCTTCGCCTTTAATACAGTTTTAATTCTGTCAGTGAGGTGTGTCGACGGAGTAATGGGAGTCCGTTCTTCCTCAAGTGCGCAAACCAGAGAAAGTAGGCCTGCTGGACGCTGCGGTCTGGAGAGAAATCGAGGTTGTAACTCATCCCAGAGGTCTTCCACTGGCTTCAGGTCAGACCAGTGCATCCCAGAGATGTTGTTATCCAGAGGCCGTTGTCTCGCAGATACTGCTTTATAACAGAGTACACTGTCATGTTGACACAAACACTCGTTGTCTCCAAATTGTTCCTCCACTGTGGGCAGGACACAGTGCTGTAAAATGTGTTAGTATCATTCCGTATTACCGTGTTCTTAAACGGAGTAAGGTGACTATACTCTAACCACGAATAACACCCCCATACTGCAGGCAAATTTTTCCACCGCGTACAAACTCTAGAGTTTGACCGATGAGATGATGCGGAACGAAACTGAAGTTATATCCTGAAACGCATTAAAAATGTGTGTGAAATCTTATAGGACTTAACTGTTAAGGTCATCAGTCCCTAAGCTTACACACTACTTCACCTATTTTTTTTTTTTTTTTGTTGGTTCAAATGGTTCAAATGGCTCTGAGCACTATGGGACTCAACTGCTGAGGTCATTAGTCCCCTAGAACTTAGAACTACTTAAACCTAACTAACCTAAGGACATCACAAACATCCATGCCCGAGGCAGGATTCGAACCTGCGACCGTAGCGGTCTTGTGGTTCCAGACTACCGCGCCTTCAACCGCACGGCCACTTCGGCCCCTATTTTTTGTCCGCAGCTCGTGGTCGTGCTGTAGCGTTCTCGCTTCCCGCGCCCGGGCTCCCGGGTTCGATTCCCGGCGGGGTCAGGGATTTTCTCTGCCTCGTGACGACTGGATGTTGTGTGATGTCCTTAGATCCGTCAAGTTCGTCTGTTGATCCTTCCACTCAGTTTTTTTATTACAGAGGCCAACCAGCTCTCTGACCGAACACGCTGAGCTACCGTGCCAGTGACCGCTCGGCTAATCCTGAAACGCATTGTTTCCATGCTAGAGACCATTTATTCAATCATACTTTGTTACAAAGAGTGCCGTCTAATACGTGCTGTACCACAGTTACGGTATGCATGGTTTCCTTCTAGAGCGTGGTACTGCTCCCATACGTCATGCCCCAGCTCCCTCGCCTGCCATAGTAATTGGTAATATTGTGTACGATTCACTCCTCTTGCTGAGTCACCTTGTAGTGGATATGAAACAGCGTTGTACCCAGTGGTTCCGTATTGGAATCGAGAGCTTGCCGACATGGTGTCTACGTACGGAAAGGCAAATGGCAACGGGCGGCAGCCAGCAACTTTGTATCAGGAGACCTATCCCCGCCGACAACAACCACAACGTTCAATGTTTGCAACAGTGTTTCGCCGTTTGTCTGAGACAGAGTCATTTCGGGAAACAGGTATTAATGAAGGACGTACCCGAAATGTTAGGCTACGAGACTTCGAAGAAAATGTGATTGACACTGTGGAAGGCGACAGCCGTGTCAGTGCCGGACAGTTGTCCCACAAGTACAGGATACGCCAGACGACCGTGTGGAACACTCTCCATGACAATTGTTTCTACCCTTGTTACTTATGCCGTGTGGAGGTCTTACTAGTGACAGACTCTCCACATCGGGAGCAGTTTTGTCGTTGGTTTCTTCACCAGGCAACTAAGATTCCGGAATTATGCACAGATGAGGCAACCTTTACGCGGAGTTGTATCTTCAACATTCATACCAGTCATCTGTGACATAGGATGCAGAACTCTAGTAGTACGGTGGCAGCACATCATCTTCATCGGTGCAGTCGAAATGTGTGGGCAGGGATAATTGGCGACCGTATTTTGCGAGCAGTCTTCCTTCCACGTCGCCTTACAGGTCGGAACTGTCGGCGTTTCTCGCGTGTGTCTTTGCCTCCCCTACTGGAAGAAGTGTCATTGATGATGTGAAGGGTTGTGCATGATGGTGCATCCAGCCCACTTCGCTGTTAACGTCCGGACGCATCTCAGTCGTGTCTTTTGTGGTCGCTGGGTCGGACGAGGGGTCCAGCATGGCCTGCTCGTTCACCGGATCTCTATCCATGCGATTTCTGGTTAAGGGTCCATCTCAAAAGTATCGTGTATGCAGAGTCCATTCCAGACGTGGAGACACTCGAGCGGCATACTCATGCTGCCTTTGACACTGTCCGGGTGCAACCTGGCCGATGTGCACGTGCGAGACAGATCATGCTACGCCGGGCACATGGAAACCATTATCAACGCAAATTAACTGTGGCTGCACGGTACATCCGATATTAGACCGTATTAACAACGTATGATTGTTTCCAGCATGCTAACCATGCATTTCCGGACGTAAGTTCATTAGACTTTACTTTGTTCCGTATCCTCTCATCTATGAGTCCCTCGAGTTTGTACACCGTAGAAAAAATCACTTTACATAGCACTGTCTCCTCCGTATTTCACTTTTGGGTCTACACGTGATGTCACATAACGTTCTTCACACGTTCGCCAAACCCGAGACCATAAAAGCGCATTGTCACAGAGTATAGAGTAAACATGACTCGAAGTCACTCCAGGATTAAAATGCTCAGAGAACTCAAGCGTCGCGTAGCATTGTCTACAGAAATGTGTGGCTTATAAGGAGTTGTTCACCTAATCTAGAAAACTTATCACGAACTGAGAGATTACCATCTCTCTTACAAAATAAACTATTTTGCGTCTTTCTTAGTGGAAAGAAGAATCGATGGAGAAACTAAAGCAATGGACTGGGCCGGGATGCGTCCTACCTCATACCACTTTAACTATCGCACTAAAGACCAGCCAACACGTCATCATACTATGCGTTTCCTATATGCAGATGACTCTCCAGTCACAGCTCAGTGGAGGACTTTCGAGGAGATATAGCAGAAGCTGGAGAAAGCACTTAGAGTCGTGTCAGAACAGTATCAAAATAACTCCCTTAAACCGAATCCTTCGAAGGCTCAAGTAAGCGCTTTCCACTTTCTATCTCGGCAAGCAAAGCGGAAGCTCAATGTTTTGTGGAATAATACCACAATGAATACACAGATAAATCGGCCTATGTGACGTTGGATAGATCTCTGACATATAGACACCATTGTAAAAGGATACGTCAGAAGGTGATCTCCGGAAATAATGTTTTGCGGAAACTTGTAAACAGCAAATGTGGTGCCGGAAAATCTACTATAACGAGAACCAACGACCAAGGACAATGTATCTCTACAGCTGAATACACCTGACCAGTATTATAGACTAGACAACCCACGCGAAGGAGGTCGACGTAAGCCTTAATAAAACATGCTGAGTCACAACAGGGTATGTGAAATCCACGTCCCAAGTTTAACAAAGCTGCTCGTCTTGCGTCTCCCAGCTCCCGAAGAACATCTCACGAATTCACAGAGAGGTTCAGACAAACCATCGATGATCGACATCCTCTCCTAGGCACAGGTTACGAGCCTGGACAACTGACACGGCCATTGAAGTACCACCACCTAATTGTCCACCTCAACAGATAGTGCTTGGAGGCTCCAGAACAAACTGGAACATATGGAGGACGCTGAACCGCACATGAACAGGGATGACACCCAGTAAAAACAAGCATCATCAGGTTGGATCGTGGTAACGTGGATGACAAGCTGTGGTGCTGTGCAATACATGGAACACCTTCTGGCCTGTCCAAACTGTTCCTACAGATGCAGACTCGATGATTTGTGACTGGACAAGAAAGAAGTATTGGACGTAGGCTATGATTGCTATTATTGGTTTCTGGACAAGAAAAAGTAAAGTAAGTCTTATAATTACCTTATTCATCTATTGTAACTGTGGTCTCACCGCCAGACACCACACTTGCTAGGTGGTACCCTTAAATCGGCCGCGGTCCGTTAGTATACATCGGACCCGCGTGTCGCCACTATCAGTGATTGCAGACCGACCGCCGCCACACGGCAGGTCTAGTCTAGAGAGACTCCCTAGCACTCACCCAGTTGTACAGCCGACTTTGCTAGCGATGGTTCACTGTCTACGACAGTTTAGCATAGCCTTCAGCTATGTCATTTGCTACGACCTAGCAAGGCGCCATATTCAGTAATTAGAATGAATTCTGAACAGACAATATTGTGAATCATGTACCGTCAAGAGCGACGTTCATCATTAATGGATTAAAGTTAAGTATGAAACTAATTACGTCCGCTTTCTGAATTCTAATTCCTTGTCATGTTTCAGATCTCACGTCAGTATAGTTCTTCCCTCCTTACGCCAGGGTACGTGTGCTAAAACGCGTGTATTTAGGCATCCTCCAGTAACATGGTGTTGGCTCTTCTGCCGACCCAACAGTAACTGTTCCTTATATAATGAGTCTGTGCCTGGTGTTGTTGTTGTTGTGTTTGTCATTTTCTGAGTCTGGATCTTCATCTGTGTCTGTGTCTTAGTTTGTGTCCTTCCAAGGGTCCTGTTGTCGTGTTTGTTGTGTATTTGTTCGAGATCTGCCGTATCAAATGGAATCTTCCTTGCTTCCTTCCTTCCTTTTTGCACAAGATGGAGTCACATATGCTGTTTCTGTAGGCTATCAAATACTGAGCAATCGCATCCTGCTGACAATGTTTCCTGTTTTCTCGAATGAGGAAACCGTTGCTTGTCAGGCATTGCGAGAATGGTGACGTGATTTTCAAATTCCAACGTTTCTTGAAAAGCCAAACAGCAGATTTCTGCAACCAAGATTTCCGGCCAGTCATTCATCGCTGAGAAAAATGTGTCGCTTCGGAGGGAGTACGTAAGGAAGGACTAACTGCATCACTTTCGTGCACGCAGCTTGACTTTTTTCGAGATG
The DNA here is from genome assembly GCF_021461385.2 of Schistocerca piceifrons. Classification (NCBI taxonomy): domain Eukaryota; kingdom Metazoa; phylum Arthropoda; class Insecta; order Orthoptera; family Acrididae; genus Schistocerca; species Schistocerca piceifrons. The sequence goes on along the minus strand of NC_060139.1, from coordinate 971,929,655 downwards.
AGAAGTAGATGCGAGTGCTTTCAGACAGATATGAACCTTGGATCGACACTGTGGGAACCTTGAACGTGCTATAGTGTGGGGAGCCATCGCACCATTCTCATTCCGACAGCAAAGTTCCTTTTGGCGCAAGATTCCGCTGCTATCGGGGATCCAGATCCGTCCAGTTCTGTCCACATGGCGATTGTCCTTGGCGGGAGCAGATGCGTGACAATCCAGCAACCATCTCGAGAGTAAAACGAAATCGAGAGCCGGGCGCGGCAATTGAGATGCGAGGGAGAACAAAGCTGCGCCCGAGTACTGTATTCGCCGGTCGCAGCTCTTCTGGGAATCGGGCCTCCGTGCCGGCATCTCGGCCCGCGGTCCTTTCTCAGAGCAGCTGCTGCGTGTGCTCGTGCTCTCGTACGAGGCTACACGTTCCCCGTTTGTTCGGCAGGCCTCACTTCACCTGTTGAATGTGTAATCAGCCGTCATCTTTCGATGCATATCCGATCCTACGGCCCTTTTTGTTCTACCCGAAAACAGGCTTCCTTACAGGACATCTCATGCAATTTCCGCCATGATGTTACTTATTCAGATGCTGCATGGTTCGTGACAGTTGTGGGATAGGTTGCTGACTGACCCCTCGAATTCGTAAGTAAAACTAAGAGCATATGGACTATCAGACCAATTGTGTGATTGGATTGGAGAGTTCCTAGATAACAGAACGCAGCATGTCATTCCCAATGGAGAGAAGTCTTCCGAAGTAAGAGTGATGTCAAGTGTGCCGCAGGGGAGCGTCGTAGGACCGTTGCTATTCACAGTACGCGTAAATGACCTTGTGGATAACATCGGAAGTTCCCTGAGGCTTTTTGCGGATGATGCTGTAGTATATCTAGAGGTTGTAACAATGGAAAATTGTAGTGAAATGCAGGAGGATCTGCAACGAATTGACGCATGGTGCAGGGAATGGCAATTGAATCTCAATGTAGCCAAGTGTAATGTGCTGCGAATACACAGAAAGAAGGATTCTTTATCATTTAGCTACAATATAGCAGGTCAGCAACTGGAAGCAGTTAATTCCATAAATTATCTAGGAGTAGGCATTAGGAGTGATTTAAAATGGAATGATAATACAGAGTGTTACAAAAAGGTACGGCCAAACTTTCAGGAAACATTCCTCACACAGGAAGAAAGAAAATATGTTATGTTGACATGTGTCCGGAAACGCTTACTTTCCATGTTAGAGCTCATTTTATTACTTCTCTTCAAATCACAATAATCATGGAGTGGAAACACACAGCAACAGAACGTACCAGCGTGACTTCAAACACTTTGTTACTGGAAATGTTCAAAATGTCCTCCGTTAGCGAGGATACATGCATCCACCCTCCGTCGCATGGGATTCCTGATGCGCTGATGCAGCCCTGGAGAATGGCGTATTGTATCACAGCCGTCCACAATACAAGCACGAAGAGTCTGTACATTTGGTACCGGGGTTGCGTAGACAAGAGCTTTCAAATGCCCCAATAAATGAAAGTCAAGAGGGTTGAGGTCAGGAGAGCGTGGAGGCCATGGAATTGGTCCGCCTCTACCAATCCATCGGTCACCGAATCTGTTGTTGAGAAAAGTACGAACACTTCGACTGAAATGTGCAGGAGCTCCATCGTGCATGAACCACATGTTGTGTCGTACTTGTAAAGGCACATGTTCTAGCAGCACAGGTAGAGTATCCCGTATGAAATCATGATAACGTGCTCCATTGAGCGTAGGTGGAAGAAACTAAAATGTGCTCTGAAATCGAAATTAAGCGTTTCCGGACACATGTCCACATAACATCTTTTCTTTATTTGTGTGTGAGGAATGTTTCCTGAAAGTTTGGCCGTACCTTTTTGTAACACCCTGTATAAAGTTGATCGTGGGTAAAGCAGATGCCAGACTGAGATCCATTGGAAGAATCCTAAGGAAATGCAATCCGAAAACAAAGGAAGTAGGTTACAGTACACTTGTTCGTCCACTGCTTGAATATTGCTCACCAGTGTGGGATCCGTAACGGATAGGGTCGATAGAAGAGATGGAGAAGATCCAACGGAGAGCAGCGCGCCTCGTTACAGGATCATTTAGTAATCACGAAAGCGTTACGGAGATAATAGATAAACTCCAGTGGAAGACTCTGCAAGAGAGACGCTCAGTAGCTCGGTACAGGCTTTTGTTGAAGTTTCGAGAACATACCTTCACCGAAGAGTCAAGCAGTATATTGCTCCCTCCTACGTATTTCTCGCGACGAGACCATGAGGATAAAATCAGAGAGATTAGAGCCCGCACAGAGGCACACCGACAATCTTTCTTTCCACGAACAATACGAGATTGGAATAGAAGGGAGAACCGATAGAGGTACACAAAGTACCCTCAGCCACACACCGTCAGGTGGCTTGCGGAGTATGGATGTAGATGTAGAATGAAAGAAGGAAGGAATTTGTGTCGTCAGCGAGGTCATTAGAGACGGATCACTTGCTCGAATTAGGCAAGTGTGGGGAAGAAAACCAGTAGTGCCATTTCAAAGAACCAGAATGCCACGTAACAGCTCCATGATACTTGGACAATGCATACAGGGTTTCCCAGGAGGAATGGTCAGTATTCAGGGATGTGAGGGGGAACGATCTTTCGAAGCAACTAGTGTAGTGAACATGGGCTCTAAAATACACATCTTAATGGCTATGAGCACTTGTTCGATGGTAGAGATGTGTTCCTCAGTAGTGAAGGTGAAAAAATGCTCAGAGCTCTTAAGATATGTATTTTAGAGTCGACACTTTTGCTTCGAATGATCATTCCTCTCATATCTCTAAATACTGAGCATTCCTTCCGGGACACCCTGTATATGTGGATGTAGAAATTATTTTGAGAAACCACGTGAAATCGTAAACTGACTGGCGGTCAGGAATTTGAAACTTGGAAGTGAGTACGGTACGCAACAAACGCATAGCCACACTCAGTTCGATGGTGACGATGTGGGAAAGTTGAACACACAAATGTAGGTGCACGTATTTGGTGACAATACTCCTGGTCTTAAGAACGACGGAGATGCGTTGTAATACCTTCAGGGTAGACTGTTATTGTTTATGGTGTCGATGGTAGTCGTTTATTGCGGCTCCAGCTTCATGAATGAATTTTTTGATGATAAACGTAGCCACTGCATTTTTTGTACATTGAGCACTCGGTGCGTGGTGTCACAGGGCGTGTCGGATCCTACTGTGGACATGTGTTTGCAACATAGGCTCTTGCATCTCTTCTAGCTTCTAGATGACCCATAAAATCACTATATGGAGAGACGAACACGTAACTGAGAGACAATGCGCACCCTCTTGGTACACAGCTTGCAGAAAATCTTTTGAGAATCTGAGAAAACAAATGCAAATGTGCGTGCACTCAAACTGGTTGTGCTCTGGAGGTAACCACCACTAAAAGTTTGCAGCATCATTCTTGTATTTTTTGAGTAAAATCTTACACAAGACTTTCGACTTTTCTTCGGCGTAGCGTTAAACTATCCGTCCAGTGTTACTGTAGAGAATTTTTTGATGAAACTTATCACAGCGTAGCGGCCACAGTCCAAGGTCGAAAAACAGTCGTGCAGTAATACGCCACGGCAAGTGATTCCGTAGTAATGAAAGCAGTCCCCTTCGTGGCTATGAAGCACAACGACTGACGTGACGTGCGATAAATCGTAATGTAAATTTCCATTACTGTACTTATTAAATTATGCCTCCCTATAGTGCAGTAGCCGAATGAATTACTTGGCGAAACACATCGTTCTATCTCCACCTGCTGAGAAATTCTTAAGGAGGGTAGTACTTTTTAGTAGGTCCGATGCACATCCCGGTCCACTAACGGCTGAAGCAACTGACATAGAAGTTCGTTTGCATCTGCTCCTAAGCAGAAATGTGAATGTTTTCAAAACTCGAGTGCCCTAGGCCTTTGTCGGCATCTGTTGTCCACTGTTGCGCTAGCCCCACGTACTGGTACACAGGTTTTTTATCATAGGAATCCAGATACCATTGTTTCACATCTCTGTCCTTACGTTGCAAGTAATTGCCGTGGCTAGTTAAATCTATTGCCTCCCTGTCCAACCTGTCACAGTAACTGCTCATCATATCTAATCTGATGGTCTCCAGGTTGCATGGAATATTCCACAACTGATAATCTGTCTGTTTGTCCATTTCTACAATCGCTGCTGCGCTGTTCTAGTCCGTTTTCCAACCATTCCTTTTGTAGTACGCATACACAGGTCTCTTCAACTGTACGGTATCCTGTGATGCCCTGCTTTTATCGCAGCGGCTTGCAAGTATCCTTGGGCAACCATAGATGTTCTTGTATCTTTCTGATGCGTTCGCAGCCCATGGTGATATTCCATTTCTTCCCCCTTGAAGATTTCATTGCCAGGTGGAGACGAACTGAAAAATTGTTCGACCATGGCGCAGTAGTCCGGAATCCACATATATATTATAAAATGTGTGTGTGTGTGTGTGTTTGTGTTTGTTTGTGTGTGTTTTTCACATCTCCTCCTAAACCACTCGAGTAATTTCAACCAAGCTTTCACACTTATCCCTTACCGTCAGGCAACAACCGCTGTGTGGACAAAAACCACCTACCTACCATATTTCAGGAGATGTGACGTTATAAACACCGAGTTGCATGAGAAAATGACGCATCGTGTATGAAGTTTTAATACATTTACTCGTAGCTACTAAGACACTCCTAAAGTCTAATCCACTTAAGGAAATCTTTGAGTGAAATGATAATGAAATCAAGACCTTAAAATGTCGGCAGGCGTTGATATACATCAACGAGCACAGTTGCAAATGTGTGCCCCGACCGGGACTCGAAGCCGGGATCTCCTGTTTACATGGCAGAAGCTCTATCCAGCTGAGCCACCGAGGGCAGAGAGGATAGCGCGACTGCACGGATTTATCCCTTGCACGCCCCCCCGTGAGACCCACATTCCCAACTTAATGTCCACACACTACATTCGTAGTGCCTCTGCCCATTACACTCATTACTCACGGTAGACAATCTTACCGAGTCCCGTAAGATTTCGGGCAAAGTGTGTGCATGCAGCACAGAAGAAGGTCAATGGCCGGTTAGCCTTAACTATGCCCGAAAGAACAGATACCATCTTCATATAGAAATCTTTGACCCCTGGCAGCGCATTTGACAGATTGCAGCTGCGAAATGCAAACGGCAGTAAACGAAAATAAATCTGTCTATAGACTCGTGAAGAGGAGCTGCCGTACAGACTTTTACAAAATCGCATTGCAGACACGCGAGGCAGCTGCGTCCAGCGTAGAGAAATTGTCCAGGATCATCTCACGCAGAGTCAACTGCAGGCGTGCATATAAGGTTTAGTTTCTAACAGAAAATTAGCAAGTTGAATACTCGGCCGGGCAATGACGGGTTTGTCAGCTTTTATTACAACAAGTGTGACATTTCCAGCCTTGAACGATTAAATCTTACAATGCGCGTTACACATTTTAACTCTGGATCAGCGAATATTTTTAAGCATTTAGAAACGACTCTAGAGATGAATCTGGACCCTGTCCCGTCAACTTGCGATACTGCATTGAAGCTCGAGAGGAATGCAGCTTGTTAAAATAGCGGTGGAAGAAGAAATTTCCATCGTTGATTTTCGTCGACGAGGGAAAGCAATGATGTAAACTAGTCCTGATCATCACTGTGGACCACATCTCGGCAAGCAATTTCACATTCTCCTTCCTCTGTCACTAAATCAGCGAGACAAACGTAACACTACACCAAACATCACAGTCATCTTTAATAAATTAATGCGCTTGTGGTACGATATTCGCACTTAAAAAAGGAAAGATACCAAGGTGTATTAATAAAGCAAACCTCTAAACATCGCTATGCTGTTTCATATATAAATGTCTGTAGCTGTTGATTTTAACTGATAATGAAGAAAAAAATTCAAAATCTGTTTTTAACTTTTTTTAACGAATCGAAATCCATTTGGGATAAATTAGCTTCTTCTCAATTGGTGTGTAGTCTATAACAATCCTTAATGGCATTTGCCTGCAGCGTCCACCATAACAATCAGTCTATATTTTCGTTGGAGAATACAAAGGATCACTTACCTTCCTGGCTAGAAACTGAAACACACTGAGTGCAAAAAAGAGTTACATCGTTTGAATATCGATGAAGCGGGTGACACAGCACTCGATATCTCTGAGCCAGTAAGTCTATGCGACTTACTCTAACAGTTTATAAAATTACTGGAACATTTCTCCTTACCCGGTAGGCGCCATGCACAATTTACACGTGAAAATCGCATAGGTATTAATTAGTTTCTCAATAGTGTCTCAGAGTGTTGCTAGCAATAAAATCCAAGAAACAGCACAAGTAGCAGGCGAGGATGAATTCAAGTTTAACAAGAATGAATAACGATTTTCTCAGCTTCTGGCACTAGCAGCAGAGAAAGAGAGGCCTTAGAATACATTACGAATAATGAGCTCTGTAGTCATAAATTCTGGTAAATATATATACGTGCTTCTTCTGGAGTTGAGAATAAGAGCAGCCGGAGATAGCTTCTAATGCTATGTAAATTGAATTATTTATTACTTGTTAAAAAAGAGGGGTTTCCGTTTCCTTTATTCAGATGATAATTCCAAGCACGCTCCACACACCGAAAAAGTAATTGTATGGAAATCAAGTGAATCGAAATTCCAGGGTTAAAACAGTGACAGCACCAAGATCATTCAGTAGTATTTACATCGAGGGGCCAGTTCAACAAAACGCCGTTCTTAAACTGTTTAAGAAAAACCCGATACAATTGCCATCGAAATAGATACATGTCATCAGTATAACATCGCAGTTTCGTGAGTTAAGTACACAGGCACGCAAAGTTTGAAGACAACGAAGATATTTCAGCGTGTTTTCCTTCGACGTGAGAAATGTGGAATGTAGAATTAACAAGTTTCTATCTGTTCATGCAAATATATATACACTCCTGGAAATTGAAATAAGAACACCGTGAATTCATTGTCCCAGGAAGGGGAAACTTTATTGACACATTCCTGGGGTCAGATACATCACATGATCACACTGACAGAACCACAGGCACATAGACACAGGCAACAGAGCATGCACAATGTCGGCACTAGTACAGTGTATATCCACCTTTCGCAGCAATGCAGGCTGCTATTCTCCCATGGAGACGATCGTAGAGATGCTGGATGTAGTCCTGTGGAACGGCTTGCCATGCCATTTCCACCTGGCGCCTCAGTTGGACCAGCGTTCGTGCTGGACGTGCAGACCGCGTGAGACGACGCTCCACCCAGTCCCAAACATGTTCAATGGGGGACAGATCCGGAGATCTTGCTGGCCAGGGCAGTTGACTTACACCTTCTAGAGCACGTTGGGTGGCACGGGATACATGCGGACGTGCATTGTCCTGTTGGAACAGCAAGTTCCCTTGCCGGTCTAGGAATGGTAGAACGATGGGTTCTATGACGGTTTGGATGTACCGTGCACTATTCAGTGTCCCCTCGACGAACACCAGTGGTGTACGGCCAGTGTAGGACATCGCTCCCCACACCATGATGCCGGGTGTTGGCCCTGTGTGCCTCAGTCGTATGCAGTCCTGATTGTGGCGCTCACCTGCACGGCGCCAAACACGCATACGACCATCATTGGCACCAAGGCAGAAGCGACTCTCATCGCTGAAGACGACACGTCTCCATTCGTCCCTCCATTCACGCCTGTCGCGACACCACTGGAGGCGGGCTGCACGATGTTGGGGCGTGAGCGCAAGACGGCCTAACGGTGTGCGGGACCGTAGCCCAGCTTCATGGAGACGGTTGCGAATGGTCCTCGCCGATACCCCAGGAGCAACAGTGTCCCTTATTTGCTGGGAAGTGGCGGTGCGGTCCCCTACGGCACTGCGTAGGATCCTACGGTCTTGGCGTGCATCCGTGCGTCGCTGCGGTCCGGTCCTAGGTCGACGGGCACGTGCACCTTCCGTCGACCACTGGCGACAACATCGATGTACTGTGGAGACCTCACGCCCCACGTGTTGAGCAATTCGGCGGTACGTCCACCCGGCCTCCCGCATGCCCACTATACGCCCTCGCTCAAAGTCCGTCAACTGCACATACGGTTCACGTCCACGCTGTCGCGGCATGCTACCAATGTTAAAGACTGCGATGGAGCTCCGTATGCCACGGCAAACTGGCTGACACTGACGGCGGCGGTGCACAAATGCTGCGCAGCTAGCGCCATTCGACGGCCAACACCGCGGTTCCTGGTGTGTCCGCTGTGCCGTGCGTGTGATCATTGCTTGTACAGCCCTCTCGCAGTGTCCGGAGCAAGTATGGTGGGTCTGACACACCGGTGTCAATGTGTTCTTTTTTCCATTTCCAGGAGTGTATTTATATAGCTGAAAAGTTATAGATCCTCCGCGTACAAAACAAAAGTCAACATTCATAAAAAAGAAAAAAAAGAACCGCACTGGTCGATTTGGAGCGCTGTAGATTGCGTTATGTCAGTAGGATTGCAAATGTTGGAAAATTATGCGATTAAGGAAGAAGCTCAACAATGCTCCCCGTAATTTCTCGAATGTAAGAATCGGAAGGTAGTCCTCCAGTGTCTAACAACCCTACCACAACAAAGGTCAAAAATTACTTATGATTGTAGTTTTGCTCACGCTGCTAAGTATTGCATTTTCGGGCAACAACAAAGTTATATTATGTGGCAGGTGTCATTAAAGCACAGTTAATAAAGTCATTTCATGAAATAATGGATAAACTAGCCACTCATCTGTTCGTGTTTCCCACGCTGGTCTCGTTGTGAACTGATGGCTCAGTCGTCGAAAATCTAGGCAGTGATGATTCCAAGCTCGGATGCAAAGAGGCCTAGGTGTTATTCTGCGATATTCAAAAGTTTTATAGATGTGTTTCATAAACCATTCTTGAAGATTAAACTTTTCCAAGTTACGACAATGGTGATTTAAAAAAGTTATCAGCACTCCGAATTTAAGTTACACTCCTTTTCTATTACTTTTGTTGCAACATCACTTGACAGTATAAAACATACTTGAAAATATCTTCCTCATTGTTAAAGTTCACATTTGATAAACTCACTACAATTTGCGTCTTTTCAACATGACGGCCAAGACTTGACTCTCCAATAACCGCTTACGCGCCTAAAAATCAGAGTTACAAGTACGTCAAAGATCATAGTGACAAAAGAAAGAATACACATAAGAATAATATCATTGCAATATAAATATATCGATGTATCAAAGTACCTCTACATTAATGAAATCAGCCGGCCGAAGTGGCCGTGCGGTTAAAGGCGCTGCTGTCTGGAACCGCAAGACCGCTACGGTCGCAGGTTCGAATCCTGCCTCGGGCATGGATGTTTGTGATGCCCTTAGGTTAGTTAGGTTTAACTAGTTCTAAGTTCTAGGGGACTAATGACCTCAGCAGTTGAGTCCCATAGTGCTCAGAGCCATTTGAACCATTTTAATGAAATCAAATATGAATGTTGTCACAGAAATATGTTAACTACTTTACAGAAACGCAGTAGAATATTGCTGGTATCGAGAGGTTGAGGTGAGGTGCCGTAATGGTTACGTAATTCAAGTACCATTACAAGTGGCAACAAAAGGGGAAGAGGTTTGAATCTGACTGGGTCATGTAAAGTGCGGGGTACCGTAGGGTTCTGTTGTCTGTCCGTTGCCTTTCTCGTTATACACTTAAACGTTTCAGAGTAAGTATTTCTACAGCAACAAAAAACGGCTTTCACGAGTATGAATGTAAGACAAGGGCTTATGAAAGTAAATGCAGGGTGGGGCATATAAAAGTGACACGAAGATCAGAGTTCGAGGCCACTAAGAAGCACGCCAGAAGAAAGGAAACACAGTAGTAACGTCACTATGATTCATCTCTTGGCTCTTTTGGGCCCTGGTTGACATGTTACTGAAGGCCGAATGTAAGGCAGACTGCTGGAATTGCTGTAGTGGTGGTGGTGGTGGTTGTTGGGATGTTTAAGGGGGACTAAATTGCTGTAGTCTCATCCGAAACATTCTACTGCAGTTCTTCAAGACTATGGCGATTGTTGCGACTGAGGGTTCACCACACAAAGCAATCGCACACTGACATATCAGGTGACGTTGTTGGCGAGCTAGGACCTCGACCACACTGACCTCTGTTAACAACTTTGTCAGGTGCGAACATAGCTCCAGGGTTCGGCCGGCTGTATGGGCAGTAGCTGCATCCTGTTGGAAGTAACCGTAGGACTTTACCTCCTCCGTTAATGCTGTCACAACTGTTTCCCAAATGTTGCTTATGTAACGCGCCGAAGTCAGCGTCTGATGAATGAAGATGGCAGCTTTAATACGGTGTGCAGACACTGCACACCAAACCGCAACCTTCTGATCATGTAAGGGTGTATCGTGGAAGTTGTACGGATCCTCCGTTGCCCAGAACCTGTGATTCTCTGAACTGACATAATCACTCAGTAAAAACCAGGCTTCATCAGAGATAAAGAACCGATTCGTATCCAAGCCATTCATTACAATGTCAGTGAACAGCCAATCACAAAACAAGAAGCGGTGAGGAGCATTTACTGGTTTTAATGCATGGACAACAGACACTAGGTAGGAATGCATGTGAGGCCAGGTGGAGTATTCGTCAATATGATCGACGTGATATGCCGGTCTCTTGCGACAGGCGTCAGGTTGGTTTGGTAGGAGTTGGAAGCATTTTTTGGTGAACTGCAGCAACATGTGGCTCAAAAATGGTTCAAATGGCTCTGAGCACTATGGGACTCAACTGCTGTGGTCATCAGTCCCCTAGAACTTAGAACTACTTAAACCTAACTAACCTAAGGACATCACACACATCCATGCCCGAGGCAGGATTCGAACCTCCGACTGCAGCAAACGTGTTCTGGGGTGCGGACACATTTCGGAATGTTTTTTTGACTTGTTCAAAACAGATCCTGTCTGACGCCATTTTTGGACCAAGCGTTGCATGGCACTCTTTGATGGCACTTTGACACCATTAAACATCTCAGCAAACAACTGACCACAACTCTGTTACGTAACTTTGCACAAGGGGCATCCATGGCTCCACTGTGAGTACCTCGTCCAATTTTCACTGCTCCACTCACACTGAAACAGCATGCCCTAAGCTCTGTACAGGGGTGGATCACTTGGCGTGCGTATACATGTTATGCGCGTCATTGGGTGTGGTTATATGCATATATTCACTTCCAACCGTATCCACTCGCCCGAGCCACATTTATTTGCCCCACCCCCTACTATGAGACATTCTAAAACGTAAGAAAATACAATTTTAAAGACAAACTTACAATATCCTTAACATTGGTTTGTTGCAGGATTCTCGAACATATTCTCAGTTCGAATATAATGAATTTCCTTGAGACAGAGAAGTTACTGTCCATGCATCAGCACGGCTTTAGAAAGCATCGCTCCTGCGAAGCGGAACTCGCCCTTTTTTCACATGATATCTTGCGAACGATGGACGAATGGTATCAGACGGATGCCATATTTCTTGACTTCCGGAAAGCATTTGACTCGGTGCTCCACTGCAGACTCCTAACGTACGAGCATATGGGATTGGTTCCCAAGTATGTGAGTGGCTCGAAGACTTCTTAAGTAATAGAACCCAGTACGTTGTTCTCGATGGTGAGTGTTCATCGGAAGTGAGGGTATTATCTGGAGTGCCCCAGCGAAGTGTGGTAGGTCCGCTGTTGTTTTCGATCTACATAAATGATCTTTTGGATAGGGTGGATAGCAATGTGCGGCTGTTTGCTGATGATACTTGGTGTACGGGAAGGTGTCGTTGTTGAGTGACTGTAGGAGGATTAAAGATGACTTGGACAGGATTTGTGATTGGTGTAAAGAATGGCAGCTAACTCTAAATATGATAAAAGTAAATTAATAAAGATGAATAGGAAAAAGAATCCTGTAATGTTTGAATACTCCATTAGTAGTGTAGCGCTTGATACAGTCACGTCGATTAAATATTTGTGCGTAACATTGCAGAGCGATATGAAGTGGGACAAGCATGCAATGGCAGTTGTGGGGAAGGCGGATAATCGTCTTCGGTTCATTGGTAGAATTTTGGGAAGATGTGGTTCATCTGTAAAGGAGACCGATTATAAAACACTAATACGACCTATTCTTGAGTACTGCTCGAGCGTTTGGGATCCCTATGAGGTCGGATTGAGGGAGGACATAGAAGCAATTCAGAGGCGGCTGCTAGATTTGTTGCTGGTAGGTTTGATCATCACGCGAGTGTTACGGAAATACTTCAGGAACTCGGGTGGGAGTCTCTGGAGGAAAGGAGGCGTTCTTTTTGTGAATCGCTACTGAAGAAATTTAGAGAACCAGCATTTGAGGCTGACTGCAGTACAATTTTACTGCCGTCAACGTACATTTCGCGGAAAGACCACAAAGATAAGATAGGAGAGATTAGGGCTCGTACAGAGGCATATAGGCAGTCATTTTCCCTCGTTCTGTTTGGGAGTGGTTCAAAGTGGTTCAAATGGCTCTGAGCACTATGCGACTTAACTTCTGAGGTCATCAGTCGCCTAGAACTTAGAACTAATTAAACCTAACTAACCTTAGGACATCACACACATCCATGCCCGATGCAGGATACGAACCTGCGACCGTAGCAGTCGCTCGGTTCCAGACTGGAGCGCCTAGAACCGCACGGCCACTCCGGCCGGCTGCTTGGGAGCGGAACAGGGAGAGAAGATGCTAGTTGTGGTGCGAGGTACACTCTGCCACGCACTGTATGGTAGATTGCGGAGGATGTATGTAGATGTAGATGTAGAAATTTTTAAATGGATACTCCGCCTTATTTCTTACGCAGTCATTAGCAAGAAAAATCATAAGACGAGTGGCGCTGGTTGGATTGAAATACACTCCTGGAAATGGAAAAAAGAACACATTGACACCGGTGTGTCAGACCCACCATACTTGCTCCGGACACTGCGAGAGGGCTCTACAAGCAATGATCACAAGCACGGCACAGCGGACACACCAGGAACCGCGGTGTTGCCCGTCGAATGGCGCTAGCTGCGCAGCATTTGTGCACCGCCGCCGTCAGTGTCAGTCAGTTTGCCGTGGCATACGGAGCTCCATCGCAGTCTTTAACATTGGTAGCATGCCGCGACAGCGTGGACGTGAACCGTATGTGCAGTTGACGGACTTTGAGCGAGGGCGTATAGTGGGCATGCGGGAGGCCGGGTGGACGTACCGCCGAATTGCTCAACACGTGGGGCGTGAGGTCTCCACAGTACATCGATGTTGTCGCCAGTGGTCGGCGGAAGGTGCACGTGCCCGTCGACCTGGGACCGGACCGCAGCGACGCACGGATGCACGCCAAGACCGTAGGATCCTACGCAGTGCCGTAGGGGACCGCACCGCCACTTCCCAGCAAATTAGGGACACTGTTGCTCCTGGGGTATCGGCGAGGACCATTCGCAACCGTCTCCATGAAGCTGGGCTACGGTCCCGCACACCGTTAGGCCGTCTTCCGCTCACGCCCCAACATCGTGCAGCCCGCCTCCAGTGGTGTCGCGACAGGCGTGAATGGAGGGACGAATGGAGACGTGTCGTCTTCAGCGATGAGAGTCGCTTCTGCCTTGGTGCCAATGATGGTCGTATGCGTGTTTGGCGCCGTGCAGGTGAGCGCCACAATCAGGACTGCATACGACCGAGGCACACAGGGCCAACACCCGGCATCATGGTGTGGGGAGCGATCTCCTACACTGGCCGTACACCACTGGTGATCGTCGAGGGGACACTGAATAGTGCACGGTACATCCAAACCGTCATCGAACCCATCGTTCTACCATTCCTAGACCGGCAAGGGAACTTGCTGTTCCAACAGGACAATGCACGTCCGCATGTATCCCGTGCCACCCAACGTGCTCTAGAAGGTGTAAGTCAACTACCCTGGCCAGCAAGATCTCCGGATCTGTCCCCCATTGAGCATGTTTGGGACTGGATGAAGCGTCGTCTCACGCGGTCTGCACGTCCAGCACGAACGCTGGTCCAACTGAGGCGCCAGGTGGAAATGGCATGGCAAGCCGTTCCACAGGACTACATCCAGCATCTCTACGATCGTCTCCATGGGAGAATAGCAGCCTGCATTGCTGCGAAAGGTGGATATACACTGTACTAGTGCCGACATTGTGCATGCTCTGTTGCCTGTGTCTATGTGCCTGTGGTTCTGTCAGTGTGATCATGTGATGTATCTGACCCCAGGAATGTGTCAATAAAGTTTCCCCTTCCTGGGACAATGAATTCACGGTGTTCTTATTTCAATTTCCAGGAGTGTACATCAATTACATCCAGAGAAATTGGAAAGCGAAGTTGGCGCTTGAAATAAACGAAACGCGCCGCTATCGCACATAAAGAGATGCAAGCGTGACCCCGCGTTGGTCGTAATCGCCATGTGATTAACGTGCGAATACTTTCACTGTTATCACGAGGGCCGAAAGTAATAATAGTTTCGTGCCACAAACACTGATACGGAGATAACGGTTTTCCTCTTGCGTGTTTTATTTATCTACCTACACACAACGGAACAGTGCCGGTCAGTGAACGCCGACCCAAATCGAGGTCGCCGTACCTCACCCCCGCGGACTATTCTGTCTGGGGACGTATGAAAGATGTGGTGTAGCAGCAGGTTCCGACACCAGTGGACAACTTGAAAGCTCGCATTACCGCTGCGTGTGCTGCAGTAACACCAGAAACACTGACACCAGTAAGTCGATCAGTGTTCGAACGTGCACAGCGGTATTGCCATGCAAATGGCGATCTCCTCGAACATAGCTTCTTGTGTGTCTGCTGTGAGAAATGGTATGACATATAGACATACATTTTGTGTGTTTCTGATAAGACTTGTGGTTTTTTTATAGGTATTATTGTACGTTGATATAATCGTTTCACTATGTGCCGAAGTTCGGTTGTAACGTAGTCATTAAAAATGTTTAGTAACATGCCATGTACGTGTCATATACCGTTATATAACTGATGTACAACTACGTATGACTAGTACCCCTCTGTTAGATCCTTGATCAATCATTAATTATATTTACCGCGGCGGGTGATGTTCGGTATGCCGCTACCGTTGTGACCAGTTATGACTGTAATCAAGATCAATTAAGCACTAACGAGTAAACCCTTTCCTTACTTTTCATCGTCTGTGACTGGACATCTGTGTTGTTTCCATTCCACTTAATAACAGTGTAGATAGCATCGTAGAACGTCAACCACATCGCGATCACGGGCAGTGTGGGATTTACGCTTGCATCTCGGGATGTGCAATAGCAGTGCATTTCCGTTACTTCAAGCGTCAAATGGTTCAAATGGCTCTGAGCACTATGGGACTTAACATCTGTGGTCATCTGTCCCCTAGAACTTAGAACTACTTAAACCTAACTAACCTAAGGACATCACACACATCCATGCCCGAGGCCGGATTCGAACCTGCGACCGTAGCAGTCGCGCGGTTCCGGACTGAGCGCCTTAACCGCGAGACCACCGCGGCCGGCTTCAAGCGTCAACTCCGCTTTGCAATTTCTCGAAATGTAATTGACCTATTGGGATACAAATAACTCCATTCTTTTTGTCTTTCTTCGTATTATTGACTGTGTAAGTAGTAATACGGTGTTTGCATTTTTTTTAAGTTTGTATTGAAAATAATATTTACTTGCGTTTCACAATGTCTCATAGTGTTTAATTTCAACATCCTCTGCCTTACAGGCGGCCTGTGTGGCCGAGAGGTTCTAGGCGCTTCAGTCTGGAACCGCGCGACCGCTACGATCGCAGGTTCGAATCCTGCATCGGCCATGGATGTGAGTGATGTCCTTAGGTTAGTTAGGCTTAAGCAATTCTAAGTTCTAGGGGGACTGATGGCGTCAGATGTTAAGTCCCACAGTGCTCGGAACCATTTTTTTCTGCCTTACATTTAAATCCGTGGAAGTCGTTTTTCCGTATCTATTGCTCTTCTAGAAATATTTGCGTTTAATCGTTTAAGTGGGCCACCCTGTATAAATGCCATGGCACGAAACGTAACAGATGACGTAAAAGTTTTCTCTTTGCAGGTGCCACAATTGTTCTTGTGAATGACTTGTACCTTAACCTAAGTAATGTCACCAATAGGGTAGTCAGCACGTGGTCATCAGACAGCAGATTAATGAGCATCTGCAACAAAACGCTATGCGTACAGAACTGATTCGGAAATGTAGTGGATGAGAAATTCTATTGCCTCAAGGCAGTCTGCCAGTGTTGGCGAACATTTTAGATGCTTCTAACTCAGGAAATATCAGGTTCAAGATCTTGTCCAGAAACTAAACGCTGTTATCTTCACTATAAAAATGATATCCACTGTGCCAGTGCACCTCGTACGTTGCTGTATTTTGGGGAACTCTTTGCACTTACCAAGAATATTCTTAGCACAGACAAGGGCAGTCTGGCTGATCTGCGGTGTAACTTGGTTTAGGTCACTGTTAGGTCGCTCAGAATTCTTGCTCTGCCGTCCCTGTGCGTATATTCCATCGTGGGATTTTCAGCTGACAAAACTGACTCATTCGCAAAAAAACACAACGTTTATTCAGCGAATGCCGGACGGAGTAGAAACGGTATGCGGTTGTATAACACTTCGTTTAGCACTGCACAGACACTTCTGCACTTTTCCGCAGGATTCAATGTCAATACACCTCTAGAAGAATTGGTGATGAATCCCATATATTCAAACACAAGTCCAGAGGTTTGCTTGTGACACTTCTTCTAAGCGGCACATTATTTAAACTCAGCAGTTGAGTACTTTTAACTGTAATCTGCCCTTTATGCGTAAATTCTCACAATATTTTTCGCGTTTTATTAACTCTTTAGTTCTGCTTTTTATAGATTTTCTAATCAGCGTTCAGTAAACTATGTACTGGCTCGTTTCATGACAAAAGTAGCTTTCCTCGCAAATAAATAAATAAATATGTGGCCCTGCACCGCTGACGGAAGCCATGACAGTGAATTGGTGCGAATGTTGCAGCCACATTTAAGGAATCAGCGCAGCATGATGGTCGACGTCGAGACGCGACGTAGTAACAAAAAAGGTGTTATGAAATGTTTGGAGGTGCCCATGACCTCACTGTGAGTGAAGATGTCCGATTTGTTGGTGTATTAACGCGTACTGTCCAGTGCTCCTACAAGACACTGCGATCGTAAAAAGATACTAACCGACCGGTAATGTGTGTCATGTCTTGTCAACGGCAATCAACTTGCTGCTGTCAGTGAATGTAGTTTCTTCTCAGTTAATACTGCGAAGGGAAAAGGGTGCAGTGGGCAAAATGTCATTGCTCATAGCAATTTCTATATGGTGTATTTCCTGGAGGACCGTGGGTGAACATGCTGTGAACACTTCGGTCTTCCAAGATGACAACGGCCGTCTTCAGAGTGCTGCTCTCATACTTATGCTATCACACCTCGATTGGCCCGCTGAACCGCCCGATCCTAGCCCCGTATAAAATGTCTGGGGCTATTTGGAGCTGTGGCTGAAAAGCAGCGATTAACATCCCCACTCTGCGTAAGCTGTACAGGATCTAATCACAAATGAACGGCTTCAGCAGGACATTGCATTCCATAAGAAACTTGTGGGCTGTCCTCCTCTCCCCACTGAGGCCATTACCAAAGGTAGATGCAAGATTACGTGCTATTAACTTGATGTCTGCCGGTGGTGACTAATTTTCTGTTTGATGTACTTAGGTAACACAAGGGGCTAATGCCTCGCCCGATTTGCATCAAAAATATTTTTTTTTCCAAATGGTTGGCCGTATGAAGCCCTCACTTGTGTCAGTTTTATTTCTAGCTACGCCCTGCATACATCAAAAATTTGGACGTAATCGAGGATGACGACTGTGGAGGAATTGAAACTACAAAAATTCGATGGGCGAAACGGTTTTTTACTTTCAAGAAACTTCTAATAAAATAGTTTCCACTATCGTCTTTTCTGTGCTGTTATCATCCATATTTTGCTTTCGTTCAGTTCATGTCCGAAGTTAACAAATTTCTTGCGTAGGCGTCCGCAGCCAGAGCCAGTAACCATGAAAGTCTTATGAGTATGATACCACACTCAGAAAACTTTTATATAAGCAAATGTCTTTTTAACTGATTCTTCCGTAGCTCTTTTGTAGAATAATTTGATAATTATAAACTCACACTATTGTATATGTTCTACAGTACAGTCTACTACATGCATCATTTTCAGCTTTTGATTTGTATTAAACAGATTTCTCTTTTTCGTAAACACCTTTTTGCTGATATTGCCACTCTGCCTCTGCATTTTGTATTTTCTCTACATCGGCCAAATAGCAAAACTCATCTACTACTTTCACTGTCTCAATTCCCAGTCTAATCTGACAGAACTGCAACGTAAACGGCAAACATCAAAGTTTTTTATCTTCTCGCTGAACTTTAAATCTCTTTCCAATTTTCTCTTTAGGTTTTTTTGCTGCTTTTTTAATGTATAGACAATACGGGGCAGAGACTACAACCCTATTACATTACATTCTGCACCCCTGTTTCTCTTCAACCCCCTTCCACTCTTACAACTGCAGTCTGGTTGCAGAACATGCTGTAGATAACCCATCGTTTCCTGCATTTTATCCCCGCCATCTTCGGGATTTCGGAAGATGTATTCAGTCAATAAACGTATTCAGTTTAAGGGCATGAAAATTACAATTGTGAGAAAACTAGTAATACACTTCAAGACAAGAAAAGACGAACAAGTAAGGAATCATCCTAATGGGACAGAAATCGGTAGGTGTGATGTAAATGTACAAAAAAGGAATGATTACAATTTCAGAAAAAATGGGCGATTAATTCAAGAGAAAGAGCTTCAGAGATAGAGCATGTCAATAACCATTGGTCCAACTCTGGCCATTATGCATGCAGTTAGTCTGCTTGGTAGTGATTGACACGTTTATTTGACGTCCTCCTGACGGATATCGTTCCAAATTCTGTCCTTTTTGCGCGTTAAATCGTCGAAATCCCGAGCTCGTTGAAGGACTCTGCTCATAATGGCCCAAACATTCTCATTCGGGAAGGTCCAGCGACTTTGCTGGCCAAGGTAGTGTTTGGTAAGCGCGAAGACAAGCAGTGGAAACTATCACCGTGTGTGGGCGGGCATTATCTTGCTGAAATGTAAGCTGAGGTTGGCTTGCCACGGAGCACAACAGAACAGGGCTCAGAATATCGCTGACGTAGCGGTGTGCTGTAACAATGCCGGCGACGATAATCAGAAGGGTCCTGCTATGACAAGAAATGGAAACCCAGACCATCATTACTGGCTGTCGGGCGACATTCAGGTTAGTCTCCCATGTCTGTCTAGGTCTCCAGACACGTCTTCAGTTTGGAATCTCATTGACTAGAATAGAATTGTCTTAAGTGACAAGAGCCGGCCTCGGTGGCCGAGCGGTTCTAGGCGCTTCAGTCTGGAACCGCGCGACCGCTACGGTCGCAGGTTCGAATCCTGCCTCGGGCATGGATGTGTGTGATGTCCTTAGGTTAGTTAGGTTTAAGTAGTTCTAAGTTCTAGGGGGCCAACGGCCTTGCCACAGTGGTAATACCGGTTCCCGTCAGATCACCGAAGTTAAGCGCTGTCGGGCTGGGCTATCAATGGGATGGGTGACCATCCGGTTTGCCGAGCGCTGTTGGCAAGCGGAGTGCACTCGGCCCTTGTGAGGCAAACTGAGGAGCTACTTGATTGAGAAGTAGCTGCTCCGGTCTCGTTAAGTGACATAGGGCCGGAAGAGCGGTGTGCTGACTACATGCCCCTTCATAACCGCATCCAATGACGCCTGTTGGCTGAGGATGACACGGCGGCCAGTCGGTACCTTTGGACCTTCATGGCCTGTGCGGGAGGAGAGAGAGAGAGAGAGAGAGAGAGAGAGAGAGAGAGAGAGAGAGAGGTTCTAGGGGACTGATGACCTCAGATGTTAAGTCCCATAGTGCTCAAAGCCATTTGAACCATCTTAAGTGAGCTTGGAGCTGAGCCCCGATGAAGAGTGAAGACAGCGATGGGATACCAATCTGACTGTCGCCCGCCATACAGGCCGACAACCAGGAGTGATGGTGTAGGGTGCCATTTCTTTTCATGACGGCATACCTTTGGTTGTCATCCATAAGCTCAGGGTACGCCGACGATATTCTACGCCCTGTTTTTTGCCCTTCATCGCACGCCATCCTGATATTACATTTCAGCAAGATAATGCCCGCCTACATCCGGCCGTAGTTTCTACTGCTTGTTTTCGTGTTTGGCAAACACTCCCTTGTCGAGCAAGGTCGTCTGATCTCTCCACAACTTGAAACTTTTGGAGAATTATGGCCAGGGTCGTCCAACTATCTCGGTAGTTTGACGATCTAACGCACCAGTTATATAGAATTTGGCACAATCTCCCTCAAGAGGATATCCAACAACTCTATCATTCCACGCCAAGTCGAATAAAATGGCTCTGAGCACTATGGGACTCAACTGCTGAGGTCATTAGTCCCCTAGAACTTAGAACTAGTTAAACCTAACTAACCTAAGGACATCACAAACATCCATGCCCGAGGCAGGATTCGAACCTGCGACCGTAGCGGTGTTGCGGTTCCAGACTGCAGCGCCTTTAACCTCACGGCCACTTCGGCCGGCGCCAAGTCGAATAACTGCTTGCATAAGGGGCAGAGGTGGACCAACGAGTTATTGATTTGCTCTACCTGTGAAGATCTTCCTCTTGAGTAAATCATCCAATTTTTCTGAAACTATAATAATTTGTTTGTCTGCACATATACATCACACAACTGATTCCCTGCCCATTCGGATAACTCTTTCTGGTTCGTCGTTCTTTTCTTAATCTGACGGTGCAAACGCATTCCATAGAAGTATATCGGAAACAGCTAAACTTCTATGATAAAAATTCTACGTTGCCATTCTTGCTGCTGCTGCTACTACAGCTAGGTGTATTGTGACCCTGAATAAACTCGTACAGTGAGTTCCCTTACTCGTACCACGCATTAGCCGTACAACAGCCGGCTCGTCAAAGCTGGCGCAGTTCTGACACGGGCGGCTGACTGTAGCTGCAGCATCTCCAGCGAGCATTAATTCAGTCACAGACCTCTGTCAAAACTTCATGAATAATTCATACTTCTGGCGCGCAGCAGGTAATCTAGTACAAATTTCGTCGTGTAAATTTCAGGCTGTTGCTGGATCGGTTAACTGCGCTCACTAGGCCGAGAAAGCAGTAAACACCGGCTCGTGTGTTGAAGTGCTACCAACGTCACTGTAATCTACTACACGATCACGATGTTACGCCAGCCGGCCTCCTGTGGCCGTTAACAGGAACGCTTGCTAACGTTACAGCGGTAACTATGGAAAGCTTATCGCACACTGAATGATTTCGATATAGTGGTGCATACACTGTCAACTGGTTCGGTACATCCACGTAAAATATCACGATAATAGCCCATGATAAGGAGACTGCAGTGCCCTCACTCTCAGTAATATAGTGGTCGACTAATATATTTCCCTCACAAAAATTTCTGTATTTCACCTCAGCGCTCGTAAATACACTACTGGCCATTAAAATAGCTACACCAATAAGAAATGCAGATGATAAACAGGTATCCATTGGACAAATATATTACACTAGAACTGACAAGTGATTACATTTTCACGCAATTTGGATGCATAGATCTTGAGAAATCAATACCCAGAACAACCACCTTTGGCCGTAATAACGGCCTTGATACGCCTGGACATTGAGTCAATCAGAGCATGGATGGCGTGTACAGGTACAGCTGCCCATGCTGCTTCAACACGATACCACAGTTCATCAAGAGTAGTGACTGGTGTATAGTGACGAGCCAGTTGCTCGGCCAATATTGACAAGACGATTTCAGTTGGTGAGAGATCTGGAGAATGTGCTGGCCAGGGTAGCAGTCGAACATTTTCTGTATCCAGAAAGGCCCGTACAGGACCTGCAACATGCGGTCGTGCATTATCCTGCTGAAATGTAGGGTTTAGCAGGGATCGAATGAAGGGTAGAGCCACGGGACGTAACACATCTGAAATCTAACGACCACTGTTCAAAGGCTCATCAATGCGAATGCGAACAAGAGGTGACTCATACGTGTAACCAATGGCACCGCATACCATCACGACGGGTGATACGCCAGTATGGCGATGACGAACACACACTTCCAATGTCCGTTCACATTGATGTCGTCAAACACGGATACGACCATCATGATGCTGTAAACGGAACGTGGATTCATCCGAAAAAATGACGTTTTGCCATTCGTGCACCCAGGTTCCTCGTTGAGTACACCATCGCAGGTGCTCCTGTCTGTGATGCAGCGTCAAGGGTAACCGCAGCCATGGTCTCCGAGCTGATAGTCCATGCTGCTGCAAACGTTGTCCAACTCTTCGTGCAGATGGTTGTTGTCTTGCAAACGTCCCCATCTGTTGACCCAGGGATCGAGACGCGGCTCCACGATCCGTTGCAGCCATGTGGATAAGATGCCTGTCATCTCGACTGCTAGTGATACGAGGCCGTTGCGACCCAGCACGGCCTTCCGTATTTCCGTCCTGATCCCACCTATTCCATGTTCTGCTAATAGTCATTGGATCTCGACGAAGGCGAGCAGAAATGTCGCGATACGGTAAACCGCAATCGCGTTCGGCTACAATCCGATCTTTATCAAATTCGGAAACGTGATGGAACGCATTTGTCCTCCTTACACGAGGCATCATAACAACGTTTCAGCAGGCAACGCCAGTCAACTGCTGTTTGTGTATGAGAAATCGGTTGAAAATTTTCCTCACGTCAGCACGTTGTAGGTGTAGCCACCGGCGCCAACCTTGTGTGAATGCTCTGAAAAGCTAATCATTTGCATATCACAGCATCTTCTTCCTGTCGGTTAAATTTCGCGTCTGTAGCCCATCTTCGTGGTGTAGCAATTTCAATGGCCAGTACTGTACTAGTTACCAATATTTTACGGGCTCTGAGATAAAATACCGTAGTGCGGGATTAGCTGAGCGGTCTAAGGCGCTACAGTCATGGACTGTGCCGCTGGTCTCGGCTGAGGTTCGAGTCGTCCCTCGGGCATGGGTGTGTGTGTTTGTCCTTAGGATAATTTAGGTTAAGTAGTGTGTAAGCTTAGGGGCTGATGACCTTAGCAGTTAAGTGCCATAAGATTTCACACACATTTGAGAAAATACCACATATCCACGGAAGTCAACCATTCTTCATGATCATCTATGCGGTATCGGCCCCTATCCGCCCGGCCGCACTTTCAGATACACTGATCAGCCAGAACATTATGACCACCTACCTAATAGCCGCAGCGTCCACCTTTGGCACGGAAAACTGCAGCAGCGTGTCAGAGCATGGAAGCAATGAGGCTTTGGTAGGTCGCTGAAGGGAGTTGGCACCACATCTCCACACACAACTCACCTAATTCCCGTAAACTCCAGAGAGTGTGGCGATGAGCCCTGACGACAAGGTCAATCACATCCCAGGTGTGTTCGATCGAGTTCAGATTTGGAGAGTTGGGGAGGGGGGGCGGGAAGGGGGGCAGCACATCAATTGGAACTGGCCACTGTGTTCCTCGAACCATCCCATCACACTTATGGCCTTGTGAAATGCCGGCCGGAGTGGCCGAGCGGTTCTAGGCGCTACAGTCTGGAACCGCGCGACCGCTACGGTCGCAGGTTCGAATCCTGCCTCGGGCATGGATGTGTGTGATTTCCTTAGGTTAGTTAGGTTTAAGTAGTTCTAAGTTCTAGGGGACTGATGACCTCAGAAGTTAACTCCCATAGTGCTCAGAGCCATTTGAACCATTTGAACCTTGTGAAATGGCGGGTTGTCTTGCTGAAAAACGCCACTGCGGTCGGGAAACATGATCGTGTACATGGTCTGTAACCAGTATACGATACTCTTTGGCCATCATGGTTCCTTGCACCAGCTCTACTGTACCCATAGATGCCCACGTGAAGTTCCCCACAGCATAATGGATCCGCCGCCAGCTTGTCTCCACCCCGCAGTGGAAGGCAACGGATTCACGTCCTACCATCCGCATGATGAAGGAGATCTTGGAATTTATCGGACCATGCAACGCTCTGTCACTGCGGCAACGTCCGGGGCCGATGGTTACGTGCCCCATTTCTGCCGTAGTTCCCTATGTCGTGTTGTTAAGTTTGCCACATGCATGGGTCGTCAGCGGCGGAGGCCCATCACTGGGAATGTGCGGCGCGCTGTGTGTTCAGACACACTTGTACTCGGCCCAGTATTAAAGTCTGATGTTAGTTCCACTACAGTTAGGCGTCCTGTTGCTCTGTTTTGCCCACCCTACGACGTCCTACATCTGTAATAATGTATGTTTGAATGCATGCTTTCGTGGCGATATCCGTTAATAAAACATTCTCGGGTTTCAAGCCGCGTCAAGTGATTTACTGACCACAAGCTTTCGGCAGAGATCCCCTCTGCCATTGTCAAGTGGATGACTGTCGTGTGGCTGTCATTGCCGTGCTTATATAGCCGCGCCGTCTCTCGTGACGTAACTGGTGCTCTGTCCCGCTCCATATACGGTAATGTTTTGGCCGCGTGACCGCCGGGCCCGCTTCAACTCCCTCAAAGGAAGAAGACCTCTGAAGAAGACACCAAGCAGGTTGCATTCTTACCGTTTTGTGGTTCGACAACAGGGAAGGTTAGTCGGCTCCTGAAGAGGCATAAATTAGACACAATTTTCAGGCCTCCGACAAAGTTCTGGCAACTAATGAAATCTGTGAAAGACGATGTAGGCCTCAGAACACCGGGAATTTACAAGATACCGTGTGGATGTGGGCAGTTCTATGTCGACCAGACTGTTCGCACTATTGAACAGCGCCGCATAGAATATGAAAGGTGTTAACGTCTGCGCTGTCCCGAAAAGTCAGCTGTAGCAGAACATGCTCTGGAGAAAGGACACCGAATTACATTCGATGAGACGTCTAATGGCTTCTGGGATAACGTGATAAATGAATAAGGCCATAATGATGAAAATTTCTGACAACACCTTCAGTAGAGACGGTGGATTGCAGCTGAGTCCAGCGTGGGATCAAGTGTGAAGGGAGTTGAATCGGGCCCGGCGGTCGCGCGGCCAAAACATTTCTGTATATGGTGTGGAACCGAGCACTAGTGACGTCACGAGCGACGTCAGGAGCAACGGCGCGGCTATATAAGCACGGCAATGACAGCCACACTAGTGCCGATGACACCACCTTCCTTGCCCTTGCCCTTTCCCCCACCCTGCAGCGCTCCCAACACCTTCTCCAATCACATGTTGACCGGTTCACCACTTGGTGCAACCAGTGATTGCTCAAGGTCAATCCTTCCAAGACCCAGGCGATCATTGCAGGCAAAACCACCCCTTCCTTCCTTCTCCTCAACTTCTATGTCACCATCTATGTCCGTCCTATCGCCCTCACCCCCACCCTTAAGTACCTTGGCGTCACCCTTGACCGTCGCCTCTCCTGGACCCCCCATCTCCGGACAATCCAAGACATGGCACGCTCCCTATCCTCTGCTACACCCACCCTGCCTGGATCTCCGCCCCTCCCACCTATTACAAACCCTTTCAAATCCTCAAACGCAATGCTCTCCGCCTTGCCTATCGCAGCCGTCTCCCCTCCCCCACGTGGATCCTGTACGACCTTATTCCATTCCCCCACATCGTCCTTTTCCTTGAACGAATACGGATCCTCTACACCTCCTGTAAACTAGATCCCCCTCACCCGCTTGTCTCTCCCATCCTCTCCCACCCCTGTCCGCTGCCATGCCTGTATTCCCACCTCCCACCTACTCTCCATCTCTCCACTCTCCTTACCCTCTCCCAAGGTGGCTTCCGCCAGCTCCCCCTCCCTGATGATGCCCTCCTCCCCTCCAGCTACCCCTCCTATCAACTTTGATCCTCCTCTCCCACTTCCTGTGTTTTTTCCTCAGGTCACCCTCTCTCTTCTCTCCCTTCTCCATTCCTCCCCCTTCCTCCCCCCGGGCTTCCCCTACCCCCATACCTTCATTCCTCCCCCATCTCCTCTGCCATTGGCATCTCAGCTCTCCCCTCTCCCCCCCCCCCACCTTTTCCCCCACTTGGCAGGTACCCGAACTCGCACACGTTCAGTGGACATTCGCGCACTGTAGATCATCGCCTTCAGTTTTGTGTGTGTGCCGTCGTGTTTGTGCCTCAGTGTTTTCGCCGCCCACGCTCCAACGTTCACGTGTCGTCTCCATCATCAGTGTCCATGTTCAGTGCTAACAGTTTCTTTGGTTTTCTTCGCGTGTGAACAGCTTAGTGTTTTTTCATTACTGTGTATACTGTTTTTTGTCCCCCATTATGTTATGTTCATTCATTGCCTCCATTGTTTTTCTCTTGTAATACCTGTGGCTGAAGAGCAGCATACTGTGCTCCTGCCAGCCCTTGGGCAGTAAACCACTTGACGCTGCTTGAAAGCCGAGAATGTTTTATTAGCGGTTTCACCTTAGTTTCACCAGGTGTTGAATACTCTTACCACTGTACTCCTCGAACACCTGACAAGTCGTGCAGTTTCCGAAATGCTCATGCCGAATCACTGGGCCATCTCAATCTCTCCGAGTCAAAGATAGATCGCGCGGCTTCCCCGATCTACACACGGACAGTAGGCTGTCTGATACTACATGCACCGTTCATGTGTCTGAGTAGTAGCCATTCTTCTCCATGTGATGCTGCTATCGCCTAGTCGGGCTTATATTGATAGCAGGTCGGGCAGTTCAGTGTATGCGCGCCGCCAGTTACGCAGCCTCGTTTCCTACAGCCGCCGCCGTGGCACGAGAGCGCTGCCACGGATTACGCCGCTGCCATTGAGATGCAAGCATCCCCTCTCCGGAGCTCCGGCGGCGTGTGTACTCAGGTTCAAACTTTCATGCACTGACCCTTTTTTGTGTGTTTGCCAGTTGAATAACATTTACAGACTTTCACAGTGACCAGGGATCGACATCATCTGAATGGACGTTGTGGCCAATTGAAAAGTGACAGATTTATGTCTTTCGTATCTGTATATGTTTCTACATTCAAATCTACTGTCAGCAACTGACGCTGCAACTTCAGCAACAAAGTTATATATTACTTCACTATTTTATATTAGATGTAGAATAAATTAATATTTGATTCTCTGCTAACGGACAGCATCTGAACCTCGCTCCTGTATCCGCTAAAGAATCACACAGCATCCAAATAAGACACAACAGTCTCCATTACTTTTCTAAGAGAATTTCGTTGGCGAGTCCGTAGCTGACAAACGCTTTCTACTTCTGTATTTGTATTTACTTATCATTTGTTCTTTGCTGCTCGTTTCAGAGTCGTAGACCTATTTTCAAGTAGTCATGCCTGACATAAACGAAGCTGTCAAGCTGGGATCCGGCATCACCACTGATCATAGCCAAACTAAAATTGCATAAAAATGTAATAAACATCTATCTTCAACAAAGACTTTACCATTGTTTCGCGTTCAGAGTAATTTGAAAGATACGAATATCCCCGGTAGAAAACAGCGGGAGTCTCATACTCCGAACTGCCTTTCAGATTCTTGTTTGTGTGAAAGGACGCTACTGATGGGAAATTTTAATTAACCTCTTTTGGAGT
This sequence comes from Schistocerca piceifrons, assembly GCF_021461385.2. Lineage (NCBI taxonomy): Eukaryota > Metazoa > Arthropoda > Insecta > Orthoptera > Acrididae > Schistocerca > Schistocerca piceifrons. The sequence goes on along the minus strand of NC_060139.1, from coordinate 971,901,931 downwards.
AAAAGAGTATTCATATCGAGAATATAGGAGTTGCAGTTTGGGGCACGTAACGTTTTCCAATACACGCTTTCACTTCATTTCTGTGAGTTCCTGTTATGACAACATGAATGTGTAGCTATCAGTATGGTGGTTTGCAGAGATTTGTGAAGATGATGCGGTATGTTGGTGGGTCGTTGTGAAGATGATGTGGAATGTTGCTGGTTCATTGCTTATACTGCCTTTGACTGTGATACGTGTTTGACAGTGACACGAAATGCTTATGTGTGCTAGATGATGATTTTATTTTTCGACGTGTGCGCTGGTACGAAATATTCGACTAGATCACCATACAATACAAGAAGAGTTAGGTAACATATTAATTCCGTCTGCATACGGCTGTGGAAATTACGGCGAGAGTAAAATCATAAAAATTCAGGCTCATATGATGGTTTCCGACAGTCTCTTTCCGCGCTCTATTTGCAAATGGAAGGAGGAAAAGGATAAATTAAACCAGCGCCTGAAGTACACTCCGCTACACACCACAAGTTTCTAGCGGCAGTTGTTGATGCTGTAAGAAGTAGAAAACAGGTTATGACAAAAGATGAAGAAGACACTAATAAGACGAGACGAGCAGTTTCACGGTAAATACCTCATCCTTTCGTGAACGGATTTAAAAAGATGTATTGGACGTCAAGACAGTCATAAATACGGTTACCAGATCTCACAAGCCTCAGTTTAGGCTCCATTTTGTACCTTTTCTACACCAATGACACTCTTAAGTTATGTCATCGACGGTTTGCACACCAGCGACACGGCTGTTTTTAAAAGCAGGCATTTATAAGTAGGCAATCCTTTCATTTAAAGTACTGTTGCTTCCATGAATAGTTAGACGTTTTTGTGAATTGACACAATTACGAGTGGATTAAAATGAGAGTGAAAAACTTGAACTGTGTAGTTCACTTTCAAATATCTGTCCTGTTTTCCGTGGAGGCCAGTATTTTGAATGAAGGGAGTCCGAGATTTAAACCATCTTCAACTAGGTAACTTTTTTGGTAGCAAATTAACAAAGTTCGTAGTAAAGAACACACTGCCTTATGCACCACATATGAGAGTATTGCCAGTGGATGTTAGTATCATATAGGGAGATAGTTCGGCTTACAATACTATAGGGCTCAAAGGAGTGATCTAACCTTCCCTACATACACACACACACACACACACACATTAAAGAATCTTCCACGCATAATAAGGTCTTCAGTACATAGCGACACAATCAAGCGGCGTAAGATACGCTACTGTCGATGAAGGAATTGCTAACCGGCGGACCGAGGTGTCTGCACAGCTGTGTTTGTGGGATAAGTTTCGGCAAGGGTCACCTGTCTCACTGTAATTGAGACAAAAAGGCTTTTTAAGTCCTGCAGGTATCCGGTTACAGTTAGGTTAGTTCCGTGTACGACGCTAACCATCCCTGTTAAACTTCCAACTCATCATATGCAACGTCCTTGTAAATCCCAACAGTTCGGAGATACGATGGGATGAAATTATTGCCAGGCTCACTCCAGTTACGTCACAAATAGAGAACAACTTATTTCATGGTTAATAAATATAATAAAGTTTTTTTTCTTTGGTCGGCACTCCCTCCAGCAAATAGCCTCCTAATCAAAAAATGGTTCAAATGGCTCTGAGCACTATGGGACTTAACATCTATGGTCATCAGTCCCCTAGAACTTTGAACTACTTAAACCTAACTAACCTAAGGACAACACACAACACCCAGCCATCACGAGGCAGAGAAAATCCCTGACCCCGCCGGGAGTCGAACCCGGGAACCCGAGCGTGGGAAGCGAGAACGCTACCGCACGACCACGAGCTGCGGGCCTCCTAATCCGCTACAGAACTGCCGCCGAAAAATAGAGGCACCGTGGGACACATCAGAGTACCCTCTACTTTGAAAGTTGCAAACTGACATTCAGTTAATATTACAGCAAAGTCTGCCGCCATAAGATGGTGTGCTGCTGAGATAAAACCGTAACGCCCTCCGCGAAACTTTAAGGTGCCGCTAGCAGTCCCCCTTCCAGACCGCCCGCACTACCACGTTTCTCAACACAATCCCACATTTTGCTAATCCTTAATGACATCCAAAAATTTATTAAACATTAAACTTCTTAGACAGCTAGTGCTGTACCTGCGTAATATATAGCCCCTATTTCCCACCCACAGTCATTCTCATCGTTCAGTCTCCACTGCATGTAGTAACACTGCCACACTCGTAACCAAAGATGGCAGAGTGCCCACAAGAAATGTGACGTGGCGTTACTGGAAGACCTCTGAATATTTCACACGGGAAAAGCACTACCATGTTCAAATTCGGGGAAAATTGCAACATAATTTTTGTTTTCGGTCACAAACACAAACAATTTTTACAGCTGTTAGCGATTTCGACGTTCCACTCATGTCCTGTTGATGAGATGAACGTCGAAACCGGTTACCGGCATCCATAGTTTAAATATCATCTACAGGCTCGGCAAACTAAAACGGGCACGGGCCCGCAAAATATTTCACCTATAGTTACATCAACCGCATCCACGGCGAATAATGTGAGTTGGGTTGCCTGTCTTACGGAGCATGAAAGTTTTTCCAGGCCAGTCTTATTTCGCCAGCCGTTAATAAGCATGACGGAATATTCAAATGAGATATATTACACTTGGCTAACAGATAACGCTGGACACTATTTCTGTCTCCGCTGGGTGGTAGTGTATTTACAGATCTATAACGTATCTGCCCCACGCTAACAGTTTAAAAAGGAATTGAAAACGGAGCAATCAAGTAAGGACGGAGGTTTAAAGTTTAGCGTCCCGTGTATGACAGGATCATTAGAGTCTGACCATACTTTTGTATTTGGTAGAGGATGACGAAGGAAATCGGGCAGGCCTTTTCAAGGAGTCAGCTCCTCCTTTGCCTTTAGCGATTTAAGAAAACACGGGAAACTCAAACCTGTGTAGCCGGACCTGGATTTGAACCACCGTACTCCCAAAAGTGTGAATAATCAAATTAAAAAATTAATACAAAAAGTTAATGGCCCATAAAACGACTAGATGGTACTCTCTCCAAACCCATGTGGGCACAAGCATGTGTTGGGTCATGGAGGCTATTGATCCATAGTCCTTGTGCGTAGATCGCTGAGGCCACATACAGTCGAGGCGTACAGAATGACTTTCACATCGCGAGGGCCACTTGGTGGCCCGTCACGTCCTAAATATCGCTGTGGAAATATCCAGCCCGGGAAGTCAGGAACATGTCACCTCTTGTGCGGTGGTGCACCGTCCTGCTGGAAGGTCATATCTGGGTCAGGAGGAGGAAGCTGAGGGACAGCAAACTGCTGAAGCACGCCCGGATAAACAGTTCCTGTCATTGTTTTTCTCGACGAAGAAAAATGGTTCCGCTATGCTGTCATTCATCGACGCACACCATTCATTCACATCTCCGCTGTTTCTGACAAGTTCTCGAAAACTTTGGAGCGTCACGGAACATTGTGACTTTCCGAATGTTCGGTCCATTAGCATTCCCACAAGTGTGGAAGGTTTCTTCGTCAGAAAAAGTTATTTTTCCTTGATAATTGGTGCTTTTTCCCGATCCGGACCAGCATCTCAATAGCATATTTGTGGCGGAGTGTCGTTTCGCTTCAATGCTTGCGCAATCTGAAGCGTGGAACCGAAGTCGATCACGCAGCACTTTGTGGACTTTTGAGTGAGGGATGTTTAGCTTTCGTGAAGATCGGCGAACTGACTGTAACGGACTTCTATGGAAAATCCATGTGATCCCCACTACCGCAACATGAGACGTGCGTTTTCTGCCACGACCTGACTGTTTACATTCCTAGCGGCAACGAACTTAACACACGAAGCCTTAATCGTCTTAAGGATTTTTTTTTTTTTTTTTGATAGCAACGAGTGATTTCATTTCCGCATACCATACCACGCATTGGACACTGTCTTGGAGTGTAGGCGTTCCTCTTAATTATTGAGCGCCTGAGACAAAACAAAATGAATCGCGAAAAACTTTCTACAGCCAAGATCGTATAAATTCTTCATTATGTTTGACAACCAGTTTCGACAGATATCTCTCATCTTCTGGTCTTAGAATTTTTTTTGTTACAAAACGTTTTCATTGTGAGTTAGAATCTCATGTTAGGTTGTCATAATGAGGTTCTAACTCACAACGAACCGGTTGCCAAAAATTAAGAATTTATGCGATCTTGGCTAAAGAAAGACTTTTCCCAAGTAAAACAGATAGCTTCTTCTACTTTCTCAGCATGAGAAAACTCAGTCAAAAGGAATCGTATGGTTAAATTGAAGGAGGAGGGGAAGAGGGGGAGAAAGGAAATGAAGGGGAACAGATTAGTGATGAAAGCTTCTAACAACCCTACCACAACAAAGGTCAAAAATTAATTATGATTGTAGTGTTGCTCACGCTGCTAAATATTGCATTTTCGGGCAACAACAAAGTTATATTATGTGGCAGGTGTCATTAGCGCACAGTTAATAAAGTCATTTCTTGAAACAATCGACAAACTAGGCACTCATCTTTTCGTGTTTCCCACGCTGGTCTCGTTGTGAACTGATGGCTCAATCGTCGAAAATCTAGGTAGTGATGATTCCAAGCTCGGATGCAAAGAGACCTAGGTGTTATTCTGCGATATTCAAAATTTTATAGATGTGTTTCATAAACCATTCTTGAAGATTAAACTTTTCCAAGTTAGGACAATCGTGATGTAAAAAAGTAATCAGCACTCCGAATTTAAGTTACACTCCTTTTTTATTACTTTTGTTGCAGTATCACGTAACTCGTTCCAAAACATCACTTCACAACATAAAACATACTTGAAAATATCTTCCTCACTGTTAAAGTTCACATTTCATAAACTGACTACAATTTGCGTCTTTTTAACATGACGACCAAAGCTTGACTCTCTAATAACCGCTTATGCGCCCAAAAATCAGAGTTACAAGTACATCAAAGATCATAGTGACAAAAGAAAGAATACACATAAGAATAATATCATTGCAATACATACGTATCGATGTATCGAAGTACCTCTACATTAGTGAAATCAAATCTGAATGTTGTCACAGAAATATGTTAACTATTTTACAGAAACGCAGTAGAATATTGCTGGTATCGAGAGTTTGAGGTGAGGTGCCGTAATGGCTACGTAATTCAAGTACCATTACAAGCTGCATCGGGACGTTACGCGGAATCAGCAGCGACGATTGAAAATTTGTGCTTGACCGGGATGCGAACCCGGGATCTCCTTCTTACTGGGCAGCTGCGTTAATCACCACAGCTGGGACACAGTGTTTATAGCAATCGCGCGGACTGCCTCGGCACGCCTCACGGCCGACCCACAGTCTCACCCAGTGCCATCTATGCACAATCCCTGACTATTTCCTCCACGCTCTCTAACAAGGGAACCTCCCCATCGCACCCCCCTCAGATTTAGTTATAAGTTGGCACAGTGGATAGGCCTTGAAAAACTGAACACAGATGGATCGAGAAAACAGGAAGAAGTTGTGTGGAACTATGAAAAAATAAGCAAAATATACAAACTGGGTCGTCCATGTGCAATATAGGCAATATTTAGGGCAGTTTGAGACGAGGAGAGCCGTGGTCCCGTGGTTAGCGTGAACAGCTGCGGAACTAGAGGTCTTTGGTTCAAATCTTCCCTCGACCGAAAATTTTAACTTTTTATTTTCAGTTTATGTGACAAACCCTTATGTTTTCATCACTTTTTTTGGAGTGATTATCACATCCACAAGAAAACCTAAATCGGGCAAGGTAGAAGAACCTTTTTACCCATTCGCCAAGTGTACTAGTTAGGTGAGTCGACAACATATTCCTGTCATGTGACGCACATGCTGTCACCAGTGTCGTATAGAATATATCAGACGTGTTTTCCTGTGGAGGAATCGGTTGACCTATGACCTTGCGATCAAATGTTTTCGGTTCCCATTGGAGAGACACGTCCTTTCGTCAACTAATCGCACGGTTTTGCGGTGCTGTCGCAAAACACAGACACTAAACTTGTTACAGTGAACAGAGACGTCAATGAACGAACGGACAGATCATAACTTTGCGAAAATAAAGAAAGCAAAATTTTCAGCCGAGGGCAGATTCGAACTAAAGACCTCTCGTTCCGCAGCTGTTCACGCTAACCACGGGACCACGGCGCTCCTCGGCTCATATTGCCCTTAATATTGCCTATCTTAGGCATGGACGATCCAGTTTGTATATTTTGCTTATTTTTTCATAGTTTCACACAACTTCTTCCTGTTTTCCCGATTGATCTGTGTTCAGTTTTTCAAGGCCTATCCACTGTGCCAACTTATAACTAAATCTGAGGGGGGTGCGATGGGGAGGTTCCCTTGTAAGATTCCCGCAGGAGGTCAGACGTACTTGTGCATCTGTACTGAAGAAGTTGGATCCATCGCCCATGTAGGCGTTTCAGTGAATGTATTGTGTCTGTTCTTTCGGATTTGCTTTACGTGATGCAGCAAATCGTGAGTATCTGTGTGTTATAGTTTCTTTTGATTGCATTTGGAAATTAAGGATTTTTCATGTTGATCCCCTGTATTTTACTGAATCGACAATGTTCCGCAAATAAGTCCCAGATTATTCCATAAGATGCCAATGTGAAAGAGCCATAGAGTAGTACAGACACAGACGAAACGTATACTCTCAAGTCTCCACAAAAAAAGAGCAGCTTCCAAAGTCGTCAAGTGGAGCTGGAAGAGCGCAGCACTGTGCCGCAGCTGTGACCCGCCTGCAGACGTCAGAGACCGGCGACATTGGGACGCTGTGGCCGGCGAGTGAGACCGCGGAAGGCGTGCCCTGATTTCTCTGGGGACGCGCCGGGCGCTGCCTTATTAATCCGACAGCACAGCACAGCACGGGGCGCCACTCTGCAAACCTCCCCCTGAGTGCTGCGCTGCGCACCGCCAACCGCGCGCCTCCGCCCTTCCAATTAATCGCTGTCGCCGCCCACCGCGCTTCCGCGGCGCTGCACCGCCGCCCACTGACCGCCGCGTCCGCCGCAGTCCGACAGGCGCGCCGTGGGCGGCGCCGGCCAGCGACGTAAGCTGTGAAAGGTGCCGCCCACTGTATTGGTTCTTTTGCGTCTGCACGGGGCGCATGTCTGCTCGCAGGTCAACACTACAAGTTGTCTCACCAACGCTTATTAACGAAAGTGCTATAAGATGCGGTATGTGAGTTAACGAACATTGCGCTCTCATTTAAACATATGGCCGAAAGAGTCAGCCTGCAGGAATTGTGAAACGAACCCTGTCGTCCAAGACTGCGTGCCACAAAGGGCGCAGATTCATCACGAGCTGGAGAAACTCACAGGCGTCTATTGTCTATTGAGGCCTGTGCGCTGTAGTGGGCGAGTGAGACAGCCGAGAACCTACGTCATAGGGACCTCTATAATCTTCAGAACAATACAGTATAAATAAATAAAGCATCCATCCCAGTGCATTAAAAAAAGTTGCTTAATACCTGGTTTCGTATCTTTGACTTAATACTTCTTAATACATCAGCACGTTTTCCTGTAATGTATTCAAGTTAAATATTGTGCCATTCATCCATCACCCCGTTTAATCATTCTTACAAAATTGATGTTTGTCTTACCCTCCTCGTTAGATTCCCAAAAATTTTGAGTCGAATTGTGACACGAAGGTTGTGAAGATACGTTAGTCACGTGAAGTGAATTTCAACGTTACCACAAATACTAGATTTACGTCTTATGTTTCTGGCCATCTTGGTAGGACCTGAACGTCACCGCGACTACTAATTTCTTAGCATCTTTGATCAAACACACATTTGTAAAACATAATATTCTCTAACTTTAGCATCGCCAAAACACCCCAACAAAGATACAACGACCTCTGCATTATACCACACTTATCTTTCACATTCATTCGCCTCGCTCCTCGCTCCATATTCGCGCATCCCATCCTATTGGTCCACATTAGAAATTTTTATTTAAAAAAAAAAAACATAATATTTGTGCCTCAAAGCGTCAGTAGTAACTTAGATCTTTCCTTACGTTTGACCAATGTTGCCTTGGCACCTAACACATTCCTGCGCCTTGATGAACGGCCTTTACTTGAAGTATAAATGCAATATTTTACTATGACCAATTAAAACGAGACATTTGTCCTGGTACATACAACGCCGTTACGACCGTTATGGAGTCTTCACAGTAGTGAACAGCATTCTACGGAATGAAGGCTTTTTTACTCTACGTTACGATAACGTAAAATAAGCGTAGTAGGTCCTCGTAAATCAACGAGCAAGAAACGGAAACTTCAAGACCTGCCATCGAAACTCAATAACCACTGTGTAAGCTAGAATGCACAGAACACCGTGTAGGTTCGGGTACGACAAAGTCATTAGAGACGGAACACAACCACCGATTGCAGAAGCGGAGGGAAGCAAGTCTGTTTATCTTCTTTAAAAGATCCATGCCAACATTAGCCTTAAACAGACTATGGCGACGAAATGAAACCTAAATTTGGATGTTCGGACGAGGATTTGAGCTAACTATAGCGAATGGAGAAATTAAGGAAACCGAAATTCGGGTCCTCGGACTGGGATTTGAACCAATTGTAGTGACTAGAGAATCATTATCACTTGGACGTAACGAAGTGTGACTGTGATGGAGGCAAACGACCCGTCTGCTGTGAATGGCATTAAAGACTGATAAATGACGTCATAGCATTTACCTATCATACTGAGGCGTACATCATTTGACCGCATAGGACTCCGGATTCATCTCCTACTGGAAGGTAGGAGGGGGAATGAGGGGGTGGGGGGTTGGTTGTCTAAACGCTGTTAGGCTCAATAAAAAGAGGGCATGGGAAAGCTACAGTCGATGAAAGTCCTTTGAGAGTAATCTGAAAATATATTGCAACCAAAAGCGAACACAAAACATTAAGGTTGAAATCACAATTATTGACATACTTGGCGAGCTCCCATCTGGCTGTATGCCAGGTAACATACAAGAGAAACGCCTGAAGAGTTCAATGTAGCAATGAAATCAAGAACTAATCCCTGGAGTGAGTTTTACCTCGAAAGTAGTAAGCACAAACAGGGCAGCGTGTTCTAACTTCATGCATCACTGCTGACAGACTAACAGTGTTGGATGCTAGTGTGGCATTTCGCGTAACGGCATGCGAGCAACCACTCTAGCTCCCATAACCTCCCTATCGGTAATCACGATACTCGATAGCAATAGGATATTACTCGAGATTGTTTCCAAAGTGATGCAAAGTGAAGCTTGAACTAAGATGACGGCCACTTCTGCGTTATGGATCCCACAGAAAGCACGTCTAGCACCTTCAAGGAGCCACCTAAGACTGGAACTGGGAGAAGGTCTCCCAGAAATTTTATTACCACGGACACGTCTCCACAGTGCACTTCAGCAGTGGGCGAAAAGGCCCGTTGCCAACATAACTGGACGCGGCGGCGCTAACAGTTCCTGTGTCCCGGACTGGAGGCGGGGATCGGTCGTTTAAGGGTTAGGTTACTGGGCCTGATTGAGGGACAGGCCTCCGAAGGCTGCAATGAATTGGTGCACCTGTGCCCTGCGGTCTTATTTGAACCTAAAGGTTCCACATTTTAAGACAACCTGCCATCGTGAGAGATTTTAATATTTATTCAAATGGTAGAATGGGATAGGAATGATGATGGAAATAGGATCACGTTTGAGGAAGTGGAGAAAATGGTCAACAGATTGCAGTGCAATAAAGCAGCTGGGGTGGATGAAATTAAGTCGGAACTCATCAAGTACAGTGGAACGTCAGGTCTTAAATGGCTACACAGGATAATTGAAATGGCCTGGGAGTCGGGACAGGTTCCACCAGACTGGACAAAAGCAGTAATCACACCAATCTTTAAACATGGAACAGAAAAGATTGTAACAACTACAGAGGTATCTCTTTAATCAGCGTTGTGGGTAAAATCTTCTCAGGTATTGTTGAAAGGAAAGTGCGAGTATTAGTTGAGGAGCAATTGAATGAAAATCAGTGTGGGTTTAGGCCTCTTAGAGGTTGTCAGGACCAGATCTTTAGCTTACGACAAATAATGAAGAAGTGTTATGAGTGGAACAGGGAATTGTATCTATGCTTTATAGATCTAGAAAAGGCATATGACCGGGTTCCTAGGAGGAAGTTATTGTCTGTTCTACGAGATTATGGAATAGGAGGCAAACTTTTGCAAGCAATTAAAGGTCTTTACATGGATAGTCAGGCAGCAGTTAGAGTTGACGGTAAACTGAGTTCATGGTTCAGAGTAGTTTCAGGGGTAAGACAAGGCTGCAACCTGTCTCCACTGTTGTTCATATTATTTATGGATCATATGTTGAAAACAATAGACTGGCTGGGTGAGATTAAGATATGTGAACACAAAATAAGCAGTCTTGCATATGCGGATGACTTAGTTGTGATGGCAGATTCGATTGAAAGTTTGCAGAGTAATATTTCAGAGCTAGATCAGAAATGTAAGGACTATGGTATGAAGATTAGCATCTCCAAAACGAAAGTAATGTCAGTGGGAAAGAAATATAAACGGATTGAGTGCCAAATAGGAGGAACAAAGTTAGAACAGGTGGACGGTGTCAAGTACTTAGGATGCATATTCTCACAGGATGGCAACATAGTGAAAGAACTGGAAGCGAGGTGTAGCAAGGCTAATGCAGTGAGCGCTCAGTTACGATCTACTCTCTTCTGCAAGAAGGAAGTCAGTACCAAGACTAAGTTATCTGTGCACCGTTCAATCTTTCGACCAACTTTGTTCTATGGGAGCGAAAGCTGGGCGGATTCAGGTTACCTTATCAGTAAGGTTGAGGTTACGGATATGAAAGTAGCTAGAATGATTGCAGGTACTAGTAGATGGGAACAATGGCAGGAGGGTGTCCACAATGAGGAAATCAAAGAAAAACTGAGAATGAACTCTATAGATGTAGCAGTCAGGGCGAACAGGCTTAGATGGTGGGGTCATGTTACACGCATGGGAGAAGCAAGGTTACCCAAGAGACTCATGGGTTCAGCACTAGAGGGTAGGAGGAGTCGGGACAGACCAAGGAGAAGGTACCTGGATTCGGTTAAGAATGATTTTGAAGTAATAGGTTTAACATCAGAAGAGGCACCAATGTTAGCACTGAATAGGGGATCATGGAGGAATTTTATAAGGGGGGCTATGCTCCAGACTGAACGCTGAAAGGCATAATCAGTCTTAAATGATGATGATGATGATGGTTCAAATGGGTCTGAGCACTGTGGACTTAACAAGACCTCAGGGCCATCAGCCCCTAGAACTTAGAACTACTTAAGCCTAACTAACCTAAGGACATCACACACATCCATGTCCGTGGCAGGCTTCGAACCTGCGACCGTAGCATTCGCGTGGTTCCGGATTCAAGCCCTTAGAACCGCTCGGCCACAGCGGCAGGATAATATTTATTAAATCATGGAGAAGAAAAATGTTGAACTCTCTCTATCCGATATTTCGCCTTGCAGGAGTGACATCGGTGGGGTGTGTTGGTCGGAGAAAATTAGTTTTGATAAACTGAATGATTTAATTTAGGAATTTTTTAATTACTCAGCTAGTACGTCCGTGCTCAGTATAAACTGAGGCGCCATCTCTCCAGCAATGTGTATCTGTAATCGGATTTTCTAAATTAATTTTATATCAGTCTCTGTATTGCCGTCACCATAAAGGGCAGCATTGCTGGCTTCGCCAAGAGCTCTCTCTGCCCTCGAAAAGCCCGAGCTACACACGGTGCTCCCGAACACGAATCTAGTGTCTGTGTGGCGAGCTGTACGTGGGTACCAGAAAGTGTACGATAGAAGAACGTACACAAGCATATAGGCCACTGTCGAAGGAGCGAAACTGATGGAAACGCGCTTTACTGTCTGGAAACCACGGAATTCAATTTGATAAGAACTAAGTACTGGCAGTCACGAGCGGCTATATCTGCATGTATACCCCGCAAACCACCGCACAGAGCATTATCGATTTTCGTTCTGCCCCATTCGCGCATGGAGCAAGAGAAAAGTGACTGTCCGTATGCCTCTGTACGCATCCTAATTTCTCTTATCCTATTCTCATGATCCCTACGACAGGTACATAATTGTGGCGGCATAATCGTCTCACAATCTTCTTCTAATACACGTTCTCTAAATTTATCAAACAGGGTTACGTGAGAGCTGTGTCGACTTTTTCCCAAGAATTATCATTTAAGTTCCTTGCACATTTCTGCCACACACATTCTAATAACTTCTATCACTGGTTGTACGAAACAACATTACTTACAGCTTTGCTTTGATTCTTCGTAACACGTATTTCTGTTCGGATACACTTTCATTTAATAACAATTAGTTAAATTGTTAAAATTGTGCTTTCTAATTGGGCACATAATTTCCTGTGCAAGAATATCCGTCTGGTTCTCTAGATCTTCAGCATTTCAGACGGGGCTATAATCATATGGATTGCTATACTGATATGATACGTGAATAATATTTGATATTTTGTAAGTATTAGTTTAACCACATATGTATAACTGATTGGACTCTCTTCATTTCTGGTTGTTTCATGGTTTGTTTCGATGTGTACAGATACCGCAATGTTAGTGTGAGACCGAAACCGGTAGTAATAATGAAAGACAATTTTACAGCTGCGTGTTATGCATAAAAAATTCTCAAGTAAATAGGTGCAAGCTAGAGAAAAGACATGTAATATACAATATGAACAAAATACAAGATGGCAGAATAAAAATGGAAGTCCAAGAACGAAATGCTCAGATTAAAAATTGTGCGAGAAAGGGATGCCGTCTCATCCGTAATATTAAATACACGCATTGAATTGTAGGGATAACTCCCCCTTGTTTTACAACCTTTTAACCACATTTATTCCAAGCAATTTTCTTATGGACGCTGGTAATCTCATCACTGAGAGAATACAGGATCTGTTCAATGGAATGGATTGTGTAATGAGTACATAATGTGGATTTGGAATAAACCGGAAAATGAAGAGTATGATAAATGAGAGTAACGATTATATTAACATCAAAGTTTGGGATGGCAAAGCAGACGGAGGAATTGTGTGGCCGAGCGGTTCTAGGCGCTTCAGTCTGCAGTCTGGAACCGCGCGAACGCTACGGACGCATGTTAGAATCGGGCATGGATGAGTGTGATGTCCTTAGGTTAGTTAGGTTTAAGTAGTTCTAAGTTCTAGGGGACTGATGACCTCAGATGTTAAGTGTCTTGGTGCTCAAAGCCATTTGCGGGAATTGTACTACCTTGGAAGCAAAGTAATGTACGTCGGACGCAGCAAAGAGAAAGTAAAAAGCAGACAATCAGTAGCAGAGAAGGTATTCCTGACCAAAATAAGTGTACTAGTATCAAACATAGACCTTTATTCCAGCAAGACATTTGGGGCGCAGGAGTGTTTGGTAGTAAATCACAGACTATGGGAGAAGTGGAAATAGAGAGAACTGAAGCTTTTGACATGTTCTGCAATAAAGTTTTGTATATACCAAATGTACCTGACGTCGAGCGTAGAAAGGTGGCAGAAAGAGAACCGCCTACCACAGCAGGTAGTTGCTGTTATGAGGTGGACTGCCTGCACTTAGCAACTATACAGGCTCGTCACAGTGCCAAGTTTGGTTAGGTAACATTTATGGGAACGCGATGGTGAGGCTACAGAGATTAGGAACAGTATACAACGATTTATTTGTAGAAACCTGACGAACAACTGTAGTGTGAAGATGGTGCTTGATAGTAGTTTCAGTGTTCACCTGCACTGATCTGTCATTAACTCTGGTCTAGTCCTGCAACAGGTGAGCGGAAATTACGATCAACTTGTGGAGTTGTAAAGTTCTCTTTCCTTGGTGGCGACTGTTGGCGAGTGCTGATGCTGTCTAGAGGTACTGCTGATACTGTGATCGTACTGTGCGGATACTGTCTGAGTGGAGCCGTGTGTCGGGTTATGTCCGCGTTTCTCTTGGGAGCTATTTCTATGACGTCAGATGGGTGCATAATATATACTTCCCAAGTGGGGTCCTCTCTGGAGGCTGAGTTGCACCTGGGGACAAGGCAGTGCGGCCCTTTTCTGTGTACATCTGTGTTGTGCGTCTTCTGGACGATATAGGAAGACGTACCTTTGAAAACTGGGTGAATCGATAAAATAATGAATGAGGAAGCTCTCCACTGAATCCTCAAGGAAAAGAACATACACTTCTGGCCATTAAAATTGCTACACCAAGAAGAAATGCAGATGATACGGGTATTCATTGGACAAATATATTATACGAGAACTGACATGTGATTACATTTTCACGCAATTTGGGTGCATAGATCCTGAGAAATCAGTACCCAGAACAACCACCTTTGGCCGTAATAAAGGCCATGATACGCCTGGGCATTGAGTCAAACAGAGCTTGGATGGCGTGTACAAGTACAGCTGTCCATGCAGCTTCAACACGATACCACAGTTCATCAAGAGTAGTGACTGGCGTATTGTGACGAGCCAGTTGCACGGCCACCACTGACCAGACGTTTTCAATTGGTGAGAGATCTGGAGAATGTTCTGGCCAGGGCAGCAGTCGAACGTTTTCTGTATCCAGAAAGACCCATACAGGACCTGCAACATGCGGTCGTGCATTATCCTGCTGAAATGTAGGGTTTCGCAGGGATCGAATGAAGGGTAGAGCCACGGGTCGTAACACATCTGAAAAGTAATGTCCACTGTTCAAAGTGCCGTCAGTGCGAACAAGAACTGACAGAGACGTGTAACCAATGACACTCCATACCATCACGCCGGGTGATACGCCAGTATGGCGATGACGAATACACGCTTCCAGTCTGCGTTCACCGCGATGTCGTCAAACACGGATGTGGCCATCATGATGCTGTAAACAGAACCTGGATTCATTAGAAAAAATGACGTTTTGCCATTCGTCGTTGAGTACACCATCGTAGGCGCTCCTGTCTGTGATGCAGCGTCAAGGGTAACCGCAGCCACGGTCTCCGAGCTGATACTCCATGCTGCTGCAAACGTCGTCGAACTGTTCGTGCAGATGGTTGTTGTGTTGCAAACGTCCCCATCTGTTGACTCGGGGATCGAGACGTGCACGATCCGTTACATCCATGCGGATAAGATGGCTGTCATCTCGACTGCTAGTGATACGAGGCCGTTGGGATCCAGCATGGCGTTCCGTATTACCCTCCTGAACCCACAGATTCCGTATTCTGCTAACAGTCATTGGATCTCGACCAACGCGAGCAGCAATGTCGCGATACGATAAACCGCAATCGCGATAGGCTACTTTCCAACCTTTATCAAAGTCGGAATCGTGATGGTACGCATTTCTCCTCCTTACACGAGGCATCACAACAACTTTTGACCAGTCAACGCCGGTCAACTGCTGTTTGTGTATGAGAAATCGGTTGAAAACTTTCCTCATGTCAGCACGTTGTAGGTATCGCCACCGGCGCCAACCTTGTGTGAATGCTCTGTAAAGCTAATCATTTCCATATCACAGCATCTTCTTCCTGTCGGTTAAATTTCGCGTCTGTAGCACGCCATCTTCGTGGTGTAGCAATTTTAATGCCCAGTGGTGTATGTAAAAGAATGACAGGAAGAAGGAGCAGGAAGGTCAGGGAATAGCTGCCATGGTACTGTAAGGGAGGCGGGGGCAGCTGTAAAGAGACTGGAATATATCCAACAAATATGTGAGAGCTTCGGGTGCCACTGGTACTCTGAGAGAGAGGTTGGCACAGGAGAGGAATTCGTGGCGGGCCGCAACAAAACAGTGAGAAGAATGGTGCCTGCAGAAAAAAGAAGTAAGAAGAGTGTTAACAGGTAGTCACGGCGGCGCGGTGGATCTCGCATCCGGTTGTCGGCTGCACCCGGGGCCCGGCGGTATGGGAAGCGGCGCGCAGTGAATCACTCGCGCCGGCCGACGGGCGGGAGGGAATGCGGCGCGAATACGGCGCGCCGTGCCGGGCTATCAGCCGTCTGGGCGACGCCCACACGCCCCAAGGCCGTCCCTCGCTGCCCTCACCCCACGGCGTCTGTCGGTGCCCCCACCTGCTGCGAGCCTCGCTTCTGCTGGCCTGGCACGTAGCTTCTGCATGTCGTGCGCACTGCGAGGTTTACTCAGAAACGTGGCGGCACTTGTTCATTGTTACGATACTGTGCTCGCATTCGCAAACAAAGCCTGGCAGAACTGCCCAAGTTGTCACCGCTCCTCCCCTCCCCGATAAACTACCTCCTTTCTTTAGTCTTTTTCCATGAAGATTAAGCAAATTTTATCGTTTCATAATTGGGTTAATATAAGATGTGATTCTTCAATTTCTCCCCTCTTACTTCATGAGGAATGAACTCAGCAGTGAACAGCCGGATGTTAGCGTCCAACGGGCACAATATTTCGGCAAGCGACCACGCTGTTATCTTCAGGTGCACTGACGATCTAACCGCCGAGGCGCCGGTGCCGGGCCTGTATCCCCCCCCCCCCCCCCTTCCTCAAGGTGTCCCCAAAGCGATTTACAAAATATGGTTGAAATGGCTCTGAGCACTATGGGACTTAACATCTGAGGTCATCAGTCCCCTAGAACTTATAACTACTTCAACCTAACTAACCTAAGGACATCACACACATCCATGCCCGAGGCAGGATTCGAAACAGCGACCGCAGCAGTCGCGCGGTTCTGGACTGAAACGCCTAGAACCGCTAGGCCACCGCGGCCGGCCAACGCGATTTACAATCGTAAACTATATGCAGTCCACAAGCAAGGTACTGTATCAATGTTTTAAATAACGAATTACAGCGGTTTTGAAATATTTGCGGATAGACTATTGCAGCTTGAATGAAATTTTCACTCTGTAGCGGATTGTGCGCTGATACGAAGCTTCCTGGTAGGTTAAAACGGTGTGCGGGACCGAGACTCTAACTCGGGACCTTTGCCTTTCGCGGGCAAGTGCACTATCAACTGAGCTACCAAAGCACGACTCACGACCCCTAATCACAGCTTTAATTCCGCCTGATTCGCTTGACCTACGGCCCTGTGGTTCAGAATACAAAGCAAGTGGCATAAATTGAGTTAATTGAATTGGAACCTACACGTAATAACTAAACACTATACTCACGCGATGTTTTAAATAATAAATGAAGACAATCTGCAAACATTTACTAGTGTTACAAATGAATACCGGTAGGCTGGTCTATGGCCACGTGGTTCTAAGTACAATTGAAAAGATATCAACCACGCGGCTGCTACGGTCGCAGGTTCGGATCCTCCTTCGGGTATGGATGTGTGTGATGTCCTTAGGTTGGTTAGTTTTAAGAAGTTCTAAACCTAGGGGACTGATAACCTCAGATGTTAAGTCCCATAGTGCTTAGAGCCATTTGAACCATTTTTTGAAACGGCATCAGATTTGCGTGATTAAACACAGATCTTTATGAAATCGATGATCAAAAAATTTCCGCGATACCGTAACCTTTTAAAGTGCACTGGGAGCTCTATATGGAAGAGACGTACCGTCTCGCCACTCTGGAGCAAACAACTGCTGCAGGAGGAGGCTTCTACAGATACCGCGAAGTTCTTTGTTCAAAGAGTTCGGTATGCAACCTCAAAGTAGGCCCATGTGGCCGAGCGGTTCTAGGCGCTTCGGTCTGGAACCGCGCGACTGCCAGGTCGCAGGTTCGAATCCTGCCTCGGGCATAGATGTGTGTGATGTCCTTAGGTTAGTTAGGTTTAAGTAGTTCTAAGTTCCAGGGGACTGATGACTTCAAAAGTTAAGTCCCATAGTGCTTAAAGTCTTTTTTTTTTTTATGCAACCTCAGTCTCAATGTTTCTCATTTACCAAGTACATTGATGTACTTGGCCTCTTATCGTCTTAGAGAGCTTCATGTGTCTCAGGAAATGAGACCAGTCAGCACATTTCGAGTCGACGCTTCTCAACAATCCTGTCTGCTGACCCAAAGTGAGTGAAATGGGGCATAGGATCCGATACGCCGAAATCCCGTATGGCGTCGAGCATGCCCTCCTGAACCCACCGATTCCATGTTTCGATGATGTTGCCCTGCACGAGCAGCAGTGTTGCGGAGCGAGAAACCGTACTCTCGACTTCGAATTCCGTCATGTGCTGGCAGTCGTTTTTCTTTCTTTCACGGAACACAGCTCAATCTTCTCACAAACAAATAACATTCAAATGCGATTTCCAAATGGGGAACTGAAACAAGTCAGGCTGTAGCCATCCGCGTGTTTCATTCTCCTTTTCGCTTAGCACACTTAATCCATCGGCAAGATAGCTCTAATTAATCAATAAATTGTGATGTACGAGGTCTGTTCAAAAAATTCCGGAACATTCGTAATTTCGCGGCAATGGTGTGTTGGAGCAAAATACGGTTGGCATCAATGCACATGCCAGTGTTTAATGCGTAGCTGTCGGAAGTTTCATTGTTGTATGTCTGTTAGTTATTGTTCAGTGCTGTGTTGAGTAGAACGTTTTGTCGGGCAGTGTGACGACATACGAGGTGCGTTCAAGTTCTAAGGCCTCCGATTTTTTTTCTCCGGACTGGAAAGAGATAGAAACATGCACATTGTTTTAAAATGAGGCCGCGTTCATTGTCAATACGTCCCAGAGATGGCAGCACAGTACGACAGATGGAATTTTACCGCCAGCGGCGAGAATAAGAACTGTTTTAAATACTTAAAATGGCGACGTTTTCCTTGCTTGAACAGCGTGCAATCATTCGTTTTCTGAATTTGCGTGGTGTGAAACCAATTGAAATTCATTGACTGTTGAAGGAGACATGTGGTGATGGAGTTATGGATGTGTCGAAAGTGCGTTCGTGGGTGCGGCAGTTTAATGAAGGCAGAACATCGTGTGACAACAAACCGAAACAACCTCGGGCTCGCACAAGCCGGTCTGACGACGTGATCGAGAAAGTGGACAGAATTGTATTGGGGGATCGCCGAATGACTGTTGAACAGATCGCCTCCAGAGTTGGCATTTCTGTGGATTCTGTGCACACAATCCTGCATGACGACCTTTAAATGCGAAAAGTGTCATCCAGGTGGGTGCCACGAATGCTGACGGACGACCACACGGCTGCCCGTGTGGCATGTTGCCAAGCAATGTTGACGCGCAACGACAGCATGAATGGGACTTTCTTTTCGTCGGTTGTGACAATGGATGAGACATGGATTCCATTTTTCAATCCAGAAACAAAGCGCCAGTCAGCTCAATGGAAGCACACAGCTTCACCGCCACCAAAAAAAAATTCGTGTAACCGCCAGTGCTGAAAAAATGATGGTGTCCATGTTTTGGGACAGCGAGGGCGTAATCCTTACCCACTGCGTTGCAAAGGGCACTACGGTAACAGGTGCATCCTACGAAAATGTTTTGAAGAACAAATTCCTTCCTGCACTGCAACAAAAACGTCCGGGAAGGGCTGCGCGTGTGCTGTTTCACCAAGACAACGCACCCGCACATCGATCTAACGTTACGCAACAGTTTCTTCGTGATAACAACTTTGAAGTGATTCCTCAAGCTCCCTACTCACCTGACCTGGCTCCTAGTGACTTTTGGCTTTTTCCAACAATGAAAGACTCTCCGTGGCCGCACATTCACCAGCCGTGCTGCTATTGCCTCAGCGATTTTCCAGTGGTCAAAACAGACTCCTAAAGAAGCCTTCACCGCTGCCATGGAATCATGGCGTCAGCGTTGTGAAAAATGTGTACGTCTGCAGGGCGATTACGTCGAGAAGTAACGCCAGTTTCATCGATTTCGGGTGAGTAGTTAGTTAGAAAAAAAATCGAAGGCCTTGGCCTATGAACTTGAATGCACCTCGTAGTACAGTTGAGGAGCAACTCGTCTGCATTAAATTTTGCCTCAACCTCAAGAAAACGTGGTGATGAGTGCTTAAGCCATACTCGGTGTTACGAACTGTTCAACTGTTTAAAAAGGGTCGGGCGGAAGTTAAAGATGACCCTCGCCCAGGACGCCCTACGACGGCTACCGACGACGTTCATGTTAGGAACGCCAACGAAATTGTGAGTGCCAATCGAAGACTGACTGTGCGAGAGACTGCAGATGACCTCTGCTTAAGACAGTACTATTACTCAGGGCACATATTGGTTGAAAGCACCGATGATGGCTGTTAATCAGTTGAAATCGATTTGGAAAAGTGAATAAATAGAACATGATTTTGCGACTGGTTGCTGCATATTTGGTAATTTTGTGGTTTACGGTCGCTGCACGACTTGGGAACCACATGGAGCCCACCATTCATAAGAACAAAATTGATAGGAAGTTTCGGATAGATTACGTGATCTCAGACTGGCAAAAATGGCAGTTTTGGCGGGCTCGCGCCGAGAAGCAGTAGGAGAGAATAAGTATTATACAGGGTTATTACAAATGATTGAAGCGATTTCACAGCTCTACAATAAGTTTATTATTTGAGATATTTTCACAATGCTTTGCACACACATACAAAAACTCAAAAAGTTTTTTTAGGCATTCACAGATGTTCGATATGTGCCCCTTTAGTGATTCGGCAGACATCAAGCCGATAATCAAGTTCCTCCCACACTCAGCGCAGCGTGTCCCCGTCAATGAGTTCGAAAGCATCGTTGATGCGAGCTCGCAGTTCTGGCACGTTTCTTGGTAGAGGAGGTTTAAACACTGAATCTTTCACATAACCCCACAGAAAGAAATCGCATGGGGTTAAATCGGGAGAGCGTGGAGGCCATGACATCAATTGCTGATCATGATCTCCACTACGACCGATCCATCGGTTTTCCAATCTCCTGTTTAAGAAATGCCGAACATCATGATGGAAGTGCGGTGGAGCACCATCCTGTTGAAAGATGAAGTCGGCGCTGTCGGTCTCCAGTTGTGGTATGAGCCAATTTTCCAGCATGTCCAGATACACGTGTCCTGCAACGTTTTTTTCGCAGAAGAGAAAGGGGCCGTAAACTTTAAACCGTGAGATTGCACAAAACACGTTAACTTTTGGTGAATTGCGAATTTGCTGCACGAATGGGTGAGAATTCTCTACCGCCCAGATTCGCACATTGTGTCTGTTCACTTCACCATTAAGAAAAAATGTTGCTTCATCACTGAAAACAAGTTTCGCACTGAACGCATCCTCTTCCATGAGCTGTTGCAACCGCGCCGAAAATTCAAAGCGTTTGACTTTGTCATTGGGTGTCAGGGCTTGTAGCAATTGCAAACGGTAAGGCTTCTGCTATAGCCTTTTCCGTAAGATTTTCCAAACCGTCGGCTGTGGTACGTTTAGCTCCCTGCTTGCTTTATTCGTCGACTTCCGCGGGCTACGCGTGAAACTTGCCCGCACGCGTTCAACCGTTTCTTCGCTCACTGCAGGCCGACCCGTTGATTTCCCCTTACAGAGGCATCCAGAAGCTTTAAACTGTGCATACCATCGCCGAATGGAGCTAGCAGTTGGTGGATCTTTGTTGAACTTCGTCCTGAAGTGTCGTTGCACTGTCATGACTGACTGATGTGAGTGCATTTCAAGCACGACATACGCTTTCTCGGCTCCTGTCGCCATTTTGTCTCACTGCGCTCTCGAGCGCTCTGGCGGCAGAAACCTGAAGTGCGGCCTCAGCCGAACAAAACTTTATGAGTTTTTCTACGTATCTGTAGTGTGTCGTGATCATATGTCAATGAATGGAGCTACAGTGAATTTATGAAATCGCTTCCATCATTTGTAATAGCCCTGTACTTTTCCATGCTGGGAACCCTAGTAAATACTTCTTCGGTTGGAGCCGCAGGAAACGCATCCTCGTCGGGAGCCGCAGTAGATGGATTTGGTTGTCGAGAGGCACAGGGAATGGTTTTCCTTCACCGCGAGAGGAGAACGCAATTCATGAGCGGACTAGCCACGTACGTGTTAGCGTCCGGCTCCACCTGCAACCGGACAGCGCCCCGCCTCGCGCAAATGCTGTGTGTTGCACTAACGGTGTTCGAAATTTGTATGGGATGATAGGCATGTTGGTACAGATTGACCAATCATTCACTGTGTGGTGATCCTTCGGGCATGACAGTACTCTTTGCGGTTCTGTTTCACTTTACTCACTGTCCTTCCGATGCAGTCATCACAAACACTTAATTTTCCGCGATTAGCAGTCAGTTAACACGATTTCTTGTTTATTCGGTCTATTTTACGAGAAATTTTGCGGTCCTTTTCCTCTGAAAATCAAGAATTATCGCACACTCATGTGTATATGCACCCATTGTCCCGTGATGAGTATTTGGTGCTTATTTGTTCTGGGCAATCACTGAAGTCATAATAACAAATCAACATAATTTGGAACCCTTCTTTCATTACAGTAGCTGACGTTTCCACGACTACTATGTAATTATTAATGCTACAGTCCACGTGTGATGGGTAACTCTTTCTTTGCGTTTCCGTTCGCATAATTCCATTAAATACAGCTGGACCGTAGTGGGCGGCTTGCACCTAGAAAGGGAATACTCTGTGCATGTCAGTGGCAAGAGATATTGACTAGAGCCTTATTCCAGTGGCGCCTTGCAAAATCTACTGAGTAATCTTTCCGTAGTTACAGAATACAGAGGGTGTTTCCGTAAGAGCGTGCAAAAACTTAACAGGGCGTAGAGGATGCTCCACTGAACAATCTGAGATAGGCAACATGGGGTCGGAGAAGCCAGCTTAGGAGATATGGAAGTAAACTTGTCTACAGCTTTGCGTAGCATTACTGTTTTGCAGCTTATTTACAACTAACATGCGTACGAGTTTACAGGTACTGTTCTGTTTATTTACATGCACATTATTTATTTGCTGCAACAAAACAAGGAGCTATATCTTGTACCTGGCCGTCTGAGCCGGCCGAGGTGGCCAAGCGGAACAGTCTGGAACAGCGCGACCGCTACGGTCGCAGGTTCGAATCCTGCCTCGGGCAGGTTTAAGTAGTTCTAAGTTATCGGGGACTGATGACCTCAATGGTTAAGTCCCATAGTGCTCAGAGCCCTTTGAACCACTTCGCCGTCTGAATGGCCACCTGTACTGGAGGTTCGTGGGAAGAGTTCTGCCTGAGTTGACGGAGAATATCCACTTGGCTGTTCGCGAGAATAAGTGGATACAATATGACGGTGCACCGCCTTACTTAAGAGTCGATGACCGCAGCCATGGCACTGCTGTATTTCCTGGTCGCTGGATTGGAAGGGGGTCCTATTCCATGGCTTGGTCAGTTGAACTCCATGTCCTTGATTATTGCCTATGGGGATATCCAAAATCACTTTTTTACGAGAACCCAGTGGATACGCAGATGGAATTAGTTGCCAGAATTGTAGCTGCCTGTGATGTGATTCGAAACACACAAGGGATATTTGTCAGGGTGCGTCAGAACGTTGTTCACCGATGTCATTCTTGCACAGTCAGTTTCAGCTCATTTTGTAAGATACACTACAAGTGGTTCGTTCAAGATGTAAGTAGGCTGTTTAGGTTTTTATGTTGGCAACGCCACGTATGAAAATCAGTGACTGTGCTGTGTGACGTCTGTGGCTGGTTTGCATTGTTGGAATATTTGCTATTGTAGTGCTGGGCAGTTGGATGTGAAGAGCGCGTAGCGTTGCGCCGTTGGAGGTGAGTCGCCAGCAGTGGTGGATGTGGGGAGTGAGATAGCGGAGTTTTGAGAGCGGATGATCTGGACGTGTGTCCATCAGAGAGAGTAAATTTGGAAGAGTCGGTGTCATGAACTGATGTGACTTTTGAACACTATTAAGGTAAATACATTGTTTGTTCTCTATCAAAATCTTTCATTTGCTAACTATGCCTATCAGTAGTTAGTGCCTTCAGTAGCTAGAATCTTTTATTTAGCTGGCAGTATTGGCGCTCGCTGTGTTGCAGTAGTTCGAGTAACGAAGATTTTTGTGAGGTAAGTGATTCATGAAAGGTATAGGTTATTGTTAGCCAGGGCCATTCTTTTGTAGGGATTATTGAAAGTCAGATTGCGTTGTGCTAAAAATATTGTGTGTCAGTTTAGTGTTGATCAGAATAAGTAAAGAGCGAAATGTCTGAGTACGTTCAGTTCTGCTCAGCTGTTTGAAAATCAAATAACGTAAGGGGTTTACCAGCACAGTCATTCATAAATTTTTTTTAAGGTGACGTTTCAAAGATACACTACAAGTGGTTCGTTCATTGTGTCAGTGGTGGTATTTGCAGTTAAGTGTAGGTAATGTAAACAAAAAAGTACACAGCAATGTGATTTTATTCCTGTTATCTCCTAAAGCTGGCTTCTCCGATGACAGGTTCCTTACCTCAAACTGTTCAATGGAGCATCTTCTACATCCCGTTAAATTTTAGCACGCTCTTACGGAAACACCCCGTATATGACATCACTCCTACCTTCTGTGTGGAGTTTCACTGAAATGCTTACATTAGCATTTCCGAGCATGAAGAGCACATCAAGCCAATTCAACGTCCGAGGCACGATAGCTTCGAGGCGTTGAAATTTTAATGTCCAGCCGTGTATTTCGGGATACCGGACTCATTCTAAGAACTAGACGTTTGGCGTTCGTCCATTATTACGACGAACGCTGTCCACACAGTGCGGTCGTTTTTGCTGTAGACTTGCGTCGCCGAATCGCCGCAGCACATTTGTGTCCCGCGCATGCGCGGCCGGCCGCCCCCGCGGCTCGGCAGCCGGCAGACGGAGCGGATCGCGTGACGGCGTCGGCGTCGGCGTCGGCGCGGGCTTATCAGGGCGCGCCGTGGCCGGTGTTCTGGGAAGCGCGCTGGCCGCCGGCCACGACCTCCGCAGCGCAGACCGGCGTAGCCGCGGGCGGCCGCCGGGGTCACGGCCGGCCCCCGCTGCCCGCTGCCTACCCATTGATCCCGCCGTCTGGCGCGCCACAACCGCCGACACCCGCTCAGCTGCCGTTCTTACGCGCGCGGGTCAAGCGCAGCGGTGCGGAGGCAGCGTACTAGTCTCGCTATTTTTCCGGAGTTTCTCATAGAGAAGGAACACCTGTCGAGTCAGAGGACTGAAGCCTATTATCCCCCATGTTTCTCGTACACAGACGTCTCTGTTCCGCAAGCCGTCTTACGGTGTGTTCCTCCTCTTCCTATTCCAGTCACAAACGGTTTGTCGGAAGAACGATTGTTGGTAAGCCTCCGTGTTGATTCGAATCTTTCTAGTTTTACCTTCACGGTGTAAGGGGCGATCAAAAAGTTCCCGTTTGAGGGTGTCGCTGCAGAATGTACGCAACATAGCGCGACTCCGATTCGGGTATTCACTGAAGAGCCAAAGAAACTGGTACACCTGCCTCATATTGTGTAGGGCCCCCGCGAGCACACAGAAGTGTCACAGCACGAAGTGGCATGGACTCGACTTATGTCTGCAGTTTTTAGACAACATAGTTCAAAAAAGTTCAAATGTGTGTGAAATCTTACGGGACTTAACTGCTAAGGTCATCAGTCCCTAAGCTTACACACTACTTAACCTAAATTATCCTAAGGACAAACACACACACCCATGCCCGAGGAAGGACTCGAACCTCCGTCGGGACCAGCTGCACAGACCATGACTGCAGCGCCTTAGACCGCTCGGCTAATACCGAGCGGCAGACAACATAGTTGTATGCAGACGAACAGCGATTAATTTACTTATAATCAATTATTCAAAGTGCAGTCACAATCACATTATTTATTTTGCCGCCAACCGGTTTCAACACGCGATGCGGTCATCTTCAGGGTAATTTACACCATTTGGCCGCGCTCGCTGGAATCGTCACCCTGCCTGTGCACGGTTGGCGGCAAAATAAATAATGCGATTGTGACTGCCATTTTGAATAATTCATTATATGTCTGAAGTACTTCTAGAGGAAAATGACATCATGAATCCTTCAGGGCTGTCCATAAATCAGTAAGAGTACGAGGGGCTGGAGACCTCTTCTGAACAGGACGTTGCAAGGCATCCCAGATACGCTCGGCAGTGTTCATGTCTGGGGAGTTTGGGGTCCAGTAGAATTGTTTAAACTCAGAGGAGTGTTCCTGGAGTAACACTGAAACAATTCCGGACTTGTAGAGAGTCGCATTGTCTTGCTGGAATTCACCGTCCATCGGAATGCACGAAGGTCATGAATGGATGCAGGTGCTCAGGGTCACCTGTCGAAGTCGTAGCTAGACGTATCAGGGGTCCCATATCATTCCAGCTTCACACGCCCCACACCATTACAGAGCCTCCACCAGCTTGAACAGTCCCCTGCTGACATGCAGGTTCCGTGGAGTCGTGAGGTTGTCTCCATGCCCGTACACGTCCATCCGCTCTATACAATTAGAAACGAGACTCTTCTGACCAGACAAAATGTTTCCACTGAGCAACAGTCGAATGTCGTCGGTGTTGACATGCACAGGCAACGCGTGAAGCTTTATGTTGTGCAGTCATCAAGGATACACGAGTGGGCCTTCGCCTCCGAATGCCCGTTTCGATGATGTTTCGTTGAATGGTTCGCACGCTGATATTTGTTGATGCCCCATCGTTGAAATCTGTAGCAATTTTCGGAAGTGTTGCAGTTCCGTCGCGTTGAACGATTCTCTTCACTCGTCGTCGGTCCCGTTCTTGAAGGATCTTTCTCTGGTCGGAGCGATATCGAAGATTTGATGTCTTACCGTATTCCTGATATTCACGGTACACTGTTGAAATGGTCGTATGGGAAAATCCCCACTTCATTGCTACCTCGGAGATGTTACGTCGCATCACTCGTGCGCCGACTGTAACACCACGTTCAAACTCACTTTACCGAGCGAGGTGGCGCAGTGGTTAGACACTGGACTCGCATTCGGAAGGACGACGGTTCAATCCCGCGTCCGGCCATCCTGATTTAGGTTTTCCGTGATTTCCCTAAATCAATCCAGGCAAATGCCGGGATGGTTCCTCTGAAAGGGCACGGCCGACTTCCTTCCCCATCCTTCCCTAATCCGATGAGACCGATGACCACGCTGTCTGGTCTCCTTCCCCCAACCAACCAACCAACCAACACTCAAACTCACTTAAATCTTGATTACCTGCCATTGTAGAAGCAGTAACCGATCTAACTACCGCGCCAGACACTTGTTGTGTTGTAAAGGCATTGCCGACCGTAGCGCCGTATTCTGCCTACTTATACATGTCTGTATTTGAGTACGCATGCCTATTCCAGTTTCTTTGGCGGTCCAGTCATTAGTGTCTTTTCGACGCGAGTGCATTAAATGTGGAAACGTGTGTGATGAATAAAGGGGAAAAATTTAAGCTTTAATTTCCCTAAACTTCATGAAAAATGTAAAAGGAGTGTGGTTACTGTTATTCTCTAAATCTTTGGTTTTGACGTTCTAAACCGTCCATACGAAGTTCATATAAGTTGAATTATCCATCACTTAAGATAATGATGTATGTTTCACGTAACAGTAGACGTACTTAAAGTCGAACGTTTCACAATAATTACTGTTTGCTTAAAGACATGGCTAGCTTCATGAGAGTTTGACGGCGACTATTCTCTTAAACAGCAGATTAAATAGGAGAAGATGAGCTGTCTCCCAGACCGAGACTCGAACTCGGGACCTTTGCCTTTCGCGGGCAAGTGCTCTATCAACTCAGCTACCCCAAGCACGACTTACGCCCCGTCCTCACAGCCTTACTTCTGCCAGTACCTAGTCTCCTACCTTAGTAGAGCACCTGCCCGCGAAAGCCAAGGGTCCCGATTTCGAGTCTCGGTCTGGCACACAGTTTTAATCTGCCAGGAAGTTTCATATCAATGCGCACTCCGCTGCAGAGTGAAAAATCTCATTCTGCAAACATCCCCTAGGCTGTGGCTAAGCCATGTCCCCGCAATATCCTTTCTTTCAGGAGTGCTAGTTCTGCAAGATTCGCAGGAGACCTTCTGTAAAGTTTGGAAGGTAGGAGACGAGGTACTGGCAGAAGTAAGGCTATGAGGATGGGGCGTGAGTCGTGCTTGGGTAGCTCAGTTGGTAGAGCACTTGCCCGCGAAAGCCAAAGGTCCCGAGTTCGAGTCTCGCTCTGGCACACAGTTTTAATCTGCCAGGAAGTTTCATATCAACGCACACTCCGCTGCAGAGTCAAAAATATCACTTTGGATGAGCTATCTTATTTTCAGGGTGAAATTGGTTTCTGCAGGTACGGCTGCTGATGATCTAGAAAACATTTATAAGTAGCTAAAAATAGTAAATGAAAATGAGCTGCGTCGTTCTTTAATAAACGCAGCTGGCATGACGGGGTACCTGAAATAATTTAAAATTCTTATCATATGTGCTTGTTTTGCTTGCACATTTTACTTCTATTGATTAATGACGCCAGTTTTAGCGAATATGTCGGCGCCACGCCCAGCTGTAGGTGAATTGGAGGATGTTGCAGAATGGCTGCCAACAATTAACATACTTCTGCTACGCTTAAGGGCCAACGGCCTTGCCGCAGTGGATACACCGGTTCCCGTGAGTTCACCGAAGTTAAGCGCTGTCGGGCGTGGTCGGCACTTGGATGGGTGACTATCCAGGCCGCCATGCGCTGTTGCCATTTTTCGGGGTGCACTCAGCCTCGTGATGCCAATTGAGGAGCTACTCGACCGAACAGTAGCAGCTTCGGTGAAGAATACCTTCATAACGACTGGGAGAGCGATGTGCTGACCCCACGTCCCTCCTATCCGCATTCTCAACTGAGGATGACACGGCGGTCGGATGGTCCCGGTAGGCCATTGGTGGCCTGAAGACGGAGTGCTTTTAGTGTGTTACGTTTAAAATAGCAATAACTCGGAGGAAAGGTGCTTTACACACATGTGAACGTTAAATAAAATCATTTACTTCACGTTAACGAACAATAATTATATTCTGATATAACAAACAGAAATTATTGCACCACATACCTTTCCATCCACGTAATCAAATGTTAGCGTACAGGTTTGTGTCTTTTTCTTCCAAGGACTCGAAGAGAAGTAAGTGTTAATAGTATCACAGTCTTTACAGAATTATCATTGTATTTTCTTTGATTTCGTTGCATCGCAGATACGATAATTATCCTAGTTTATTGGATTTTGTACTTTTGTCACTTCGTATCTTTTCACACGCTAGACAATGATTATTTAGCACTTTCTCCACTTCCGGGCGACAATACATCCTCTCAAGTAGCGAAAGTTTAATTATAATCACTTTGTAAATACCGCAAAACAAGGGAGCCGTAGACAGCGGAAATAACCCCGGCGAATGGTGAAACTGAAGTATCGAACTGTCATTTGTCAAAGATAAAGCTACTTTCCACGTACATTTAGACTTAATGATATACGTCACAGTCTAACGTAAGTCACGACACTTCCCCTCGATTTTGTTGCCTACCGCACCAGCAGCGCCCCAAGCGGCCAGTAACTTAAACTGTGAGTTCGGCGCGATCGTGAAAGCGAATAGTAGTTGTATATTTTGATTTCTACAATGGTGTTTACAAGCTGGAGCGTTTGTAGCGCAACAAATTGCAGCAACAACAGGAAGAAGACACCACAGCTGTCTTTTTTACGTTTCCTAAGGATCCTGTGAGGTATATACCATGATGTTACTAAACTGTATCGTCAGGATTCACTTGCAAACTACATGTGTATTAATGATTAATGTTTCGTTTTAGGAGCAGAAAATGGTTAGTTAGTAGCAGACAAGAACACCTTATGAAAAAAGACCCTGTTTACCTGTCTAATAATATTAGGTTTTGTTCGCTACATTTCGAGCAAAACCAGTTCATGAACGCAGACAATAATAAACTCGTGTAGAATGCAGTACCCACACTGTTTGACATCCCAAATAAGCCACCTCAACTGACGATGAAGAGGAAATTGCCACAAAGATTTGACAATCCATCTAAAGCTGCAAAACAGTCCTATGACACAGAAGCAACCAGTTCAACTCTCTATGTATCAGTGCCAAATTCGTGTTAATCGTCAACACAGACCTGCTTTGACGATGAAGTGGTTAGATTAAGTGGGGTTATTCGTGTCTTATAAAAGCGTTTGGTATGTATTTCATTCACTTTTGTTGTTAGTCACTTAATTGCTTCCTTCGTGTGATGACATTATTTTGTTAGCAACTTGTTCACTGACAGATTGTTTGAAAATTATTCAAATATTTGGTTTTGCATGAAATGTAATGTAATCAGCTCATTATAATGTTTTCAACATATTTCTCCCACTATTTGGCAGTTGCTTGTCCCACTTAGAATGATATAAAGATGAAGGTCGTACTTGTGGCAACAGGCGACAACAATGACAAACGCAGTAGGCCTACAGAACGATAAATGAGCTGTCGATTGCTTTTGCATGTAGAGGTACATGTCTGTGCTTCTTACGTGTGAATCTGTGTGTTTATATTCTTTTGATATCAACATGGTAAACTGCAGTTCTATCCAATGTCACAAGTGTTTCTTCACGAATGTGTTGTAGCTTGCCACTCGATTCACGATTTTTGTCCGTACTTGCGCTTGCTTTAGAATCATTTTTAGAAACACATATGCCTTTTGATAGTGCACAGACCTTTAGAGGAAAGAAAATATCTCAAATATTTCGTAAATTACATAGGAAATGGATGAAAAACAAACATTATCTTTACGATACGTATGACGTTCATCTTACTCGCCGCTTGAAGCGCTAGTGTCGCTCCATCTGTCAAACGGTAACAACTTTTACAGCAGTGAGTGTCGCGACTGTTATGTTAGACTGTGATATGCGTACGGTAGCGCTTCAGGACCGATAGATAAGTTTTATCTTTGACAGACGACATTTCGATAGTTTAAGTTTTATCACTGACACGGATTATCTCTGCAGTTCAAGCACCCTCGCACTGTCGCCGAAACATCGTGCGTCACCCACATTTTCATCCGGTGAGATAACTGTAAACCCTCACTTTTCAGTGCATCAAACAGCCTGCTCTCGCTTCTGGTGGTTTCATTCTGCACGACTGTCGCCGCACGTAACGGAGAGGGGTGCGCGAGCGTTTGGGGTCCGGTGAGAGCCCTCGCGGCCGGCCGCACGCGTTTGCAGCGCGCTGGGCGGACGTCGCTGTCGCGCATGCGCGGCCGGGTGCACAGTAATTGCCGGCCGCTAAGGAGTGGCTCTCACTTTTAATTAGCGGCGCAGCGCCTTTGTGCGCGCTCAGACGCCGCGCCGCGGGGGTGGAGGCGGGGGTGGAGGCGGCGGCGGCGGCGGGGTGTGAGCTGGAGGCGGGGTGTCCGCGTGGCGTGGCTTATCTTTGAGGCTGCAGCCGGCGTGACACGACCGAGACTAATGAGGTGTCCAGGCGGCGCGTACAAGCTGTCCAAATTAATTATCACGTCCGCAAATACACGCCGTTTACTCGAACGGCGATGGCAGACTGAAAGCTACTGCCTTTATTATCTGCAGACGTACTGGGTGTTCCACAAGTTTCGCACCGTATTGATTTTCGTAATAATCTGATTTTCTGTTCCTTTCAGTGTGAGATTTTTAGTGAAAGGTATGCTTCTGGTGGTCGGCCACAGTTACAGAAAATTTTATATGGAAAAATCCAAGAAATTTGATAGGCTACTTGTGGACAGAGCGCCGATCACGTAATGACGTCGACTACCTATCTGACGAACAAGACATCGTAGTGGAATTCTTGTATTGTTAGACCTATTAATAAAAACACCAGTGTCAAAGAAGATACAATTTATTTTAATATCTGCGGGTTTACAGGGTGTTTCAGAAGTTCGACACCTTTGTGATACCGAGCGAGGTGGCGCAGTGGTTAGCACACTCGACTCGCATTCGGGAGGACGACGGTTCAATCCCGTCTCCGGCCATCCTGATTTAGGTTTTCCGTGATTTCCCTAAATCGCTTCAGGCAAATGCCGGGATGGTTCCTTTGAAAGGGCACGGCCGATTTCCTTCCCCATCCTTCCCTCACCCGAGCTTGCGCTCCGTCTCTAATGACCTCGTTGTCGACGGGACGTTAAACACTAATCTCCTCCTCCTCCACCTTTGTGATTTTCATAATGTATATATATTTATGCACTTGTTTCACGTGGCAAGATTACAGATTGCAGACCCTCTCTTCCATTTAAATAGACTTCGGCAGTGAGAAAACATTAGAATTTGTATAGTACATGGGCAGCAGGATACGAGGTTAAGGCATTTTCCTGGAAACGGTCTATGTGCCCTTCTTCGGGAAATTATTTGAAATTAATCAGCGAGCTACGCAGAATATTCTACTAGGGTTTTGTTTTATTATCTCGATGCTAGAGGTCACGACAGCGTTTTCCCAATACATGTGTGCGCAGGAAGAAGGAGAAGAACAAGAGAAACAAAAGGTTCTTCATTAACTAGAAACTATACCATAGAAACTGTCCTTCATAATGTATAGAACACAGAATAAAACAGTCGTATTTTATTTGTGCAGTTATGTTTTGCTACTCATAAACTTTCTTTTAGTTTATTTTTGTTCTTTCCGAGGGTTCCCTGATCGTGAGTGTCAAGGATAATATTACCGTTACGATTTAAAGTGTTCTGAGGATAAAAATAACATTTGGTGAACGACATGTTTGCTCCTTATAACCCACTCACACTGATTTGTGGGAGAAGGGCCTAGAAAAGTTTTTCGGAAATATTATCTTTCACATTAAAATCACACGTTGAAATATGTAGCATTATGGAGAGATTAACGTAATACTAGTACACATCGTATTAAAATATATTTGTACATTAGAATCGCCGGCCGCTGTGGACAAGCGGTTCTAGGCGCTTTAGTCCGGAACCGCGCTGCTGCTACGGTCGCAGGTTCGAATCCTGCATCGGACATGGATGTGTGTGATGTCCTTAGGTTAGTTAGGTTTAAGTAGTTCTAAATTCTAGGGGACTGATGACCTCAGATGTTAAGTCCCATAGTGCTCAGAGCCATTTGAACCATTTTGTTCTTTATATTAAAAGACACTGACCGAAAAGTTGCCTCATTTCTACCTTCCTCAACACATTTAGGAATTATCCCCAAAATGTTGACATGTGAACATACCTGTGTTTTTTTAAATTTTTTATTTTTTTTAACAGTAACTCACCTCAAAGTCCCACAAGCTCTCGTAACTAATTCACTCTCTCCCGCCAGTCCATCAGTTTAAGTCGCTCATACACATCCACCTCCAGTTGCACTTTCTCACTCAGTCATTCACCGCAACACGCTATCTCCCTCTGTCTCTCTCGCATTGCCTCCTGTGTCATGGCCACAGTCCCCTTCATTCCACCCAACTATTACAGTTTTCTCTCACTTTCATTGTCTCAGTCGTGCTCTCTGTTACTGCTAATATCTCATTCCTTCCTTCCCACTACTGCTGTCTCTTCTCAGTGTCACTTCTCGTTATCATTAGTCAATCATTCTCAGAGGCTCTCACCTCTGACCCACTTCCACTTCCTCTTTCTCTTTAATCCGCCCTCCCCCCCTCCTCCTTCGCTCTTTCCCTAGCACTGTTCTGTCAACTATGTTCCACTGCTACTGTGTCCCTCTCTTTCTGTCGCACTGCCACTGTCTCCTTCGAACAACCACTGTCTACTGTCTTCCAGGATTTATTACTTTTCCTTCTCCTTGCCACTGCTGCTGCCTTCTCTCTCAGGGAAAAAAAACGTGAATATGTTGGCATGCCAAAATTTCTGGAAAATTTTTAAAGGTGGTGAGGAAGGTAAAATAAGGCAGCTGGTAATCCACTTTCCAGAGTCCTATAAAGTAAATGGTAACATACATCTTTCTGTTCTCCGATAGGAGCATCTTTCTGCTGATTCTCTTCTTCTCCCTGCTGCAGCAGGGCATTAACTCATATGTAAATAACTATATTGGTCAGTAAAATTTGGATAGCTTACTTATGTGAAACTGAAATAAAGAAAAATTAATTTCACACCTAAGACCTGATTTCACGTGCACAGAAATTTTGTATGTTCTTCAGTACTACAACATGGAGTTCCCTGAACCCTTCAGATGATAACGGAGACCCTATGTATCATCTTTCTCCGTGCCACGTCACTTTATAAACTACCACACCACACGGGATTTTAGGTGCGTATTTTACGTGTACAAATGGCGTAAATTTGAGCCTCTGTATCTCGGAAAGGGATAAAAATATGGTGAAACTTTTCAAGGTTGTTCGAGATTGGTTTCTTAGGAACATGTCATAAAAATTACAACCATTTACTGTGCATAGTCGTCTCGGAATCCGCGGTTGGGTTTTGGTACGTAAAAAAAAAAAAAAACAAGTTTTTGGGTTGTGCATCGATAATTAATTAAGATTTTTGAAAACAGGGAGATGTCTCTTCTAGATAAATCCCTAGAGAATACACCATTAAAATATGAGCAATGTTCTGCTGCTATTTAGTATTTAGAGTTCGCCACATACTGTATTTTAATTGTATGAGTAGGGTAATTTTAAACGGATATAGATATCAACCTGTAGGAATTGTGTATTATTCATACTTTGACCCTGTAATGTAGGACAGTGACACTAAGACGATCGTCCATTAAATTTCGGGCACGCAGCCGCGCAAATAAAATTTCCTGCACTGATATTTCGGCCGCGTATCGTCCGGCCATCCTCAGAGTGAGTCACAAGACAGACGACAAGATTTTTTTTTTCTTTATCGTGATTTTAAAACCCGTAGAACAGGTAGGCTGGCAGCAGCACAATACGCCGCTCTTCAGCCAGAGATAGTACAATGATGAAAACAGAGGAGACACATGAGTTGTAACAAAACGGCGGAGAAAAAACGGTAGACACATGAACATAAAAAAACATGGAAGCCGTTCACACTCGATGACAATCCACACTACAAACTGTTGACACGAAGCACAAACACTGAAGATGTCGATGGCACTGGTGAACGATGGAGTGTGATGACGACAAGAGGCCAAGCGTGGCATTATATGCTACACCGCGGCGGTACAGCGCACGCGGGTCACAGATGCTGGTCGGCGGCAGAGACATAAGCTTACACATGCGCCGCCTGTGGCGAAGGCGTACAGACATTCGATACGCTTATCGATGTATGATCGGCGGCGGTGACACCATGACGACTTCTCTGCAGTTTAATTACCCCAAGAGCCGGATTCCATGCTTTGTCCAAATTAAAACCATTATCTCTATTTATTAAATTATTAGCTAATCTTATCTCTATAGCTTCCTTGAAGACAGATTCCCAAAAAGAAGAGGTGGATGTTAAAATCTTCACATCACTGTAATTCATGGAATGCCCTGTATCAATACAATGTTCGGCCACAGCTGACGTGTTTGGCTGTAATAAGCGTGTGTATCTTCGATGCTCCACACACCTCTCATGAACGGTGCGTGTTGTTTGATCTATGTACGACTTCTCACAATTTCCTCAAGGAATCTGATACACACCATCTCCACGAAGCTGTAAATCGTCCTTCACAGAGCCGAGTAAGGCTGCAATCTTCGTGGGGGGGGCCGGAAGATCACCTTAACACAGTGTTTCTCAAGAATACGGCCTATCTTCGAGGAAAGAGCACCCACATAGGGCAAAAACGCACTAGAATTACTATCTTCTTCCCTATCACATACCTGCATTTTAGGTTTTGCATCGAATGCTCTGCGAATTTGTTGCGGAGAAAATCCATTCGATTTAAAAATGCTCTTGAGGTGTGTGAGCTCTTCTTGCAAGTTGTCTTTATCGGATATACAGTGCGCCCGATGCACTAAGGTCTTAAGGACACCTATGGTCTGTGAAGGGTGATGGCAGCTACTGGCATGAAGATATAGACTTGTGTGAGTTGGTTTCCGATATACGGCATGCCCTAATGTGCCATCACCTTTACGGCGAACAAGAACATCCAAAAAGGGGAGGCTGCCGTCTTTTTCTATTTCCATAGTAAATTTAATGCTAGCATGGATGGAATTCAAATGCTCAAGAAATCGATGTAATTCATTCATACCATGGGGCCATACCACGAATGTGTCGTCCACGTACCTCCAGAAGACCGTTGGTTTAAAACTTGCTGAGTCCAGTGCCTTGTACTCGAAGTCTTCCATGAATAAATTAGCTGCCAGGGGGGAGAGGGGACTTTCCACCGCAACACCATCAATTTGCTCATAAAATTCACCATTAAACTGAAAATAAGATGACAAAAGCACATGTCCAAATAAGGCCGTAATGTTCTTATCAAAATGTTGGCCGATAAGAGATAAAGAGTCCTTTAAAGGTACTTTTGTGTATAATGATACCACGTAAAAACTAACAAGCACATCCGTACTCTTTAGCCTGACATCTGAATAAAATCCATGGAATTACGAATGTGGTGACTACATTTTCCTACCAATAGTTTTAGTAAGGAAGCTAAATATTTGGCAGAAAAATACGGTGGTGAACCAATAGTGCTCGTTATAGGTCTCATAGACAAGTCCTCTAGACGCTCATCCTTACCCATCTTGTGTACTTTAGGAAGACCGTAAACTCTCGGTGGTACTGCACCTCGTACTTTTAAACTTCTTAAGACTTCCTTCGGTAGTGATGAAGCCTTTAGCAAGGCAGCAGTCCTTATTGTCACCTTGTTAGTAGGATCTTTGTTAATCTTCCGGCATGCACCAGAACTAATTAGACCACATATCTTTTCCTTGTAGACTTCCTGAGGCAAAAGGACGGTAGCATTACCTTTATCAGCACGCAGGACGACTGTATCAGTATCCTCTCGCAGCTTTCGTATCGCACATCATTCTTCCTTCGAAACATTGCTTCTTTGTGGACGATGCTTCGTAACTGCTTGACAGGTTTATCGTCTGATTTCTTCAGCAGAATCCTCTGATAGTGGTCGGACAGCTTCTCCAATGGCACTGATGAAAGATGATATCGTCAAAGCCTTTGGAGTAGGGGCAAAAGACTGCAGTTTCTTCGAGAACTGGTCTTACTGTGTCATTAAATTATTCACATATAGGCCTTTAAAGTCTCTGTCTTTTGTGCCACAGAAATAAGAACCTATAAAATTCGGTATACCATCAGCGACTAGGTAACACTCAATCTTCAGATATATGTTCCCAATCTCTGTTGAGTTTCCATTATATATTCTGTTTTGTCTGAACTCAGCAGTATGTCAAGGTTATGTAGTTACATGTGTTGTGGCTTTGGGGCACTGAAAAATAATCCTCAATCATTGTTCAGACTTTTTACATTGTTATTTCTCCAGATAGATTTTTTTGTGTTTGTATCAGGTCGTTGGCAGTATAGTTGAATAAACTTAGGATAAATAGAAATTTCAAGAAACAGGCCATTAAAACATATATTCCATTCGCGTGAATGGTGTTCCCACGAGAAAGTAACTTTGTGCAATAGACCAAACAAATAAAAAGATAAATTTCCCGCTAATATCACCGTTTTACCTCGACATCAGAAAGCGCAAAACGCTACAAAATAATCACTGACTTTTGGGGAGACTCTTGAGATAATAGTCACCTACCAGGCGCTCTGCATATATTAACACTAATAAATTTGTACCAATAATAAAATATGGTGCTGGCAGCATAGTATGCAGACCAAATTCAGATTGCGGCTACATTAAGTGGGAAAAGTGGGAGCATTTCTTTTGGATGTTGGTATTTCTGTTGACAACGAGAGCGTGATATGTTGCTGCTGTGGTCTTCAGTCCAGAGACTGGTTTGATGCAGCTCTTCATGCTACTCTATCCTGTGCAAGCTGCTTCATCTCCCAGTACCTACCGCAGCCTACATCCTTCTGAAGCTGTTTAGTGTATTCATCTCCTGGTCTCCCTCTACGATTTTTACCCTCCACGCCGCCCTCCAATACTAAATTGGTGATACCTTGATGCCTAAGAACATGTCCTACCAACCGCTCCCTTCTTCTAGTTAAGTTGTGCCATAAACTTCTCTTCTCCCCAATCCTCTTCAACACCTCCTCATTAGTTACGTGATCTACCCATCTAATCTTCAGCATTCTTCTGTAGCACCACATTTCGAAAGCTTCTATTCTCTTCTTATCCAAACTATTTATCGTCCATGTTTCACTTCCTTACATGGCTGCGCTCCATACAAATACTTTCAGAAACGACTTCCTGACTCTTAAATCTATACTGGATAACAACAAATTTCTCTTCTTGAGAAACACTTTCCTTGCCATTGCAGTCTACATTTTATATCCTCTCTACTTCGACCATCATCAAGTTATTTTGCAAAACTAATTTACTACTTTAAGCGTCTCATTTCCTAATCTAATTCCCTCTGCATCACCCGATTTAATTCTACTACATTCCATTATCCTCGTTTTGATTTTGTTGATGTTCATCTTATATTCTCCTTTCAAGACACTGTCCATTCCGTTCAGCTACTCTTCCAGGTCTTTTGCTGTCTCTGGCAGAATTACAATGTCATCGGCGAACCTCAAAGTTTTTATTTCTTCTCGATGGATTTTAATTCCTACTCCGAATTTTCTTTTGTTTCCTTTACAGATAAGACAATGAAATTACATTGCGCTCATTACCTATCCCAAATAGCTAAGGTAGTTCGATGTTCCTTCTCCATTTATGCGAAGCACTGGTGATCAGAACAATCCGTGTAACTACTTTCCTGTAAGTTTTTCTGCTCAGCATTAATAAAAGTGAAACAAATTTTTTCCGTAATGTTATTAACCTGCCACGGAAGGCTTATTCTTCAGTTCTTTTTTAGTTAGGCCAGGGCCGGCCACGGCGTGCCGAACTTCACGCATGCAGGGTATGAGGGCCGCGTGCGGGCCAAAGTCCGGCCTGTTCGGATTTACTCGGCTCTTCTCGGAAGTACTCGGCACATCGCGACATTTCATTGAGGCCTGTGGTGTAGCATTTCTCGGTCGGCATAACGCTGCAGTCCGGCAGAACCGAGGCGTCAGCGCTGTGTGCCATTCGCTATTTGTTCGTGATATGAAACATGTTCACAGGTCCAGTGGCTGATAGCGTAGAAAGGGCCAGTTAAGCGACCTATCGTCACACCTGTTTAGAAATGAATGGGAATGACAGAATAGAGGGTGGAGAACTCTCTGCATATATTACGCAGTCACATAATCGAGGGGAATTGCAAATTTTGTGTGAAACGACATTACAATGCTACATAGAAGTAATTTAAAGGTTTCGTTGGAAATGAAACAGCAAAAATTTCCAGTGATAGACAGATGGCTCTAAATGTTCTGTACATCGAGAAGAAATGTCTACTAAATTTACAAGCCTGGAGCACATGGAGAAATTGGTGGTACGAATAGTAAAATGCCGAAGTCGCAAGCATTATTTCACTGTCAATTGCGAAAGTTTCCGATGGAAATGAACGGAGAACATGGAGACTTTATATATATTACCACAAAATATGTTCGTTAAGTTGAAACATCCCATTTGGAAAATTTATTTACGACTGTGCTGATAAACCTCTTACCTTTATTCGATTTTCAAACAGCTGAGCATAACTGAACGTACTCAGACAGTCCTGTCTTTACTTATTCTGATCATCACTAAACTGACCCACAATAATTTTTTAGCGCAACGCAATCTGACTTTCAATAATCCATACAAAAGAATGGACCTGACTAACAATACCCTATACCTTTCACGAATCACTTACCTCACAAAAATCTTCGTTACACAAATTGCTGCAATACAGCCAGCGCCAATACTGCCAGCTAAATAAAAGATTCTAACTACTGAAGGCACTAACTACTGATAGGTATAGTTAGCAAATGAAAGATTTTGATGGAGAACAAACAATGTATTTGCCTTAATAGTGTTCAAAAGCCATTTTTTATATATATATATATATATATATATATATATATATATATATATATATATTGGAACACGTGAGGCAATACTGACCCTACGACTTAAATCAGAAGCTAGATTAAGAAAAGGCAAACCTACCTTTCTAGTATTTCTAGACTTAGAGAAATCTTTTGACAATGTTGACTGGAATATTCTCTTTCAAATTCTGAAGGTGGTGGGGGTAAATTCCACGGAGCGAAAGGCTATTTACAATTTGTACAGAAACCAGATGGCAGTTATAAGAGTCGAGGGACATGAAAGGGAAGCAGTGGTTGGGAAGGGAGTGAGACAGGGTTGTAGCCTCTCCCCGACATTATTCGATCTGTATATTGAGCAAGTAGTAAAGGAAACAAAAGCAAAATCTGGAGTAGGTATTAAAATCCATGGAGAAGAAATAAAAACTTTAACGTTCGCCAATGCCATTGTAATTCTGTCAGAGACAGCAAAGAACTTGGAAGAGCAGTTGAACGGAATGGACAGGATATAAGATGAACATCAACAAAAGCAAAACGAGGATAATGGAATGTAGTGGAGTTAACCCAGGTGATGCTGAGGGAATTAGATTAGGAAATGAGACACTTAAAGTAGTAAAGGAGTTTTGCTATTTGGGGAGCAAAATAACTGATGATGGTCGAAGTAGAGAGGATATAAAATGTAGACTGGCAATGGCAAGGAAAGCGTTTGTGAAGAAGAGAGATTTGTTAACACCGAGTATAGATTTAAGTGTCAGGAAGCCGTTTCTGAAAGTATTTGTATGGAGTGTAGCCATGTATGGAAGTGAAACATGGACGATAAATAGTTTGGACAAGAAGAGAATAGAAGCTTTCGAAACGTGGTGCTACAGAAGAATGCTGAAGATTAGATGGGTAGACCACATAACTAATGAGGAGGAATTGAATAGAATTGGGGAGAAGAGGAGTTTGTGGCATAACTTGACTATAAGAAGGGATCGGTTGGTAGGACATGTTCTGAGGCATCAAGGGATCAGCAATTTAGTATTGGAGGTCAGCGTGGAGGGTAAAAATCGTAGAGGGAGACCAAGAGATGAATACACTAAGCAGATTCAGAAGGATGTAGGCTGCAGTACGTACTCGGAGATGAAGCAGCTTGCACAGGATAGAGTAGCATGGAGAGCTGCATCAAATCAGTCTCAGGACTGAAGACCACAACAATATATATATATATATATATATATATATATATATATATATATATATATATATATATATATATATATGTATCAATTCATGACATCCAGTCTTACAAATTTCCTTTTTCTGACGGACACACGTCCAGATCGTCCGCTCTCAAAATTCTGCCATCTCTCCTCACATCCACCACTGCTGGCGGCTTACCTCCAACTACGCGCTATTCACATCCAATTGCCCAACACTACAATAGCAAATATTCCAACAATGTCAACCAGCCACAGACTGCACACAGCACAATCAGTGATTTTCATACACAGCGCTACGTGGCGTTACCAACAAAAAACCTAAACAGCCTACTTACAAAGTCAAGGGGCACGCCTGGAACAATTTTTCGATTCAAAACTTCCTATTTTTGAATTAATAAAGGAAAAAGGACTGCAGGGACGAAAATTAGAACATCCGCAGCAAATAGCTCAAATCTGAACGGTATATTCTCTAGGCATTTAACTAGAAGAACCATCTTATCGAGTTCAGAAAACTTTATCGTTGTCGAGAAGCATCGCAAGAAGTTGATTTTTGGCTACCAAAACCCAGCCGGGATTCTGAGACGGCTATTCACAGCAAATGATTGTAATTTTTACGATGTATTTCTAAGATCCCGATCTGGAGTAACGTTGAAAATTTTCTTCACATTTTTATCCATCTCTGATGTGTTGTATCCTGCCTACTCGCCAAATATGGGGTGACTAGGAAACCTGCTTTCTCGGATCGCTAGGCAACAATTCAAGTAAATCGTATTAATGAGTTTTATTACAGAAAATAAATGACGATACTTAACTTTGAGAAATACAGATGTGTCGCAGGCAATGGGCGACATACAACATAAGAAATCTCTTTTGTATATACAGTTCCCATCCAGGTCTCTGGTCTTCAGGCTTCTGTAGAACTCGGCCGCGACCAGTCGGTGTGGCGCTTATGTCCTCTCCGTGTAGATGCCGCTGCTGTCACGTTGTCGTCCTAGACAGGGGTCGGTCAGCGTGCAATCGAGGCCCACGAGAAAGACAGGCCGCGACGCGTACGTCACGAAAGTAGTCCTGCGCTCGCTCGCTCAAATCAGCAGACAAACTACGTTTCTACACCTGTTAACTCGTAACTAGGCGTGTCCGTACAAACGAAAACTGAATCTTCTAATGGAATCCGCTATTATGCAATCTTACTATTATTAGTGCTATAATCATGAGAAGTCCATGGGCCTACTTATAATTTGTTACGGCTGTATTGGTGTACAATAAAATAAGATCATGCTAAAATGATTATCAGTTGCATAAGGCACCACTTCCAGCATGTAATGAGTACTGTTAAGCAGAAGAGACTAAATGCTTGCCGGCCGGGGTGGCCGAGCGGTTCTAGGCGCTACAGTCTGGAACCGCGCGACCGCTACAGTCGCAGGTTCGAATGCTACCTCGGGCATGGATGTGTGTGATGTCCTTAGGTTAGTTTGGTTTAAGTAGTTCTAAGTTCTAGGGGACTGATGACCTCAGAAGTTAAGT
Source organism: Schistocerca piceifrons (assembly GCF_021461385.2). Classification (NCBI taxonomy): domain Eukaryota; kingdom Metazoa; phylum Arthropoda; class Insecta; order Orthoptera; family Acrididae; genus Schistocerca; species Schistocerca piceifrons. The sequence continues at coordinate 971,859,383 of NC_060139.1, read as the reverse complement.
CCCATAGTGCTCAGAGCCATTTGAACCTTTTTTTGTATCGTCTAGAACCACTCGGCCACTCCGGCCGGCAGAAGCGCCAAAAACTCCATTGTTAGACGTGGGAGAGCTGAGTAACAGACAGCTGTGTGAACCGAGCACCCTGTTGACACAGAAACCATGTTAACGATGACTGTTGTAGTCGTTCCTTTGTGGTGGTGGTGGTTAGTGTTGAACGTCCCGTCGACAACGAGGTCATTAGAGACGGAGCGCAAGCTCGGGAAGGATTGGGAAGGAAATCGGCCGTGCCCCTTCAAAGGAACCATCTCGACATTCGTCTGAAACGATTTAGGGAAATCACGGAAAACCTAAATCAGGATGCCCGGAGACGGGATTGAACCGTCGTCCTTTGTGATGTTGTAGACATGGCAACACGACAACAGCATGCGTTTGTAATCGCGAACCACGGGGAAAGATTTTTTTCTCTCCGATAGAAGATAGGACCACGACAGGTATGAGAACTTCCGTTTTGAAATCCTCTTTTTTTACGGTAAGTTTAGCACCCTCTCTGCGCCTACACCCTTTCTGGAGGCCAATGTCACCAATCCCTCGTTAAGTCTCTGTTGATACTGAAAAGATTTTCATCACCAGGATTCGAACCGGCTACCTGCAAGACGAGTACCACAGAATTAGAGGGCGTTGCGACCTCGGTTCCGGAAAAATAAGAAGGTGTCAGACGTCCTTAATGTTGCACGAATGTAGTACCAAAGGTCGACCGTAGGGAGGGAATAAGGGAGATTTATGGGAGATGGCAGTAACGGTGTCAGCCAGAGGTGCGGGAGAAGTAGTTTAGCATCGCGGCTGGGATTGGAAGCAGCTGGTGGCGGCTGCGTAACTAATGGCTTGTGGAGGCGCCGTTTGTAAGGCCGCGCCTGCCCGCCGGCCCGCGAGACGTGTGGTCAGCCGGGGTCGGGCTGGTCCTTACTCAGTCCCCAGCTGCGCTCGCGTCGGCGGTACGTGGGGCGGCGAAGGCGTGCGCCCGCGCGCCACTGGTCGCTGTCACGAACAGAGCCGACCGGCGTTGTGTGAGGCGAGCTGTCTTTGTGGACTACACGCTCACATTATTTGGCAATGTTTAACAAGTGGAATACTGATGAATTAAGAAATATTCTTCTAAATCCATTCCAAAACACTCTGAAGTGCACGGCGGAGGGTACTTCCAATTTAGACTTCGTAGTTGAGCACCAAGCGTAGCCCGCCTATGTATTTATTCCAATCTGTTTGTCCATACCGAGCCGTCTTAGGCGCTGCAGTCATGGCCTGTGCGGCTGGTCCCGGCGGAGGTTCGAGTCCTCCCTCGGGCATGGGTGTGTGTGTTTGTCCTTAGGATAATTTAGGTTGTGTGAGTAGTGTGTAAGATTAGGGACTGATGACCTTAGCAGTTAAGTCCCATAAGATTTCACACACATTTGAACATTTTTCTTGTTTGTCCATATCCTCCTTTTCCCTCTAATTCCATTTCCTCCTCCCCTTTCTCTCTGTCCATCTCCTCCTAACCCTCTCTCTATCCATCTCCTCCGTTTCCCTTTCTCTGTTTTTTCCTCCTCTCCCTCGTCTCTCCCTGTCTTTGTTCACGTCCTCCTCTCCCTTCTCTCCACCCCTCTCCCTCTCTTCCTGTCTATGTCTATCTCCTCCATCCCCTTCGCTGTCTGTCCATTTCCCCGTTTCCCCCCCCCCCCCCCCCCCCTCTCTCCACGTTGTCATACTCAACCCAGTAGGAGGTTCTTGGTTCTTACCGCTATAGTATTTCTTTCCATATTGCAGCTAGTATGTGAACCAAAATTGACTGAAATCATTTCAGGCGCTTTGGAAGAGCTTTTTATCCATGGTTGACTGACTGACTTGGGGGAGGGGACCAACTAGCGAGGTCTCGGTCCCATCGGATTAGGGAAGATTGGCGAAGGAACCTGGCCGTGCCCTTTCAAAGGAACCATCCCGACATTTACCTGAAGCGATTCAGGGAAATCACGGAAATCCTAAATCAGGATGGCCGGACGCGGGCTCGAACCGTGGTCACCCTCGAATGCGAATCCACTTTGCTAACCATTGCACCACCTCGCTCGGGTTTTACGCATGGCCTTGCTCGCAATCGCACATATCAGATGTATTTCACACATATTTAACGTATTTCACCCGCAGTCTCTACACGTATTTCACATGTATGTCTAAAGAATTTCGCCATGAAATTTCATTTTAACGCAGCTTCATGTTCATAACATCGTATCTCCTGACCTATGTGCTGTACAATGATATAATTTTGCACGTACCTTCAGTTGTATATATGAGTACTGTCTGTAAACTGTGCCGCGAACACAGTCAGTAGCAAAGAAGGAATATGTTGAAACGCCACGCCCGCCGCAGTGGCCCATCGGTTCTAGGCGCTTCAGCCTGGAACCGAGAGACCACTACGGTCGCAGGTTCGAATCCTGCCTCGGGCATTGATGTGTGTGATGGCCTTGGGTTGGTTAGGCTTAAGTAGTTCTAAGTTGCAGGGGACTGATGACCTCAGATGTTAAGTCCCATAGTGCTCAGAGCCATTGGAACCATTTGAAACGCCATGCGTCATGTGGCAGTTCAACTGCATGGGCAGTGAAAATGTAGTAAGCGACAAACTTTCTTCCTTTCATCATTTTGTCTGGGCCGTCACTTAGAGACTTTGTTGGAAGTCTCTAAGTGCTCGGATTCTCATAGATGACTCAAGTATGAGCATTCAACACCTCCGCCCTCCACCACCATTTTGATAGGTGGGTGATTGTTACCCCACGGTGATTCTTCCCAGACAGTAAATGATATGTGTACCAAGTTTGGCTGAAACGGGCCCATTGGTTCAGGAGGAGATGTGGAACGTACATACATCAATACTTTTTTATAATTTGTTTGGGTTAGGGCTTATTCCTGTTCCGTCCGCGTGTGGAGCCAGGGGACACTGATTTCTTGACCTCCTCAGTCCTGGGATTAGATTTAATGAATGGAAAGTTTTTATTGGTGGTGAATGCATTGCTCCGGGACAAAATAAGTCTAAAAAAAGTTGGTGTGATTCACAAAAAATTTAGGACATGTACAAAGTGAATACTTTTTATGTCAGAAAATTGCTGACATATAAGCTACACTCAGAAAAATCAAAATAAAACACCTACAAATTACGAAAACAATGCCACTGAAATTTTTAAGCGCAGATCGTTGCGGCATATAGATTAAGTACTACATCAAAAAAGTCTGAATCATATTTGCATACATACTGCAAGGCGGACGGTACTCTATACCACTACTCGGCTTTTCCTTTCCTGTTCCACTCGCAAACAGAGCGAGCGAATAACAACTGCTACATGCCTCCATATCAGCCCTAATTTTCGCATCTCTAGTCCGTACGCGCAATGTATTTTCGCGGTAGTGGAATCGTTCTGCTGTCAACTTCTAACAGCAGTTTTCTAAATTTAGTTGATATTGTTCCTCGAAAAGATCGTCGCCTTCCCTCCATAGATTCCCAGTTCAGTTCCCAAGTCATGTCCGCAATACTCGTGTGTTGATAGAACCTACCATTAACAAAAAAAATCGAGCAGCTCGCTTTTGAATTGTTTACATGTCTTCCTTCGATCAGACCTGGTGCGAATCGCAAACACTCGATCAGTACTCAAGAACTTTTCGCACTAGCGTCCTGTATGCATCTCCTTTAAAAATGGTTCAAATGGTTCTGAGCACTGTGGGACTTAACTTCTGAGGTCATCAGTCCCCTAGAACTTAGAACTACTTAAACGTAACCAAGCTAAGGACATCACACACATCCATGCCCGAGGCAGGATTCGAACCTGCGACCGTAGCAGTCGCGCGGTTCCGGACTGAGCGCATCTCCTTTACAGGTGAATCACACTTTCCTAAAATTCTCCCAATATTCCGAAGTCGACCATTCGCCTTCCGTACCACAATCCTCAAGTGCTCGTTCCATTTCATATCGCTTTTCATCGTTACTCTCAGATATTAAAACGACGTGATTGTGTCAAGCAGGATACTACAATGCTTTATCCAAACATTACTGGTTTGTTTTTCCTACTCATACGCATTTACATTTTTCTACTTTTAGAGCAAGCTGCCCGTTCGTCACACCATGCATAAATCTTGTCTAAGGTCATAATGTGTTGTGTACATAGTTCCGCGTAGTCAGCGCGTACACAACTTTCCCACTAGAGCGCGCCCCGCTAAGCACAACAGTGCAGGCGCAGCGCTCGCCCGTCTCTGCACTACGAGATGGCGCTGCCTTAGAGACGGACCAAATTCTGCTTCCACCAATCCGCGTATTAATATGTAACGCAGCCAGTGAGATTGCTGCTAACGTAGAACCTTCTCTCCTCGCGGATCACACTCGTGCAGTGATACTTGAACGCGCGAGGTATTATAACGAGTGTACAGACCTCCAATTAGTCAGTCTGCATATGTCTGCTCCAGTCTGTACCAGTCTGCATTAGTCTGTACCAGTCTATAGTCAAGTTTCAGTCTGCACCTAATAAGATTACCATATTACTGCCATGAAGATAAATGTATAGACACTTAGTCAAGTATCAGAGATATGTGAGAATAAGATTAACATACCAAGACCAAAGGAACTTCAGATTGTCAATTCTAAATAGCATCCAGAATCAAGTTACGTAAGGTCTATGCTTTTTTGTTTTAATAAATGTGTGTGAAATTTAATCAAGTTCTGTTTAAAGTTGGTCACCGTCAATCTGCTACTCTAAGCATGCAAGTGGCATTTCTATCATCTAACCTAACGGCAGAAGATAAACACGCCACGATAAGACCACGAGACGTATTGCTGACACTCACCTACTTCGTTAGAACGACAAGTCAAATAATCTGATGGTGTGTGTACCGAAGGTCTTACAGTGCGCACACCACATAATGTATCCTACCACAGTCACGCAACTTCATGTACACCACAGCATAATCAGCAAATATTCGTAGATTGCAGTACACTCTATTCCGAATAATTTATGTATATATAAAATAATTGCTGTCCCGTCACACTTCCCTGAGGCACACCTGATTCCCCTGATAAACACTCGCCGCCAGGGCAGCGTACTGGGCTCTGTTACCAGCACTCACATACCTGGGAACCTATTGCATTTGCTCATACCTTCTTAAAATCTGCAGTGGGGCACCGTGTCAATGCGTTTCTGTCATACAGACATATGGAATCTGCCTTTTGGCATTCATCCATAATTCGTAGTGTTATCATGTGAGAAAAAATCAAGCTGAGTTTCCCATGATCGATACGTTCTGAAACAGTGCTGATTCGTGTACATAAGCTTCTCGGTCTTCAAGGAAATTTATTATATTCGAACCGAGAATATGTCCAAGAATTATGCAGCAAACCGATGCTAAGGGTATTCGTCCTTTCCTTTACCCTTCTTGTATACAGGAGTGACGTGCGCTTTTTTCCAGTCGCTTGGGACTTCACGCTGGGCGAGAGTTCGACGATACATTCAGGCTAAGTAAGGGGCCAGTGCCGAAGACTATTCTTTGTAAAGCCTAATAGGGATTCAGTTCGGACCTGGCGAGTTACTTGCTTTCAACTCTTTCAGTTGTTTCTGTGCGCCAGGGATGGTTATTACTATGTCGTCCATATGGGACACGGTGAAACGACGGTATGTTTGTACGATTCCCCTGCGAGAACGACTTCTTAAACGCGAAATTTAAAAGTTCGGCTTTGATTCTGCTATAATCTATTGCCATACCAGACTGGTCAACGAGTGACTGGATTGACGCGTTAGACCTGCTTTGCGAGTTTACATAGGACCAGAAGTTTCTCGGATGTATTATTGTGATGAAGTAAACAACAGCTTATTAAATAGTGTAGGGTATGTTAGCTTGTAGCAGCATGTTATAAATACGTACATTCCATTCCAAAATTACTAACAACCAGAAATAACCTCTACTTCTTTTAGACACGGTAACACTCCAATAAACAGCTTTCTTCAAGCATCTGCCATCTACGGGGAATACGCAGAAACGAAAATAATAAATGCAGAGAAATTGCATGATGAAAAGTATATGCTGCAATCAGCCATGGCGAGTTTAGTTTATTCCCCGAGCTAGAAAGAGAAATGATGTAGAATATGTGCTACTTTCGGACACGCTATATACGGACTTACGAGGCTAGACTGCTCTGTGCGCATTGTAATAATTCTGATCTAATTCTCGCGACCCGTACGGAAGTAATATGCGATGGGTCTTGCGGTGCGGGTTGTAGTATATTCCCAGGTTCATCACTTGAAGCTGGTTCTTGAAACTTCGTAAATGGTCTTTCTCGAAATATTTTGTGCCGTTTTTCGTGCATTTGCCATTTCAATTTCTTCAGTATCTTCCTGACGCTCTCCCATGTGTCAGACAAAACTGGAACCATGCGTGCTGCCCTTCATTGTGTTCGTTCAATATCCCCTGTAAGTCCTATTTGGTACGGTCCCAAACATTTGAGCAGTATCCTAGGAGTCGTCCAATTGCTTTCTAAGCAATAGCCCTTGTATAGCGATTGCATTTTGTGGTGTCACCGCCAGACACCACACTTGCTAGGTGGTAGCTTAAATCGGCCGCAGTCCATTTAGTACATGTCGGACCCGCGTGTCGCCACTGTGTGATCGCAGACCGAGCGCCACCACTAGGCAGGTCTCGAGATACGAGATAGCACTCGCCCCAGTTGTACGACGACTTTGCTAGCGACTACACTGACGAAGCCTTCTCTCATTTGCCGAGAGACAGTTAGAATAGCCTTCAGCTAAGTCCATGGCTACGACCTAGCAAGGCGCCATTAACCGTATCTGAAGATAGTCTTATTTGTATTATCAAGAGCGATGTACCACAAGGATAAATAAAAGATAAGTATTCGAGGAGCTGCATACTTTTCTTATGAGAATTCACTACTTATCCTGTTCCAGAATTCACGCCCGTTTGCGTTAGAGAGCGTGCATTTAGGCCGCCTCTATCTACAAGGTGTTGGCACATTTACCAACACATCACATTTCTCTAGTATTCTAGCAATGAAGTCAGTCACCTGGTTTATCTACCATTGAGCCAGTGCGATCATTCCATTTCACAACATAAACACGAAGGTATTTCTGTGAACCGACTGCAGTTTTGATTCATTTATATTGCTGTCATAGGAGACTACGCATTTGCTTTTGTGAAAAGGGTAATTTTACATTTCTGAACATTTAAAACAAAGTGCCAATCTTTGGACACTTTGACATCTCCTCAAGATTCGACTGCATATTTGTGCAGCTTTTTCAGACAGTTCTCCATTAACAGATACGCATTATATCTGCGGAAAGCCTGAGATTATTGTTAATATTTACTGGTTCTCTCAACAAGGCCAGACCCGATCACCTGTCCTCTTCATTTTAAGTACGTGTCTGCATTCATATATCTGTATGTATTACTTGTATTAAGTTGACAGATCTTGTATCATTGTAAATCAGTCCTTGTACAGATAAACGACTGGTATTGATCCGGACGATCAGCCGACAAGATATATACGAGTTTCTACCTAGCTAACACTAGACAGAAGTTAACAAGTAGCCACCTCTTCCTATAATACTGTAAGACATCGTCAACAGACAAGATGTGCCGTTTCCTCGGTAGGTGTCTGACGAACATTACGCATTTAGCTATATTGACGTGGAGATGTTAAACAGTAACATCTGATGTGAATCGTGAAAGCGTTGTCGGATCTCTGATGTGCTCAGTAAACACAAACGTTGCATCATACAGGATCAGCAGCACTATGAGACTGTTCGCTGACGATGCTGTCTATAGAAAAGAATCGTCTAGGAGCTGTTATGAGGATATGCAGAGTGCCGATACTCCTCCCAGTTTTACTGTCCCAGAAGTTTTATTATAGTAAACATTACGCCGCAGAGCGAAATATGCATTCATTCTTTGTACATAGATAACACTAAAGTTTAAGCGCTAGATAGCTGATGGCTGCCACGATGTTATCTTCAAATAGGAATACCGACGTCATCACTTTTATTGCGAAACTTTTAGCCTCTGATGCCCTTACTTATCTCATTTCCAGTCCATATATTTGATATACGAATGTAACGCGATCTGAAGAGCTAATCGACAGGAAGTTTCAGATATGTGCGAAATCAAATTGCTCGCTGCGGGCGAAGCGCGCTGGGGGAAATAAATCCGGGCGCCAGAGAAAGACTTACGATAGCAGGTGGTCCCTACTTTGTGTGTATCAAAGGCAAACCAATATTCGACGAATGAAAGCGGAAATTTAGAATCCGACTCCACGGAGTGTTTATAGACCCGACCTGTGTTCACTATTTTACAACATGTAGATAAGAAACGTCTGATGATGATTGTTCGACAAATCCTGAAATGTTGGTGCTAGCACAATTTTCATTCATAACTTAGGCTTTAAAGGCTTCATTTTCTGCTGGAAAACAGTATGGCCACTTTGGTAAGATTGTGGTTTCGTCAGTGCTGTCAATTACATAAAAACTTAGAGAAGTATCTTCATCGTTAATGGGGATTACTTTTAAGGTTACTTTTAGGGTAATAGGTCTTCAGTACTGATCTTTCTTTCGGAAGGAGATCATTAGGCTGTCTGCAGTTTCCCTCAGTCGATTAAGAAGGATGAAAGGATGCTTCGTATGCATAGGATTCACCAGATTTGCTTCCTCATCCTTGTCCAACCAAAGCTTGTACAGAGAGTCTGATGGGACGCTAACCCACAATCTTCCTCCTTTCCCTAACGTCATTGCAGTTCATACTTATTTATTTGACATCACTTGATATAAAGTTGTATCACGACGGGTGGTATCTTTCATTACAGAATTTTAATCCATTTTTGTCGAGAATAGGTATAACTATAAAAATAAATATTAGTTTGAAGACTTGCCATTCTCGGTTTTCCACTTCTATATCGGACGCATTGTGCGGTCCTGCCCTAACTGTTTTCCCGTCTGGGGTCGACATTTCTCGTAGCCTGTTGCGACCCGCCAAGAATTCCTGTCCTGCGCCAACCTCTTCGTCTCATAATGACACTCACATACAACGCCCTCAGTTACTTTTTTGGATGTATTCCATCCTGCGTCTTGCCCTACAGTTTTTACCATCTGCATCTCCCTCTAGTACCGTGGCAGTTATTACATGATTTAACACTTATCCAATCATCGTGTCCCTTATTCTTGCCATTGTTTTCCATATGTTCGCCCATTCTTCATTCCTTTCCTTATCAGTCTACCTAACTTGAAGAAGTGGGGTATCAGTATTGATAAAGTTTGTGAATGTGGAGCTAGGCAGGACTCTCGATGCTTTGCAGTTATCTGGGTGAACACTGTGTCAAGGGAACACTTGTTTGCATTGAATTACGAACAATTTAAATTGGAAAGAACACATAGAAAATGTTGTGGGGGAAGGCCAACCAAAGGCTGCTTTTTGTTGGCAGGACACTTAGAAAATGTAACAGACCTACTAAGGATACTGCCTACACTACGCTTGTCCGTCCTCTTTTAGAATACTGCTGCGCGGTGTGGGATCCCTAGCAGGTAGGACTGACGTAGTACATCGAAAAAGTTCAAAGAAAGGCAGCACGTTTTGTATTATCGAGAAACATGGGAGAGAGTGTCACAGAAATGATACGGAATTTGGGCTGGAAATCATTAGAAGAAAGGCGTTTTTCGTTGCGACGGAATCTTCTCACGAAATTCCAATCACCAACTTTCTCCTCCGAATGCGAAAATATTTTGTTGACACCCACCTACATAGGGCGGAACGATCACCACGATAAAATAAGGGAAACCAGAGCTCGTACGGAAAGATATAGGTGTTCATTCTCTCCGAGCGCTATACGAGATTGGAATAATAGAGACTTGTGAAGGTGGTTCGATGAACCCTCTGCCAGGCACTTAAATGTGATTTGCAGAGTATCGATGTAGATGCAGATGAATAATTGTATCGTTCCGACCGCTGAATATTGGACGCACAAGGCATGAAATTCTCACGGTCATTAATCTTACATTGTAGTTTTATTATAGTAATTTTTTTGACTCGGCTAGATAAATAACTACTTCCGTAGCACCACATCTCAAACGCTTCGATTCTCTTCTTTCCCAGCTTTCCCACAGAATTCCTCAACTTCGAGTACTTCGTGATCACCAAGTTTGATGTTACGTTTACGGCTAAACTCATTTCTGACACTCCTTATTACTCTCGTCTTTCGTCGGTTTACTCTCAGCCCATATTCTGTGCACACTGGAATGTTCATTCTGCCCGCATCTCGTGGTCGTGCGGTAGCGTTCTCGCTTCCCACGCCCGGGTTCCCGGGTTCGATTCCCGGCGGGGTCAGGGATTTTCTCTGCCTCGTGATGGCTGGGTGTTGTGTGCTGTCCTTAGGTTAGTTAGGTTTAAGTAGTTCTAAGTTCTAGGGGACTGATGACCATAGATGTTAAGTCCCATAGTGCTCAGAGCCATTTGAACCATTTGAACCAATGTTCATTCTATTCAACAAATCTTCTAACTCTTCTTAACCTTAGCCCACCTCATCACTGATACCATTTCAACTTCAGTTTCCAACCAACTATTGTACCTATGTTTCATTTCCGTGACTGCTTTTCCGATATATATATATATATATATATATATATATATATATATATATATATATATATATATATATATATATATAGTAGGGGCACAAGACAGCATTTAGAACGTCTTTCACCATTTTACATTATCGAATTTTATCACATGTTATGTTAATTAATTTCTTGTTACTGTGAGAACGTAATATTTTCTGTTTAACTATTCCGTATTGTGTTTTCCAGGTAATGCAACGATGCTGTTAGCCCCTCCAGTGTAACGTCACTGCAGTGAGTACATACTTTCACAAACACGATTATATGATGCAACGTTTTTATAAAATGAGCATAGAAAAATGTCTTAAATAGAATGTAATGAAATAGGAATTTGCAAACAGAGATATTTGCGGGTGGAACATAGGTGACAATATTAATGACCAAAAATTTACTACCTACATTTTGTTGAGTATGATGATGTTTATAAACATATCAGCTACGAATTTCCCCTAGCCCTAGTTTCATAATATTAGGGTCCACTAATCAGTTAATGATGCTGTAAACCGCAATAACACTGTAGTGATCCTGTTATGAATAGAAGTGGTAAAAAATAACAGGGTATTGAGTATTCAAACTATCGTACCCACCTAGGGGCGGCTGAGATATTGCCTTGCTGCCATGCCTTGGCTAGCAGAGCGGTCTAAGGAGCTGCAGTCATGGACTGTGCGGCTGGTCGCGGTGGAGTTTCGCGACCTCCCTCGGACATGGGTGTGTTTGTTTGTCCTTAGGATAGTTTAGGTTAAGTAGTGTGTAAGCTTAGGGACTGATTACTTTAGCTGTTAAGTCCCATAAGATTTTCACGCACATTTGAACATGCCTTGGCACTAGAGCTTTAGCGCTTAGCCTCGCTGCACATTTTCCCCATTGTCAAGGCACGCTATCTGACGCCTTGGAGGAGGAAGATGAAGAAACTGCGAACGTGCCGCATTTAAATGGAAGAGCAGTCGCAGTGCATGCATACTGGTTTTATATTCCGCTTTTCTGAGCGACGTGCATCACAAACAAAACAAATTCTTAATGTCATTTAATTATTGTTGGCGCGCTGAAGACACATTATAATTTGTATCTGGTAAAAACTGTCCACAAACAGACAGACGCAGACAGTTTCACATGCTTCGCTCTTAAGTTGCCACTTAATCGCGACTTGTTCAGTTCCATAACGAAGAAAAAAGTCTTTCACACAAATGTCTTTCGAAATGTTGAAGCACTTTTGCAACCTCATTATGGAGACGTGGAAACTCTACATGTGGAAAGCAATGTAAATGCCGTGGACAGTTGTAACTTAAAAAGATTTGTCATTAAAAAGGGGATTACCTTTCAAGTTGGCCGGCCGGAGTGGCCGAGCGATTCTAGGCGCTACAGTCTGGAACCGCGCGACCGCTACGCTCGCAGGTTCGAATCCTGCCTCGGGCATGGATGTGTGTGATGTCCTTAGGTTAGTTAGGTTTAAGTAGTTCTAAGTTCTAGGGGACTGATGACCTCAGCAGTTAAGTCCCATAGTGGATAGTGCTCAGAGCCATTTGAACCATTTTGAACGTTTCAAGTTAATCAGTTACATCTGCACAGCCACAGTGGCGCATTCAACTGAAACGGCAAATGGCCTCTAAAATAACTCTAAAACAAATGTAATGTTGACGGTCTCGTCAAAATGTTTAGAAAACAATCCTTGTAATTATTTCATGGGCACAAATAATTTTTCAAGTCTGCAGCAATGAGCTTAGGGAACTGGATCGTGTTTGTCAGAATGTGTCCCTTCTATAACGCGATTTTCTTTTTAAACACATCCCCATCATAACAGAAATAAGTTGTTTCTGACCTTGCAATGTCTTGTTACGGCAATGTACAGTCAAGCCCATTTCAAATGCGATGTTTGTTATCCAATCCTCATACTCAACTTTTCGTTTCAGCATTCGTTTTTTCTTCATAAATTCAAAAAATAACGAGTTTTAAATCGAAAAATCATTTTCTGACATGCCCATTGACTTTACCACCAACGTTTTAGCAGTAATACGTGACGTCTCCATACTCTCTGCTCATTTCCATCGAAAACTGTTGCAACTAACAATGGAACCATGCGCACGACTTCAGAAATTTTTCTATTGATATCATAAATTTCGGCACTTAATGCTTGCCTCCTAATTTAGTACAAAGTGCCTCTTGGTGTACAGAACAGTGAATCCCTTTGTCGATCGTTGTAATTTTTTTGTTCTTTCATTGTCAAATGAATCTCTAAATTCTTTTTGCATGGCATTGTAATCTAGGTTCATAGCAAATATGCAGTACCCGTCGCTTAAGCGACCGCATAATAGATATTCTCACCCTCTCTCTTCCGTCATTGCTATTCATTTTTAAAGATTTATGAAGACAGATCGCTAGACTGTCTGTATCTGTGCAAACAGCGGCTGGACATGTGAACTTCCTTCATACTTTATAAATAGCGGACAGTATACAGCGCTATCACCACGACTCTGCAGAACTGGAGAAAATTGGACCGACAGAAAAGTGCCACACCGCAATACCAAACCAAATGTCGCGCTGATCGAGGTACTTCCGGGAAGGAGCGAGCAAACCGGACATAGGCGAGTCCTGTAGTAACCAGTCACTTGTGTTGGACAGTTATTTTAAAAGCAGCCAACTTTGCATACCACCTGCTTAACGAAGTGACACTGGCCACGCGGAACAGTACTCGATGGTGCGTCGTGGTCGACCCAGGAGTGTGTATTAGAGGAGGAGATTAGTGTTTAACGTCCCGTCGACAACGAGGTCATTAGAGACGGAGCGCAAGCTCGGGTGAGGGAAGGATGGAGAAGGAAATCGGCCGTGCCCTTTCAAAGGAACCATCCCGGCATTTGCCTGAAGCGATTTAGGGAAATCACGGAAAACCTAAATCAGGATGGCCGAAGACGGGATTGAACCGTCGTCCTCCCGAATGCGAGTCCAGTGTGCTATGTGTATTAGATGGCAGCCGTCTGCTGGTCTAGCGGTATTAGCGGCTCACTGCGCTAGTCACGGATATTGCAGGACCCCAAATGCTTCGCAGTTCTTCAGAACATTTTCTTCGTCTTTCAGTTGATTGTGTTGCTATACAGTCAGAACCTAAAGTGGACCGAGAAAATTTCGGAGGCTGGTCAGGGATATCTCCATAAAATGTTTTGTAAGGGATCATAGTCCCCAGTGGCACATTACAAACTACATTTCGTTTGATCCATTGGCCCCCGATCATCTATGCATCTATCTTGCACTGAAAATATTTGCGCAGCAGTGCAAAAGGTGGCTGTGATCGCTCCACGTCTTCTTTGGAAACAGACTTGTTGCACTCGTTCACGGTACTTGTTGACAACAGTAATGCATTCTTTATTCTTCACTCTCAAGCATCCTTTCATTATTGCTCGGGTGTGTCACGGGTTTATCCTTGCGGTAGTGTTACTTGAACGATAGCATTGTGGAGAGGTTTACTGATGAAGGGTTTACCAGTATGCATCTCGCCTACGGGTTCACTGAATGCAATGGATCAGAGACGTAACATTATGCTGAGCTGTCCCGCCGACGCCAACCATATCTCATTACTTTTGCTTCTGTATGTTGTGCTGTAAGTTTTGATGGTTGCATATGACAAGTACTTTCACTGTAGTGATGGTACTTTTACAGAAATAAAGACAACTGGGTTAATGAAATGAATAAATCGTATCTATAGTATTACTTTGTTATGACACCACTGTTCCCGTATACTCAGAAAATATTAATGAACACCCTAGAAAATTTTATAGGTGGAATTCGGATTCACCCGTATAGTGGAAATCATGTATACTATGTGATCAAATGTATCAGTACACCTGGCTGAAAATTACTTAATAGTTCTTGGCGCCCACCATCGGTAATGCTGGGATTCAGTATGATGTTGGCCCAACCTTAGCCTTGATGACAGCTTCCACTCTCGCAGGCATACGTTCAGTCAGGTTCTGGAAGTTTTCTTGGAGAATGGCAGCCCAGTCTTCACAGAGTGCTGCACTGAGGAGAGGTACCGATGTCGGCCGGTGAGGTCTGGCACGAAATCGGCGTTCCAAAACACCCCAACGTTGTTCTAACTCTGTGCAGGCCGGTCTACTACAGGGATGTTACTGTCGTGTAACCGCTCCACCACAGGCTGTGCATTATGAACAGGTGCTCGATAGTGTTGAACGATGCAAACGCCATCCCCGAATTGCTCTTGAACAGTGGGAAGCAAGAAGGTGCTTAAAACATCAATGTATGCCTGAGCTGTGATAGTGCCACGCAAAACAACAAGGGGTGCAAGCCCCCTCCATGTAAAACACTATCACACCATAATACCACCGCCTCCGAATTTTACTGTTGGCTCTACACACGCTGGCAGATGACGTTCACCAGGCATTCACCATACCTACACCTTTTTCCACTGTTCAGTCGTCCAATGTTTACGTTCCTTGCACCATGCGAGGCGTCGTTTGGCATTTACTGGTGTGATGTGTGGCCTACGAGCAACCTTTATACCAGTGAGCCAGGTGGCGCAGTGGTTAGCACACTGGACTCCCATTCGGGAGGACGACGGTTCAATCCTGCGTCCGGCCATCCTTATTTAGGTTTTCCGTGATATCCCTAAATCGCTCCAGGCAAATGCCGGGATGTTTCCTTCGAAAGGGCACGGCCGACTTCCTTCCCTAATCCGATGAGACTGATGACCTCGCTGTTTGGTCTCCTCCCCCAAACAACCCTACCCAACTCAACCGCTCGACCACGAATCAACGTTTTCTCACCTCCCGCCTAACTGTCATAATACTTGCAGTGAATTCTGAGGCAGTTTGGAATTCCTGTGTGATGTTCTGGATAGATGTCTGCCTATTACACGTTATGACCCTATTCAACTGTCGGCGGTCTCTGTCAGTCAACAGACGAGGTCCGCCTGTACGTTTTTGTGCTGTATGTGTCCCTTCGCGTTTTCACTTCACTATCACGCCGGAAACAGTGGACCTAGGAATGTTTAGGAACGTGGAAATTTCGCGTACAGACGTATGACACAAGTGACACAGAATGAACTGACTACGTTCAAAGTCCGTGAGTTCTGCGGAGTGCCCCATTCTGCTCTATAACAATGTCTGATGACTATTAAGGTAGCTGATATGGAGAACCTGGCAGTAGGTTCAAATGGCTCTGGCTCTGAGCACTATGGGATTTAACAACTGAGGTCCCCTAGACTTAGAACTACTTAAACCCAACTAACCTAAGGACATCACACACATCCATGCCCGAAGCAGGATTCGAACCTGCGACCGGAGCAGCAGTGCGGTTCCGGACTGGAGGGCCTAGAACCGCTCGGCCACATGGCTGAGAGTAACGGTACATGCGAAAGTTATTTTCGGTTTTAAGTGTTGCGCACCAGTGTAGTAATACGTTGCACTTTAGTGAGGACGCTGTTTTTCAAGACGACAATACAAAAATTCGTATGTATAGCCCCAATCATGTTCTGTCTAACTAAGATTCCAGTAACCTAAAGTGTTTAAGAAAAGACGTATTTTGGAACCCCCGAGAGTTGCTGATCAAACAAACCTTTGTTAACAACAGGTTTTCATCATCTGATTACTGTCCGGCATAACGGACTTATTTACAACAGGCTTATGGCAATATCATTCTGTGGAAGCAAGTGAAATAAAAAGTGAAACGATCCTACGTCAGCGCTATCTATAGCAAAATGTATATTACGTCACTGTATACGTAATTGTATGCGTCACTATTGACGGGAGTGATGCAGAGTGGTCATTAATTTTATTTTTATTGACGCCACAGTTAGGCGTACACTCTGTGTTCAATAATTTTATGATAGCTTTGTTGACCAACTGATCTATACCAGTAGTCTATGGAGGTTTATTTGTACTGTAGTCTTCTTGTGAAAACCAATTTATTTGCCAAATCGCTCTGTTAACACAATTACAATTGATGTTCAGAAGAAGACTACAGTGCAAATTTACAGATCGCCTCCTGCACTGAATAATCCTGTCAGGCAACCTGAATATTTACTTTATCAGCAGCCCTTGGTAGTTTTGAAATATGACCTTTTGTTCAAATACTTTCTTACTGTGAGAAACCAGCAGCATAAAATAAATTATTTATCTTGTCTATATGACCTTTATGGGCTTGTGTATCATAGCTTAGGGAAGAAAATTCGACCACATTTCTTCCTCATATCCAATGGAATTGTGCTGCATGCCTTGACGAACATCTTTAACAAATTAAAATCTGAATGGATGCATTCCCTGGCGAACCGCAAGAACACCGCTGAAATGTCGTACAGTGAATCACGTAGCACCGGCGTCTTCATAACGAACGGCTACGGTCCACAATCATCTTTGTAGTTTAATCTTGTGAACACGCATATATTCTTCTAATTGTGGCATCGCTTGATGGAAGGTACTTGGTATGAGAAGGTGGTAAGCGTTTTCCATGAAGCCATTGTTTCACTTGAATTAGTCGTAGCTTCTGAGGTACAGAAATATTTCCACTGTTGAGGATGGCAACTTTCCAGGAGTTGCTCTCACAAGCGCCTCTTTCTGGACAAGGAGCTGGTGTCAGCTCGTAAACTTCCACGTCGTTTCTTTTCGCCTGGTACCAAAGCAAAAATCCTGAGAGGACACTGTACTAGAAGGATGCTACAGATTCGACATTTTTGTCTGGAAATAAAGAGCTTCGGAGCACTCTTTGTCTTTCTGTTCTATTCAGAGCCACTCATTGAGAAGACATTTCTATAATTCTTTCCACATTCCTCCGAACTTTTAAAGCACTTTTCTCTTCGTGCTGATGCAGTAAACATACAGCTTTACTACGTGCTACACACACACACACACACACACACACACACACACACACACACACATACTCACCCGCGCGCGCGCGCGTACGCACACCTAACCCAACGCCCTCAAAACAAGACGTCATTGAACGTAAGACCGTATTCTCAATGATCTTGTTTTACTATAAATAATGTTGTTTAGACAGAATCTTAGTATGTAATATTCGTTTATATCGTTTAGGACTTATATCTGTATTGAACTATTAATAGCCGGCCGGAGTGGCCGAGCGGTTCTAGGCGCTACAGTCTGGAACCGCGCGACCGCTACGGTCGCAGGTTCGAATCCTGCCTCGGGCATGGATGTGTGTGATGTTCTTAGGTTAGTTAGGTTTAAGTAGTTCTAAGTTCTAGGGGACTGATGACCTCAGAAGTTAAGTCCCATAGTGCTCAGAGCAATTTGAACCATTTGAACTATTAATAACATCCCTGTTTTTAATTTCCTGCAACAGAAGTGTAATTAATATTATTTCACATGACCAATCGCAAGACCATTGAGCATCCGCAGTTTTTAAAAAAAACCTTTATGCCTTGTGGAATATCCAGCAATAGAAAATCAGTTCGTTCCAAATTGGAATATTTATCTTCTTTATTAAAATGTAGCGTGTTATGTACACGCTTCAATAAATTACAGATAGACGTTTAGCATTAATTAGAAAACAGTAATAGCAACAGAACAGTGCAGCACCTCACACATGACAAACATCACGAATAAATGGTATGATACAGGAAACACGCACTTGGAAACGGGAATAATTTCCGTAATGCGTCGTAAGAAACATAGATAAAAGGAAAATCGTGACTGGTGGCAAAACAGATTATTTTATACACAAACGCATTGGTTTACAGTTTCGTCGTGTCACTAGTCATGTATAATGGACGAAAGAAAATTAGCTATTTCGGCCTGTACGCTTTTGTGCTTTACGTGTCCCTTCACGTTTCCACTTCACTATAACATCGGAAACAGTGGACCTAGGGATGTTTAGGGTTGTGGAAACATCGCGAACAGACGTATGACACAAGTGACACCGAATCACCTGACCATGTTCAAAGTCCGTGAGTTCCGCGGAGCGCCCTATTCTGCTCTCTCATGATTTCTAACGGTCGCTGATACGGAGTACCTGGCAGTAGGTGGCAGCACAATGCACCTGATATGAAAAACGTATGCTTTTGGGGGTGTATCGATACTTGTGATCACACAGTGTACATTCTGCTGTCAGCACGAGACTACGCTTGATTATGCCGATGATGAAATAAGATGACAGTCCACAACTCTTTCATTTTTTATTCAGTAATAAATTTGTGTTAGTGATACTACGCAATATCCGTATCTAAATGAGTGTCTGTTCGGAACGTAACCCTCCTTCTCTGCCGAAGACCAACTCCTTAACGTTGTCCACCGTCTCTCCCTCCAGCTTAACTCCCGTCGCTTCGCCATTTTTGTTTCGCTCGACCTCCAAAATGCCTACGACCGCGTCTGGCATCCCGGTCTCCTTTTTAAACTCCAAACCTACGCCCTGCCTATCAATTTAGTCCGTCTGGTCGCTTCCTTCCTCTCACGCCTTCCTTCCTATGTCACCATCCACAACACCAACTCCCGTATCTTTTATCCCACTGCTGGCGTCCTCCAGGGCTCCTTCCTCTCCCCTCTATCTCCTGTACACCATCGATATGCCTAAGCGACTCCCCCCCCAGTTCATCTTCTCCATACGCTGATGACACTGCATTCCTGGCTCTCTACTCTCTACCCTACCCTTCAAAGGTCCCAACGCACCCTCCAAACCCACCATGACCAGTTCACCAGTTCGTGCAACCAGTGGCTCCTTCGTCTTAACTCCTCCAAAACCCAGGCAATCATCATAGGCCGCACCACCTGCTTCTTCCATCTCCATGATTTCTGCCTCACCATTTATGGTCATCCCATCCAGCTCACCCCCACACTGAGGTACCTTGGCCTCAGCCTCGACTGTCATCTCACATGGGCCCCTCACCTCCTGACAATCCAGCAGAAAGCCAATTCCTGCCTCTGCCTTCTGAAACTCCTGTCTGGCTGGACATGGGGATTGCATCCTTCCACCATCCTCCACACCTACAAACCCCTCATCCGTCCTATCCCCTGTTATGCCAGCCTAGCCTGGATCGCTGCCTCCACCCACTTTTACAAGGCCCTCCAAATCCTCAAACACCATGTGCTCCACCTTGCCTTCCATATCTGTCTTCCTTCACCCACACGGCTCCTGTATCACCTCATTCCCTTCCCCCACCTCCTCCTTTTCCTCCAACATCTCTGCATCCTTTAACCTGCCCACCAGCTTCATCCCCCCACATCCTGGTTTCCTCTTTCCTCTCCACCCTCCGCCCATTGCCACGCCTCTATCATTGTATCCCTCCCTCTCTCCACCTCCTCACCCTCCATCATCAGGGCAATTTCCAGCACCTCCCCCTCCCGGATGTTGAACTTCACCATGACATCTACCCGTTCTTCTAACTGTAACCTGGCCTTGTTCCCTTCCCAAGGCCCCCTTTTTCCTCTTCCCTCCTTCTCCCAGAGCGGATTTCCCTCCTTCCCCCTGAGTTCCTGCACCCCCTCCTTGGTTGTTTCTCTCTCCCGCCCTTCCTTCTCCAGCCCTCCTTCGACACGCCCTCCACCTCATCCCCCTTTCTCTCCCTCCTCCTCCCTTCTTTTCCCCTTTCCCTTGTAAACCTCCCCCCCTCTCTGCCCTAGCAGGTCCTCCCAGGTTTTTATCCGTTATCTGTGTGCTGCGTCAGTGTTGGTTTCGGTACTGTTACACAGTGTCATCTAATGATGTGGTTTTAACTGTGGGCTCGACCTGTTTTTCTTTGGTGACTGTTCGTTGCCACGCCGTCCGTCAAGTGGCTGTTTTAATCGTTCTACGAATTTTTATGCTCCGTCCGTACTTTGCCTGGTGCCTCTTAATGTAGCGAGTGCTTTTCTCTTGTAACTTTTTAAAGAAAATTTTACCTTCGATTTACAGTCACCGCTTTGAATGTTTTATTTTCTTCTATTCCGCCTTTTTTGTTTCTATTTTCCGCCTTGTTATCTTCTTCATATTGGTTTTAAATGTCTTTCTGTCTATTTATGTCTCTCGGCTGAGGAGCGGCGCTTATCGTGCTGCCAGCCCGCCCCTGATGGGGAATGGAAATGACAATAAAGGGGAAAAAATATTCGGAACGTATAATCTCATCATGTAATGGCGCGATTTACAAGCGGTTTCTTGCAAAATCATCGCCAATGTCTGGAGAAGGTTTGTAGGTACATTGCTTTTCCAGCAACAAGCTACAAGCTTTCCGTTAAAACTGACTGCGACAAAGACAACACTGCACTTCCCGATGTTACAAAAGCCATCAGTGGCTTTGTGAACGTGCTTTTTTGGTAACAAAGATTACCGATTATCAATAGAATCAGATACACTATCCGTGAACAAACTACGGACGAGTCTGTGTTCTACAGTCCATTGGGGGCGTCTTGAATGCGGACGGCATTTTAAATTATCCAATTGCGCTTTTGATTTAGTTGGCTCCCTGTGGTGTCCTGACGCATACGTTGTCAGTCAAAATCGGAACATCAATAATTCATCTGCGCAAGATTAATCCACCTCGACTGTGCAGTGGAACCAGGCTAACCGTCAAAAACGCTATGCCAAGCGTCATTGAGACGTCAGTTCTGAAGATGTGGTCATTCTGCGTATTCCTGTCATTCCCACCGACATGCCATTTCATTTCAAATGACTGCAGTTCATCATTTGACTAACATTCTCAATTACCACCAACAAAGCCCAAGGTCAGTCACTTCAAGGGCGTGGATTAAATTTGGAAAATCCATGATTTTCCCGTGGTCTGTTGTATGTTGGATGCTCACAAGTGGAACAGCAGAAAGTATTGCCTTTGAAAAAGACGAAAAAAAAAACACTTAAATAAATTTATTCACGTATAACGCAGTGACGATGAAATCATTCAGTTATTTATTTTCTACATTTGTAAGTTCCGCTTTGATGATATGTATCTACTTCCAATAAACTACGAAAGAACTGAAAGAGGCTTTGCAACGCATGCCAGAATTTGCTAGTACCTCACAAAAAAGTAGAACATATCAAAGAAAATGATCACAGTTATAAAACTTGGAAATGGGCATGACAGCTGCCATGGTCCAGTTCGTTGCAAACATCCTAATATCCGCCTGGATATATTTAAGAAGAGAACGCCAAATAAATGTCAGTATGTCTGGGTCTGGCTAAACAAACCAGCTGACATTAACAGCTTTCATACTTTCTAGTAGAGTTTAGCAACATAAAGAGTTATAGCAAGACATTCAGCAAGCAGACCTGAATATGTGTGTGTGTGTGTGTGTGTGTGTGTGTGTGTGTGTGTGTGTGGATAGGATTGTCTAGCATTCCACTCATTTTTATGAGTCACATTCCCATAACAACGAAGTGGACTTAAGTGTCACAGCACAGGAAAATTTTCAATATGTATTGCCACCAAGAGTCTTCAATTTTTGTACAAATGTACTGAAAATCTGTGTTGCTGTGCTATAAATTGGCTAACGTGTAGTCCCATAGAACCAGACTCCACTGTCTCTCCACCTCAAACAGCCGGCATCCGTAGCTGAGGTTACCTTCACGCCATCCTGCCCCCCCCCCCCCCAACCAGAAAAAATCATTTTTTTCTATCATGTAACATGTATGACGACATCCACAAGGGGCAGATAACTACTGACAAGGGAACCTCCTCATAGCACCCCCCTCAGATTTAGTTATAAGTTGGTACAGTGGATAGGCCTTGAAAAACTGAACACAGATCAATCGAGAAAACAGGAAGAAGTTGTGTGGAACTATGAAAAAAATTAGTAAAATATACAAACTGAGTAGTCCATGCGCAGATAAGCAGAGAATCCATCTCTTTCTTGTTTTTCCACATCATAAGGTTAAGTTCCTTTTACACTGCTGGCCATTAAAATTGCTACACCACGAAGATGACGTGCTACAGACGCGAAATGTAACCGATAGTTAGAAGATGCTGTGATATGCAAATGATTAGCTTTTCAGAGCATTCACTCAAGGTTGGTGCCGGTGGCGACACCTACAACGTGTTGACATGAGGAAAGTTTCCAACCGATTTCTCATAAACAAAGAGCAGTTGACCGGCGTTGCCTGGTGAAACGTTGTTGTGATGTCTCGTGTAAGGAGGAGACATGCGTACCATCACGTTCCCGACTTTGATAAAGGTCGGATTGCAGCCTATCGCGATTGCGGTTTATCGTATCGCGACACTGTTGCTCTCGTTGGTAGAGATTCAATGACTGCTTGCAGAATATGGAGGCGGTGGTTCAGGAGGGTAATACGGAACGCCGTGCTGGATCCCAACGGGCTCGTATCACTAGCAGTCGAGATGACGACCATATTATACGTATGGCTGTAACGGATCGTGCTGCCGCGTCTCGATCCCTGAGTCAACAGATGGCGACGTTTGCTAGACAACAACCATCTACACGAACAAAAAAAAAAAAAAAATGGCTCTGAGCACTATGCGAGTTAACTTCTGAGGTCATCAGTCGCCTAGAACTTAGAACTAATTAAACCTAACTAACGTAAGGACATCACACACATCCACGCCCGAGGCAGGATTCGAACCTGCGACCGTAGCGGTCGCTCGGCGCCAGACTAGCGCCTAGAACCGCTCGACCACTCGGGCCGGCTCTACACGAACAATTCCACGAGGTTTGCAGCAGCATGGACTATCATCTCGGAGACAATGGTTGCGGTTACCCTTGACTCTGCATCACAGACAGAAGCGCTGCGATGGTGTACTCGACGACGAACCTGGGTGCACGAATCGCAAAACGTCATTTTTTCGGATGAATCCAGGTTCTGTTTACAGCATCATGATGGTCACATCCGCGTTTGGCGACATCGCGGTGAACGCACATAGGAAGCGTGTACTCGTCATCGCCATACTGGCGTTATCACCCGGCGTGATGGTATGGGCTGCCATTGGTTACACGTCTCGGCCACCTCTTGTTTGCATTGACGGCACTTTGAACAGTGGACGTTACATTTCAGATGTGTTACGACTCGTATCTCTAACCTTCATTCGATCCCTGCGAAACCCTACATTTGAGAAGGATAATGCACGACCGCATGTTGCAGGTCCTGTACGGGCTTTTCTCGATACAGAAAATGTTCGACTGCTGCCCTGGCCAGCACATTCTCCAGATCTCTCACCAGTTGAAAACGTCTGGTCAATGGTGGCCGAGCAACTGGCTCCTCACAATACGCCAGTCACTACTGTTGATGAACTGTGGTATCGTGTTGAAGCTGCATGGGCAGCTGTACGTGTACACGCCATCCAAGCTCTGTTTGACTCAATGCCCAGGCGTATCAAGGCCGTTATTACGGCCAGAGATGGTTGTTCTGCGTACTGATTTCTCAGGATGTATGCATCCAAATTGCGTGAAAATGTAATCACGTGTCAGTTCTAGTATAATATATTTGTCCAATGAATACCCGCTTATTATCTACATTTCTTCTTGGTGTAACAATTTTAATGGCTAGTAGTGAATTGCCAAATTGGTATGCGATCTCTTAGATGAGACGTCACAGAACGGTAAACTTAGAGACAAGATTTTGTAACAAGGAAAGAGCTTGTACCATACGAGGCAAGTAATTGCAAGCATGAGGTGGAAAGCTCCATCCCTCCCCTTTCTCTTTCAAAAAAAAAAAAAAAAAAAAAAAACAAAAAAAACCGATAATTCATGTTTGTCTAATGGCGCCAGTCTTGGAGGTTGCAATCCCTACTGCATTTCGTTGCCTTGCATTGCATTGCATTGCATTGCCATCAGTATGTAGACAGCAGGGCGTAGGAGAAGTTGCGGCTGGCCCGGGAGACTTCGCCCTTGCTCAACCCAGCAGTACCACTCCTCGATGGGACTGACACTCTTTATGACGACCTAAGCTATGACAACGGCACCGAGCATTGCACGATGCCCAAACCTGACAACCACCCTACACTTGCATGATCCGTCGTACATGGCAAGAAAATCGCTACTGCTCTTACTACTCGACCACACTATCGTAGAGGGTTCTCTCTCTCTCTCCCTGTCTCTCTCTCTTGGCGCTTGCCTTGGTACTTTTCCCTCCTTTGTCCTTGACACCGCTACCCTCCGTACGCTTATCGTCCATTATCTATCTCCTCGATGCGACCATGTTAGTGGATAATCCTACCCAGACCCACGGATAACATCACGGCCCCACATCCCTTGATGTCCTGGAATAGTAACTAACAAATACGGATGTGCCAGTTGGTGTTTTGAGATGGTCGGTGGGCGTGGAGGGGCTCGCCCGTTTCTTAGTGGCGGAGTACAGTTTTTAAACACCAGACCTTACTCCATTGTCCTGAGCCCATATATATATGGAAATGGAAAAAAGAACACATTGACACCGGTGTGTCAGACCCACCATACTTGCTCCGGACACTGCGAGAGGGCTGTACAAGCAATGATCACACGCACGGCACAGCGGACACACCAGGAACCGCGGTGTTGGCCGTCGAATGGCGCTAGCTGCGCAGCATTTGTGCACCGCCGCCGTCAGTGTCAGTCAGTTTGCCGTGGCATACGGAGCTCCATCGCAGTCTTTAACACTGGTAGCATGCCGCGACAGCGTGGACGTGAACCGTATGTGCAGTTGACGGACTTTGGGCGAGGGCGTATAGTGGGCATGCGGGAGGCCGGGTGGACGTACCGCCGAATTGCTCAACACGTGGGGCGTGAGGTCTCCACAGTACATCGATGTTGTCGCCAGTGGTCGGCGGAAGGTGCACGTGCCCGTCGACCTGGGACCGGACCGCAGCGACGCACGGATGCACGCCAAGACCGTAGGATCCTACGCAGTGCCGTAGGGGACCGCACCGCCACTTCCCAGCAAATTAGGGACACTGTTGCTCCTGGGGTATCGGCGAGGACCATTCGCAACCGTCTCCATGAAGCTGGGCTACGGTCCCGCACTCCGTTAGGCCGTCTTCCGCTCACGCCCCAACATCGTGCAGCCCGCCTCCAGTGGTGTCGCGACAGGCGTGAATGGAGGGACGAATGGAGACGTGTCGTCTTCAGCGATGAGAGTCGCTTCTGCCTTAGTGCCAATGATGGTCATATGCGTGTTTGGCGCCGTGCAGGTGAGCGCCACAATCAGGACTGCATACGACCGAGGCACACAGGGCCAACACCCGGCATCATGGTGTGGGGAGCGATCTCCTACACTGGCCGTACACCACTGGTGATCGTCGAGGGGACACTGAATAGTGCACGGTACATCCAAACCGTCATCGAACCCATCGTTCTACCATTCCTAGACGGGCATGGGAACTTGCTGTTCCAACAGGACAATGCACGTCCGCATGTATCCCGTGCCACCCAACGTGCTCTAGAAGGTGTAAGTCAACTACCCTGGCCAGCAAGATCTCCGGATCTGTCCCCCATTGAGCATGTTTGGGACTGGATGAAGCGTCGTCTCACGCGGCCTGCACGTACAGCACGAACGCTGGTCCAACTGAGGCGCCAGGTGGAAATGGCATGGCAAGCCGTTCCACAGGACTACATCCAGCATCTCTACGATCGTCTCCATGGGAGAATAGCAGCCTGCATTGCTGCGAAAGGTGGATATACACTGTACTAGTGCCGACATTGTGCATGCTCTGTTGCCTGTCTCTATGTGCCTGTGGTTCTGTCAGTGTGATCATGTGATGTATCTGACCCCAGGAATGTGTCAATAAAGTTTCCCCTTCCTGGGACAATGAATTCACGGTGTTCTTATTTCAATTTCCAGGAGTGTATATATAAACTACTGTAGGTTAATGCAGACTGTCAGAGGTAAGCGTAGACTACGATAATTATCCTAGTATACTTGGTCAGTTAATATCGTAACCGCGTTACTTGTACGTTAGGTGTGTAGCATACCTACCTCATTTCGATAGCTTTTTTTGCATATCCAATGCCTTAGTAGTTTCCCCTATTAACTGGAAGTAGTGAACCATTTAAAAACTGAGTGAGGATGTATAAAGGGCTGCATAATCTACGGAACACTTATGTTCTACATAGTTATCCTCCTGCCTGTTACTTATTTAATAAACAGTATTTATAGCAAAACTGAAATTGTCAATGTTCGTTTAAGATTTTATTTGAAAATTGTTGATTTGAAGCGTGATATAGAGGGATGTTGTAGAAAAAAATTAAAAAAGCAATACAGACTTTTCAAATAGCGCTAGAAAACGCGATTTCGTAAGAAATGTAAAATTTAAAAAAAACGCAAAAGAAAAACGTATCAAACGTCGCTTCAATATTTGGTCGAACTTGTATTAAACATGTTTCTGTTATTCATAAATAACTTCCGCACTTATCAATAATAGCAGCAAACTCTTACCTTTGATAATGATGAACATCAAATCGAGTAAAACACAACAACAATAATTATAGAGATCTTTTATGTTTACGCATCTAAACTGTACTTCCGTCAAAAGTAATCGATACGGTTATGCCGGCCACTGGTGGACGAGCGGTTCTAGGCGCTTCAGTCTGGAACCGCGCTACCGCTACGGTCGCAGGTTCGAATCCTGCCTCGGGCATGGATGTGTGTGTTGTCCCTATGTTAGTTAGGTTTAAGTAGTTCTAAGTTCTAGGGGACTGATGACCTGAGATGTTAAGTCCCATAGTGCTCAGAGCCATTTGATATGGTTACACAAAAGCGCAAAAGCTATGTGATCAGCTCGACTAACAATGAGCGATATGCGCTTCTAATTCTTTTAAAAAACGAAGTCGTCGGCTCCCAGTTCCTCTCGCATACACTCATTTATGTTTTTCTCTTACCAATTGTTGTTGTTGTGGTCTTCAGTCCCGAGACTGGTTTGATGCAGCTCTCCAGCTACTCTATCCTGTGCAAGCTTCTTCATCTCCCAGTACCTGCTGCAACCTACATCCTTCTGAATATGTTTAGTGTATTCATCTCTTGGTCTCCCTCTTCGATTTGTACCCTCCACGCTGCCCTCCAATACTAAATTGGTGATCCCTTGATGCCTCAGAACATGTCCTACCAACCGATCCCTTCTTCTGGTCAAGTTGTGCCACAAACTTCTCTTCTCCCCAATCCTATTCAATACCTCCTCATTAGTTACGTGATCTACCCACCTTATCTTCAGCATTCTTCTGTAGCACCACATTTCAAAAGCTTCTATTCTCTTCTTGTCCATACTAGTTATCGTCCATGTTTCACTTCCATACATGGCTACACTCCATACAAATACTTTCAGAAACGACTTCCTGACACTTAAATCTATACTCGATGTTAACAAATTTCTCTTCTTGAGAAACGCTTTCCTTGCCATTGCCAGTCTACATTTTATATCCTCTCTACTACGACCATCATCAGTTATTTTACTCCCTCAATAGCAAAACTCCTTTACTACTTTAAGTGTCTCATTTCCTAATCTAATTCCCTCAGCATCACCCGATTTAATTTGACTACATTCCATTATCCTCGTTTTGGTTTTGTTGATGTTCATCTTATATCCTCCTTTCAAGACACTGTCCATTCCATTCAACTGCCCTTCCAAGTCCTTTGCTGTCTCTGACAGAATTACAATGTCATCGGCGAACCTCAAAGTTTTTACTTCTTCTCCATGAATTTTAATACCTACTCCGAATTTTTCTTTTGTTTCCTTTACTGCTTGCTCAATATACAGATTGAATAACATCGGGGAGAGGCTACAACCCTGTCTCACTCCCTTCCCAACAACTGCTTCCCTTTCATGCCCCTTGACTCTTATAACTGCCATCTGGTTTCTGTACAAATTGTAAATAGCCTTTCGCTCCCTGTATTTTACCCCTGCCACCTTTAGAATGTGAAAGAGAGTATTCCAGTCAACATTGTCAAAAGCTTTCTCTAAGTCTACAAATGCTAGAAACGTAGGTTTGCCTTTTCTTAATCTTTCTTCTAAGATAAGTCGTAAGGTTAGTATTGCCTCACGTGTACCTTACTAGAGGTAATCCTACCATTTACTACGTCATTTGTGTACAGTCCGAAAACTACCGCAGAGCGCGGGTCTACCTGCGTCAAACTGGATATAATTTCACAGTGTCTGTGAATTGGTCAGAACATGCGGCACTGATGGTGACCCTTTTGTAGGACGGGGTAGACGAAGCTCAGTGGGAACATTGGTGTTATTCAAGAGGAATAGGCTGTATGCCAACAGTGGTTCTCTCTCTCTCCCTCTCTCTCTCTCTCTCTCTCTCTCTCTCTCTCTCTCTCTCTCTCCGTCCTTCTCTCCCACTCCCCCTTCTCTCCCTCCACCCCTCCTCCCAATCGCCGTCAACAACTGAAACACGATACTAAAGTAGTTTTTTTATGCGCGCGTCTACAGCTGCTATAAATTTCTTGAACGAAAACTTTTCTTGTGTTCAGCTATTCTTTTTATTTTAACTGGCGACCCGCACGACAGAAACTATTCACGGTCGAACGACTTGTCTGGCCTAGCGGTAGTTCTGTTCATAACCCTTACACGTTAACGCTATATCAACATTCTGTTCTCATCAGCTTAATACCTGATAGGCGCTGCATCACAGGTCGTTCAGAATGTCGGCGGTAGCTCGCGCAGGCATCTCAGCAGTGGTGCCTCGCACAGACTTGAAGCTGCAGTCGGGTAGCCTTACGGTATTCAAGAAGTTCTGTCGTTCACAAGCAGATGGCAGTGGCATCATTTCACAGCACCTGGGGACTCAACTTCGCCATAGTTCAGCCAACTTAACCGAAATATTTATAAATCATATGTTGTGACTTGGCAAGACAGCCAAGCCACTATGAGGTAGCCGAAAGGCACGCGTTTAAGCTCACGCAGGCTGGCGTGAGGTCTGGGACAGATAAAGGAGTTGAGTCTAGTAAAAAAATTACGTAGCTTCTGGAATACTTAACTTTAATCCATAGTTGGTGAACATCGGTCTGACGGTACATGCATCACAAGATAAATAGCTATTGATAATGGCGCCTTGCTAGGTCGTAGCAAATGACGTAGTTGAAGGCTATGCTAACTATCGTCTCGGCAAATGAGAGCGTAATTTGTCAGTGAACCATCGCTAGCAAAGTCGGCTGTACTACTGTGGCGAGTGCTAGGAAGTCTCTCTAGACCTGCCGTGTGGTGGCGCTCGGTCTGCAATCACTGACAGTGGCGGCACGCGGGTCCGACGTATACTACCGGACCGCGGCCGATTTAAAGGCTACCACCTAGTAAGTGTGGTGTCTGGCGGTGACACCACATCATATACACAAACCTTCCCCGTGAATCAGTCTATATAAGCGAAAACCGTTTCAGAATCCATACATTAGTTCCTGAGATCAGCTTGCATATACGTACAGAAACTGCGGTAAGCGACTTTAAATTATGTGTAGGTAGATGAGTAAGCAGAAGACAAACAATATTAACGATAAGCTTATTTCGCTGGCTTCGGTACCATGCAACTAATGCACACGAATGAAAAGTCATACTTAACAGCACTTTGTGATCCGTAAGGCTTGTTTTGAAAGGACAACAAGAATTCAGTACAGCTGTGTCAGTTATCATCTGCAGAATGAAGAAAGTGCAACCCATGTATTACGCATGGAATTGTACACCTGTAACCCCGGTGGCGCACCTACCATGGTTGTGTAGCATTTTCATTACGGACGCCATTTGATACTGTCCTTTCTGCAGTGCCATGTAGATCATAATGTGCTGGAAGCATGACATATTTTCTGGTGTGCTGTAGATTCATAGTATCCAAGCGCTGGTAATGAAATGAGGTGTTGATATCAATTCATAATGATAACAGCCACACACAGGAAAGGGTACTAAAACCATTCGCACTCATCACAGATCTCTTGTAGTTATGAGATATACCTGACACACAGATCTCGCAATTCACAAAGGAAAGGTGTCATTGTGAACAGCGAGAGAGATCCTTCCAATTAGGTGACTGAACCTACAATGTCAAAACCCATTCCGCATTCAAAAGGGGAACGCTTTATTTTGTGCAATGAACATATTTTCCCAAAGTCAGTAGTCACCGCAGAATGCTATCCAATAAGAAATCAGTGAATGAGAATATGCAAAATACACTGTAGAGTCAAGAAACTGGTACACCTGTCTAATACCGTGTAGGACCGCAATACGACATGGCATGGACTCGACTAATGTCTGATGTAGAGCTGGAGGGAATGGACACCATGAATCCTGCAGGGCTATCAATAAATCCATAAGAGTGTGAGGGGGTTGAGATCTCTTCTGAACAGCACGTTGCAAGGCATCCCAGATATGCTCAATAATGTTCACCTCTGGGGAGTTTGGTGGCCAGCGGAAGCGTTTATAATCGGAAGAGCGTTCCTGGAACCACTCCGTAACAATTCTGGACGTGTGGGATGTCGCATTGTCCAGCTGCAATTGCCTAAGTCCCTCGGAATGCACAATGGACACGGATGGATGCACGTGATCAGACAGAATGGTTATGTACGTGTTACCTTTCAGTCGTATCTAGACGTATCAGGGGTCCCAATCACTCCAACTGCACACGCCCCACCCCATTATAGAGTCTCCACCAGCTTGAACAGTCCCCTGCTGACATGCAGGGTCCATGGATTCATGAGGTTGTCGCTGTACCCTTATACGTCCATCTGTTCGATACACTTTGACCAGGCGACATATTACCGTCATCAACAGTCCAATGTTGGTGTTGAAGGGCCGAGACGAGGCGTAAAGCTTTGTCTCGTGCCGTCATCAAGGGTACACGAGTGGACCTTCGGCTCCGAAAGCCCATATCGATGATGTTTCGTTGAATGGCTCGCAAGCTGACACTTGTTGATGGTCCATCACTGAAATCTGCAGAAATTTGCGGAAGGGTTGCACTTATGTCACGTTGAACGATTCTCTTCAGTTGTCGTTGGTCCCGTTCTTGCAGGATCTTTTTCCGGTCGCAGCGATGTCGGAGATCTGATGTTTTACCGGATTCCTGAGATTCACGGTACACTCCTGAAATAGCCGTACGGGAAAATCCCCCCTTCATCGCTACCTCGGAGATGCTGTGCCCCATCATTCGTTTGCCGACTATAACACCACGTTGAAACTCACTTAAATCGTGATAACATGCCATTGTAGCAGCAGTAATCGAACTAACAACTACGACAGACACTTGTTATCTTATAAAAGGTATTGCCGACAGCAGCGTCGTATTCTGCCTGTTTACATATCTCTGTATTTGAATACGCGTGCCTATATCAGTTTCTTTCTTCAGTGTATGTTAACTTACTGACTTCTATAACCCTGAAGTTGCAAATTATTCTTATGGCAAAAGCAGCTGAACCTAAACGCTTTACCGGATCTGTTGTAAGGTTTCTCCAGTTTGTGTTTTCATCAGTGTGCGCACCAAGCAACTTACAATTGTCTCTCGTGATTGTTTCTTGTTGGTATACAACGGTGTTGTTTTTATGTTTAACCTTGTGACTGTACCGCTTGTTTCTGCCAGACTAAATGACATGAAACAATATATGCTGCTACTATTGCTTTATGGATTTGTGAGCTGCCGTCTGTTATTATTAATAGCTCGCAATACCGCGAACACTGGGTATCCATTTTGACAGTGTTCTGTTGTAAACGGAAACAAAATATGAACTGTGTTTGTAGTGTAATATTGAAAAAAAATTTATGTCCATATATTGGCGAAAACACCTTTGAAATCATGCAACACTCGTACAAAAAAATATGCATAATGTATAGACTCGTAAGTACAGCACCCAAAGCCGGCCGCTGTGACCAAGCGGTTCTAGGCGCTTCAGTCTGGAACCTCGAGACCGCTACGGTCGCAGGTTCGAATGCTACCTCGGGCTTGGATGTGTGTGATGTCTTTAGGTTAGTTAGGTTTAATTAGTTCTAAGTTCTAGGGGACTGATGACCTCAGATGTTACGTCCCATAGTGCTCAGAGCCATTTGAACCATTTGAACGGCACCCAGATTAAAAAAAAAAAAAAAAAAAAAAAAACAAAAACAAAAAAAAAAAAAGGTTCAAATGGCTCTGAGCACTATGGGACTTAACATGTGAGGTCATCAGTCTCCTAGAACTTAGAACTACTTAAACCTAACTAATGTAAGGACATCACAACATCCATGACCGAGGCAGGATTCGTACCTGCGACCGTAGCGGTTGCGCGGTTCCAGACTGTAGCGCCTAGAACCGCTCGGCCACCCCGGCCGGAACCAAAATTAAGAAAAATAGTATTCTTGTACGTCGGTCGCAGCAGTTCGCGTGTCTAAAACGCGATAGTGTAAATGTCTCTATGGCAACTCTTCTTCGTAGCTCTGTAGACAGCTATCCTAGAGCCGTTTGTGTTTCGCATTTGAAATCTGTCGAAAGCACTGCCAGATGTCAGGGATTTCCGCAGGCTGTCTCGACTGTAGGAGAGACTTACTAGTAAAGAATAAATGTATTAAAATTTCATGCATAATGTGGCATTTTTCACGCATGTCGGTGTTTATGACGTTATATCTCTTGAACTATGTGTCGAAGAATGATACATTTATGTAGATACAGCGTAAATGACGTGCACTTAAGTGGTGTTTATGAAATGAGTGGAGCCCTGAACTATATCATGATGGCGAAACGAGCCACACGGAAATGGAAATGATCTGACATTAAAATTAAAGTAACAGTTTTTGTCGCCACCAGCTCTAGCCACACGACAAACATGAGGCTCAACTAAGTTGGAAAATTAATTAATTTATTCATAAGAATAAAGTCATAGAAGAACATTCATTGTAATGTCATTCCTAAAAAATGGGATGTAATTATTAATATGATCCACGAATTGTTCAAATGAATCAAATATTGAAATAAGGTAAAAAGTGTGTGACCACTGTGAATAAGACCAGCTTGCAGGAACATTCCTGAAAACAAGATCTAGTCTAAAGAATTTGTTTTAAATAAAAAGGGAACACTAATTATTGGACGTGTGCGCATGGAAACGCTATGGATGGGCTAGCAAGGAAATACAAGGTGAATGGCTTAGGTAGCGGTATCGTAACATCGGTACACTGGATAAGACTTGAAGAAAAATTATTTATTTCTTAAGACATTGATGTAAGTCATCTATATAACTGCTGTTGACTGGTAACTATGTACGATTGCTTGTGAAAACTATACGATTCACAACAATATATCTCATAATTTAGAATCGCGGTCGAAATTAGAGGGGGACGGGAAAGGTTTAATACTCGCATTCCGACCCACATTCACGAAAGAACAGCAAGGACGGCACCAACACCAACATGCAACGAAGATAGGAGGTTTGTTCCGCTCTGTTGAGAAACGATTAAATAAAAGAGTAAATCTGAGTACCACGGTTGCATTTAAATTTGAACCTCAGTTTGGAGAAACTGCCTCAGCGAGGGCCACACATAAACGCTAACGCGCTTAACATGAGGTCACAAATCACAAATACAATTGAATAATCCGGACAGGACGTATTTAATATTCCAAAATCAGAGCAATAAGTAAACTCTAGGACAGAGGCAGGGGGCCACCGGAAAGTTAGGCTCACACTTAACTCGTGTGCCCACGTGGTTCACGGAGACACAATTCCTACGTACCGTGGCCAAATTTTAGCAACATTGAACCACGCAGCCGCTAACAATTAACATTTTACAGAGGACACATTTGAATAGACAAACGGTAATGGCAGAGGGCCAACAAACCCAGGTGGATGGTTTCCAACAGACACATAGTAACGAAA
The DNA here is from genome assembly GCF_021461385.2 of Schistocerca piceifrons. NCBI lineage: Eukaryota > Metazoa > Arthropoda > Insecta > Orthoptera > Acrididae > Schistocerca > Schistocerca piceifrons. The sequence goes on along the minus strand of NC_060139.1, from coordinate 971,825,040 downwards.
GAAAGGAAACTCACAATGAGGCAAAAATTATCAAGATTCGGGAAAGATTAGAATGTAAACACACGCAGTCGCAGGCACACAAACATTCACACTGAACCGAGGGCGCACTTCCTACGTGAGATCGCTTCTACAGATGCAACACCTTTGTGCTATGTTCTTCTTACGGACCAAAGTGTGCATTAGGAATCAAACTGAAAGTCTTCAAAAGCCTTGCGTTCCTTGCTGCGACCCTGCAAAATAATCTTTAAGACAAAACGCGTGGCCAGAACTAAAAGCTCCCCTCTCGCTATGAGGCAACGCGCCACGCGCTTAAATCAACTCATTCTTCTTCGAAGAGACCTGGACTGCAGACCCTCGGAGAGCTGGAAGCAGATTACCCATGTCACATTAAAACTTCACCCACACAATCCCGTTGCCAGGAAAGCCTGCAGATGAGGCTTCCGCCACCAACCTAACACAGGTAACTTCCTCACAAAGATAACAAACCTCTTTGCCTACCTGAAAACTGCAAGGGTTGGCCCTTCTGTAAGACTACCGCTGATTCTCTGCAGCGGACTAAACCACTGTACAACGAAATGAAATACATCCACATTCATTCACTCACGCATGTCAAGGAGTTTTGGAATAGGAGAACAAGGGATAACATTTTATGGAACCATAGTCGTGAGTCGGGTTACATAAAAACACAATGATGACTTATAATGGCGTTATAGACGCATTTGCGAGTCTGAAAAGAACCAGCATAACAGCCATATGATGCTTGCAAATAGTAGAAAGAAATAGACTACAGCTAGATTGAATCATAGGTCAGGCTTCTCTGGTACGAAATCGAGCAACGAAAACACCCGAATTTTTTTGTAGGATGATAATTGCACTGGAAAGCAAATAAAATGATAATGAAGGGGACTACATGACCTTTTCAACATGCAGCGGCGCATATGGATACTGTCTGCGAGATGCGTTACAACAAAGAAGTCATAAATTTAAACATCGTGCATAATGTGGCACTTTTTTCCCGCATCTTACGTTAGTGTTTATGACGGGATTTCTCCTGAATGGTACCACGGTACAGTTTTGAAGGTGCATTTTTGTCGTAAGTGAACACTGCCCGCAAAATTTAATGGGGCTGAAGTTAGTAGCAAATATAAACGTCATGCAAAATAGGGTAATTTTTCACGTATCTTACTGTTTATGACATCGTATGTCCTGAACTAATATAGGCAAGTGGTTCTTACCGCTACAGCGATTGTTACCTCACAGTAAGAGACATGCACTCAAAGTTTGTTTAAAGCCGCTCAGTGGTCTGGGGTGAGATGTGGGTCACAAATACACATGCACACACACATTTGTATAATATGTATGGAGTCTTGTTCAGGATCCTCCCCCAGAACTGAGCGGCCATGAGGGTGGCCCAGGTTGCATTCCCAGCAATGCCAGGGATTTTTCCTTTGGTGAGAGGTCCGGTACAGGGTACGCTCAGCCTCGAAAGGCCAAATGGTGAGGTATTCGACCGATTAGCAGCTGTTCCAAGTTCAAGAAACCGGATAACAACAGAAGGGGGGGGGGGGGGGGTAACTGAGGATGACACGGCGGGCAGTCAGTATCGACTGGCCCATCTAGGGCTAGAACGCGGAACTTTACCTTTACATCTACATCTACATGGATACTGTGCAAATCACACTTGAGTGCCTGGCAGAGGCACCTTCACAACAATTCTGTATTATTCCAATGTCGAACAACGCGCGGAAAAAACTAGCACCTATATTCTCCCGTGCGAGTTCTGATTTCCCTTTTTTAGTTATGATGATCGTCTCTCCCCATGTAGGTCGGCGTCAACAAAATATTTTCTCATTCGGAGGAGAAAGTTGGTGATTGAAATTTCGTGAGAAGATTCCGCTGCAACGAAAAACGACTTTGTTTTAATGATGTCGACCCCAAATCCTGTATTATGTCCTCTCTGCCCTATTCCGCGATAATACAAAACGTGCTACTCTTCTTTGAACTTTCTCGATGTACTCTATTAATCCTCTCTGGTAAGGATCCCAAACCGTGCAGCAGTACTCCAAAGGAGGATGGACAAGCATAATGTAGGCAGCCTTTTTATTAGATTTGTTACATTTTCTAAGTGTCCTGACAATAAAACGCAGTCTTTCGTTGGCCTTCCCTACAACAGTTCTATGCGTTATTTCCAATTTAAGTTAATAGTAATTGTGTTTCCTAGATATTTAGTTGAATTTACGGCCTTTGTATTTGACTGTTATCGTGTAACCGAAGGTTAGTGGATTACTTTTAGCACTCATGTGAATGAACTTACACTTTTCGTTATTAGGGTCAATTGCCAATTTCCGCACCATACAAATACATTTTCTAAATCTTTTTGTGATTAGTTTTGATCTTCTAATGAGTTTACTAGACGATAGACGACAGCATCGTAGCCGGCCGCTGTGGCCGAGCGCTACTAGGCGCTTCAGTACGGAACCGCGCTGCTGCTACGGTCGCAGGTTCGAATGCTACCTTGGGCATGGATGTGTGTCATGTCCTTAGGTTAGTTAGGTTAAGTAATTCTAAGTCTAGTGGACTGATGACCTTAGCTCTCAAGTCCCGTAGTACTTAGAGCTATTTGAACCGTCTGATAGCATCGTCTCCAAACAACCTAAGACGGCTGCTCAGATCGTCCCCTAAGTCGTTTACATAGATAAGGAACAGCAAAGGGACCATAACACTACCTTGGGGAACGCGAGAAATCACCGATGGCTTTCCGTCAGGTGCAATGAACTGTGACTGACAGGAAATCACGAATCTAGTCACATCACTGAAACGATATTCCATAAGCACGCAATTTCACTACAAGCGACTTGTGTGGTAAAGTGTGAAAATGGTTCTGGAAATTTAGGAATAAGGAATGAATTTGAAATCCCTTGTCAGTAGCACTCAACACTACGTGTGAGTAAAGACCTAGTTGTGTTTAACAAGAACGTTGTTTTCTAAATCTCTGTTGACTGTGTGTTAATAGACCGTTCTCTTCAACGCAATTCACAATGTTCCAGCACATTATATGCCCCAAAATCCTGCTGCATATCGACGTTAGTGAATGTGGGTCTGTAATTTAGTGAATTATTCCTATTGCCTGTCTTGAATATTGGTGTGATCTGTGTAATTTTCTAGTTTTTTGGAAGGGGTGATCCGTCAACGAGCGGTTGTAAAAATGGTTCAAATAGCTCTGAGCACTATGGAACTTCTAAGATCATCAGTCTCCTAGAACTTAGAACTACTTAAACCTAACTAACCTAAGAACATCACACACATCCATGCCCGAGGCAGGATTCGAACCTGCGACCGGAGCGTTCGCACGGTTCCGGACTGTAGCGCCTAGAACCACTCGGCCACCCCGGCTGGACGAGCGGTTGTATGTGATTGTGTAATTTTCCAATCTTTAGGTATGGATTTTTCGTCGAACGAGCGATTGCATGTGATTGTTACGTATTGGGCTATTGCGTCAGTATACTCTGAAAGGAACCTAATTGGTATACAGTCTTGACCGGAAGGCTTGCTTTTACTGAGTGATTAAAGTTGCTTGACTACTACGAGAATATCTACTTCTAAATGCCTCGTGTTTGCAGCTGTTCTTGAATCGAATTTTGGATCATTCACTTCATCTTTACTTATTATTGCGGACTGCTGATGTACCGGGTGATCAAAAAGTCAGTATAAATTTGAAAACTTAATAAACCACGGAATAATGTAGATAGAGAGGTAAAAATTGACACACATGCTTGGTGTGACATAGGGTTTTATTAGAACCACCCCATATTGCTAGACGCATGAAAGATCTCTTGCGCGCGTCATTTGGTGATGATCGTGTGCTCAGCCGCCACTTTCGTGATGCTTGGCCTCCCAGGTCCCCAGACCTCAGTCCGTGCGATTATTGTCTTTGGGGTTACCTGAAGTCGCAAGTGTATCGTGATCGGCTGACATTTCTATGGATGCTGAAAGACAACATCCGACGCCAATGCCTCACCATAACTCCGGACATGCTTTACAGTACTGTTCACAACATTATTCCTCGACTACAGCTATTGTTGAGGTATGATGGTGGACATATTGAGCATTTCCTGTAAAACATCATTGTTTTGTCTTACTTTATGATAATTATTGCTATTCTGATCAGATGAAGCGCCATCTGTCGGACATTTTTGAACTTTTGTATTTTTTTGGTTCTAATAAAACCCCATGTCATTCCAAGCATGTGTGTCAAAAAAAAATGGTTCAAATGGCTCTGAGCACTATGGGACTCAACTGCTGAGGTCATTAGTCTCCTAGAACTTAGAACTAGTTAAACCTAACTAACCTAAGGACATCACACACATCCATGCCCGAGGCAGGATTCGAAC